>NC_132793.1:120488928-120807142 GCF_048418805.1 Vulpes vulpes | reverse complement strand
AGAGCTGATACTCTTAACTAATATTCTGTAAGTTTTCTAAATATAATTAATGTAAAACACACAAGAGTGCCTAGGTGGCTCAGTTGGTTGAGCATCTGCCTTCAGTGCAGATCATGATCTCTGAGTCCTGGGATTGAGCCCGTCGGGCTCCCTGCTCAGTGGGGAGTCTTCTCCTCCTCCTTTGCACCTCCCCCTACTTGTGCTTTTGCACTCTCTCTTTCTCAAATAAAGTCTTTAAAAATAAATACACAGCTTAGCTCATGAGCGAACACTTGCAAGACAATAAATACTTGATAATCAAGTTAACCAAAAGTAGTGATAAATCAGTATTGCAAGTTGTGGGGACCTCTAAGAATGCCGAACTTTCATCTTTTAGAGTACATTGTAGATATATCCAGAATTTATATAGTAAGAAATAGTATTCAAAGGATATTATTTAAAAATAATGGCAAGTCTTGAGGCGCCTCTGTGGCTTAGTAGGTTAAACATCTGACTCTTGACCTCAGCTGAGGTCACAATCTCAGAATCGTAAGATTGAGCCCCAAATTGACTGTGTGATAGGTGAGGAGCCTGATAAAGATTCTCTCCCTCTCCCACCCGTTCCTGTAGGCACTCTCAAATAAACTAAAATATGGCAACTCTGTAAAGAAATGGTTAAGAAAGCTTGTCTCTCAAGAATAGGCCAGACACTGGAAAGATCTGGGCAGAAGAGATATTTTCATTATAAACCTGTTCTTTCTTTAACCACTTTATTATTTGCATAAAAATAAGAATTTATATTAGAATATCTTTTATTTTCTCCCTAATGTTTCTCTAAGTATGCATTGTGCTTCCTGCCTTTATATGTTTAAAATTAAACTTGTTTCTTGGGGGCACCCGGATGATGCAGTCAGTTTAACATCTGACTCTTGGTTTCAGCTCAGGTTATGATCTCAGGGTCTTAGGATTGAGCCCGGAGTCAGGCTCCACACACAGCAGGGAGTCTGCTTGATATTCTCTCTTCCCTCTCTCTGCCCCTCCTGCCTATCCTCTCTCTCTTAACTAAAAACTTAAAAATAAATATAAAATTACTGTTTCTTCTTTTGCATATGATTCTCCTTCATTTCTAGAAATTGAAATCCTATCCTTCAAATCTACCCCCAAATGCTCCCACCTCCAATGAACCTTACCAGATCTTACAGGAATTTGTAAGTTCCACGACATATGTACATTCTACTTTATGTTCTTATTTGTTGTTTACCCTGGTTGATTGTAAACTCCTTAAACACATCTTGATGCTTAATAAATGTCAAATGTGCACTTAAGAAATACCGAGAAGCAGAGGAAATAGGACTAAAAATGGTGCTAACATTAATGGTATCAGAATGATGGAGCAGATGAAAGCTAGTTACTGCGTATTGGCAATAATTTCAGCATTTTGTTTGTTTTCTTGAAGTATCTGAGCAGTTTGATAAACTGATGGAATTAATCAGCTTAGAAGTTAGGGAATGGTGAGCTAAAAGAGAAATTCAATTGTTAAAAAGGGAACTAAAATAATTACCAAGTATTGTAATTATTTGCTTTCTAAAGCGAGAGAAACTTGTGCATGGGCACATTTTGTGATAAAAGGAGAAAACTCACTGGGGAGAGAGAAGTTGAAGATGTTGGGAAGATGGAAAATAATCTCTTGGTGAGGAAAAGTGGAATGTATGTATTGTAATTATTTTGAAGGAATAATTATCTGAAGTATAGATGGCTGCAATTATACACTGTCAGTAGGAGAAATGAGATCTTTGAGGCAAATTTCATATTGCTGGTGAGAAATTCAAGGTGAATTATGATTTGCCTAAGGTCATTAAAAGTTGTTAATGAATCATATAACTGAGATTTGAACTATTCCCAAATCTATATTCTCCCCATTTCCCTACCCAGCCTGAAATACTTGTCTCCTTTCTGATGAAATCCTATTTTACTAAATTACTTTTCTGGAACCTTTGTATGTTTCTTTAAACTCCCTCTCAGGCACAGTAAATTTTTTCTAGACTCATATTTTTTTGGTAAGCGATTATTATAATGCACATCACACTGCATTAGCAATTTGTTTTCATGTCAGTCATTTCCTCTTTAAGGATTGGAATCATGTCTTCTTTACTTTTGTTCCTAATGCAAAGACTGGCAGAGAACTGATGCTCAACCGTGTCTTCATATTGGAATTCTTGTTATGAATCATTTTGATCTGTAGAAATAGCTCCATGGGTGCTATTTATAAGCCATGCCAAAGATAATCAGGCAATTTATGGACAAAATTTGGTAACAAGACATCTAAATAGCCAAACAGAAATGTAAAGTGTCTCAACCCCCAAAAGATTTGGGTGATTCTGGTGATCTCAGGATTTTAGGCTTCTGTGAAAGGCAGGGGAAGGGCTATTCTAAGAAATGACTTGAAAAAAAGGAAGGTGAATTGAGTGTAACAAAGCTCCATTTATAAGGGTTGTGTCTTGTATTTTCCTTTCTTTCCTACTTTGCCTTCCCATATTTCATATATGTACCTTTTCAAGTATCAAATATTTGAGGGGCACCTGGGTGACTCAGTGTTTGAGCATCTATCTTTGGCTCTGGTCGTGGTTCCGGGGTCCTGGGATAAGTCCTACATCAGGTTCCCCGTAGGGAGCCTGCTTCTCTCTGCTGATGTCTGCCTTTCTCTCTGTTTCTCTCATAAATCAATCAATCAATCAATCAATCAATCTTTTTTAAATTTTTGAGACAAGTTTTTTTTTTTTTTTTAAGATTTTTATTCATGGGGATCTCTGGGTGGCGCAGCGGTTTAGCTCCTGCCTTTGGCCCAGGGCGCGATCCTGGAGACCCAGGATCGAGTCCCATGTCAGGCTCCCGGTGCATGGAGCCTGCTTCTCCCTCTGCCTGTGTCTCTGCCTCTTTCTCTGTGTGACTATCATAAATAAATAAAAAATTTAAAAAAAAGATTTTTATTCATGAGAAACAGAGAGAGAGGCAGAGACACAGGCAGAGGGAAAAGCAGGCTCCATGCAGGGAGCCCAATGTAGGACTCGATTTCGGGACTCTGGGATCACACCCTGAACCAAAGGCAGACGCTCAACCGCTGAGCCACCCAGGTGTCCCTTGAGGCAAGTTTTTTTTTTTTTTTAATATTTTATTTATTCATGAGAGACAGAGAGAGGCAGAGGGAGAAGTAGGCTCCATGCAAGGAGCCCGACGCGGGACTCGATCCCCGGTCTACAGGATCACATCCTGGACTGAAGGTGGCGCTAAACCGCTGAGCCCCTGGGGCTGCCGCCTTGAGGCAAATTTTAAGAGCAAGAGAATTGTATTAGGTTCATGGACCAGAAGACTATGCAAGCATGAAATTGTTATATATCCTAAGTGTTTATGTCCTCTTAAAGGGGGCCAAATCAAATATCATTAGTACTGTGTCCTGGCCCAAGTCTAGGATCTCTGGGTAATAATGTGTTTCTCTTCTTACTCTGATCCTGCCTAGATATTATGTAACCTGTGGGCTAATTTTAAAACTTAATTGCAAAACATACTCTATATAAAATAGTGCAGAGAAGTGGAAAATAACTCAAAATATGTAAATAGATATATAAAACACTTAAATTTTATATAAATTACTAAAATATGTAAATGTTCAAATAATAGAGCAAAAAACCATTGTTCATTGTTGCTTATATCTGCAGCTGGTCAATGACAGTAGCTGACAAGTGTCACCATTATGATTACCATTTATTACAAATTCACCTTCCATTAGCTAACACCTCAATAGATTGAGCAGCTTTTTATAGAACAGTAGTTTCCCTAGATTCCCACATACCCCTTCTTCCCACTATTGTGGAACAGTGACATATTTCCCTATTTGATAATATAGATAATTCGCCCCAATCAATCCTGTAACAGATCCCAGGGGCACCTGGGTGACTCAGGGTTTGACTGTCTGCCTTTGACTCAGGGTGTGATCCCGGGATTCTGGGATCAAGTCCTGCATCAGGCTCCCTGTGGGGAACCCGCTTCTCCTTCTGCTTGTATCTCTGCCTCTCTCTCTCTCTCTCTCTCTGTCTCTCATGAATGAATAAAATAAAATCTTTTTTTTTTAAGATTTTATTTATTTATTCATGAGAGAGAGAGAGAGGCAGAGACACAGGCAGAGAGACAAGCAGGCACTATGCAAAGAGCCTGACATGGGACTCGATCCAGGGTCTTCAGGATCACGCCCTGGACTGCAGGCGGCGCTAAACCACTGTGCCACCGGGGCTTCCCATGAATGAATAAAATAAAATCTTAAAAAATTTTTTTTGCAGTTCAAAAGAGGAAGAGTAGTAGACTAATGATTACAAATTACACTAGTATCTTTTGAGAGGAGAATCTACCTATTAGTCTATTGCACAGTGAATAATGTTGCAATCTCTATTTTTGCTCGTATGTTTTAAAGACTTATTTCTTTTAGAGAGAGAGGGAGAGCATGAGTGGGAAGGGCAGAGGGAAAGAGAGAGATAGTCCCAAGCAGACTTGGAGCTGACTCTGGAGCCCTGTGCAGGGCTCAATCCCATGACCCTGAGATCACAACCTGAGTCAAAATCAAGAGTCAGGACACTTAACCGACTGTTCCACCCAGGAGCCCCTCTATTTCTATTTTATTTTATTTTATTTTTGTCTGATTTCCCATCTATTTGTTTTGCAGTTTCTTTTCATTAAAAAAATTTTCAATTCTAGTGTAATTAACAGTGTTATATTAATTTCAGGTGTGCAATTTAGTGACTCAGCAATTCTATGCATTAATTAGTGCTCAGCATGATAAGTATCCTTTTAATCTTCACCTGTTTCTCTTTGCCCCCACCCATTTCCTCTCTGGTAATCATTAGTTTGTTCTCTATAGTTTGTTTGTTTGTTTGTTTGTTTGTTTGTTTGTTTGTTTAAGAGAGAGAGTGTGTGAGCAGGGGAAGGGACAGAGGGAAGGTAGGGGAAAGAATCTCAAGCAGACTCCCTGCTGAGTGCAGAGTCCCATGTGGGCCTCTATCTTATGATCCTAAGATCATGACTCTAACTGAAACCAAGAGTGGGACACACGACTGAGCCACGCAGGTGCCCCAGTTCTCTAGAGTTTAAAGTGTCTATTTTTCATTTTGTCTCTTTTCTTCATTTGTTTCTTAAGTTCCACATGTGAGTGAAATCCTATGTTGTCTTTCTCTGACTTATTTCACTTAGCATTATGCCCTCTAGATTCAACCATGTTGTTGCAAATGGCAAGATTTCATTCTTTTTTGTGTCTGAGAAATAAATATACACACACACACACATATATACACAAACGCACACACACACATATAATAGCATATATTGATATATAGCATATCTGGTTTATTCATTCATCAGTCAGTGGACACTTGGGCTGCTTCCCTAACTTGGGTATTGTAAATGTTGCGGTAAACTTACAGGTTTATCTATCTTTTCTTTTTTTAAGATTTTGTTTATTTCTTTGAGACAGAGGCAGAGACACAGGCAGAGGGAGAAGCAGGCTCCATGCAGGGAGCCTCATGCAGGACTTGATCCTTGGACCCCAGGATCTTGGTCTGGACCAAAGGCAGGCGCTAAACTGCTGAGCCACCCAAGTGTCCCACACATATCTTTGCAAATTAGTGTTTTTGTACTCTTTGGGTAAATACCCAGTAGTGGAATTGCTAGATATAGAGTAGTTCTATTTTTAATTTTTAGAGGAAACTTCATACTGTTTCTCACAGTGACTGTACAAGTTTGCATTCCCACTAAACTGTGTGAGGGTTCCCTTTTGTCCACATTCTCACCAACCCTTGTTCTTTCTAGTGTTTTGTGTTCTAGTCCTTTTGACAGGTGTTAGGTGATATGGTAGTTTTGATTTGCATTTCCCTGATGGTTAGTGATGTTGAACATTTTTTCATGTGTTTTTTGGCCATCCATGTCTTCTTTGGAGAAATACCTGTTCATGTCTTCTGCCCATTTTTAATTAATTAATTAATTTTAGAGAGAAGATAGTGGAGAGGGGCAGAGAGAGAGGAAGAAAGAATCTCAAGCAGACTCTGCATTCAGCGCAGAGCCCAATGAAGAGCTTGATCTCATGCCCTCAAGATCATGACCCAAACTGAAATCAAGAGTCACTCAGCTGACTGAGCTACCCAGGCACCCGTCTTCTGCTCATTTTTAAATTAGAGTATTTGTTATTTTGGTGTTGAGTTGTATAAGTTCTTCTTTTTTTTTTTTAATTTTTATTTATTTATGATAGTAACACACACACAGAGAGAGAGAGAGAGGCAGAGACACAGGCAGAGGGAGAAGCAGGCTCCATGCACCGGGAGCCTGATGTGGGATTCAATCCCGGGTCTCCAGGATCGCGCCCTGGGCCAAAGGCAGGCGCCAAACCGCTGCGCCACCCAGGGATCCCGTATAAGTTCTTAATATGTTTTGATACTCTCTATCAGAGATGTCATTTTCAAATATGTTTTCCCATTCAGTAGGTTGTCCTTTAGATTTGTTGATTGTTTCCTTTGCTGTGCAGAAACTTTTTTTTTTTTTTTTTTAGGATTTTATTTATTTGTTCATGAGAAACACAGAGAGGCAAGAGACCTAGGCAGAGGGAGAAGCAGCCTGATGGATCTGGGGACTCCATCCCCAGATCTCGGGATCACGCCCTGAGCTGAAGGCAGACACTCAACTGCTGAGCCACTCAGGCATCCCTGTGCAGAAGCTTTTTATTTTAATGTATTTCCAATAGTTTATTTTTGCTTTTGTTTCCCTTGCCTCAGGAGACCTATCTAGAAAAATGTTGCTGTAGCCAGTGCCAGAGAAATTAATACCTGGGCTGTCTTCTAGGATTTTTATGGTTCAGGCCTCACAGTTTTAGGTCATTCATCCATTTTGAGTTTATTTTTGTGTATGGTGTAAGAATATTGTCAGGTTTCATTCTTTTGCCTGCAGCTGTCCAGTTTTCCCAACACCATTTGATGGAGAGACTTTTTCCCATTGCATGTTCTTGCTGCCTTTATTGAAGATTATTTGACCATGTAATCATGGGTTTATTTCTGAGCTCTCTGTTCTGTTCTGTTGATTTTGGTATCTTTTTTATTTTTATTTATTTATTTATTTATTTTAGGTATTGGTATCTGTTTTTATGCCAGTACCATACTGTTCTGATTACTACAGCTTTGTAGTGTATCCTGAAATCTGGAATTTTGATACCTCCAGTTACTTTTTCAAGATCGCTTTGGCTATTTGGGGTCTTTTGTGGTTCCATATACATTTTAGGATTCTTTGTTCTAGTTTTTTTTTTTTTAAGATTTTATTTATTTATTTATGAGAGACAGAGATAGAGAGAGAGGCAGAGACACAGGCAGAGGGAGAAGCAGGCTCCGTGCAGGGAGCCTGACATGGGACTCGATCCTGGGTCTCCAGGATCAGGCCCTGGGCTGAAGGTGGTGCTAAACCACTGAGCCACCCGGGCTGCCCTTTGTTCTAGTTCTGTAGAAAATACTGTTGATATTTGGTAGAGATTGTATTAAATATGCAGATTGCTTTGGGTAGCATGGACATTTTAATATTCTTCCAATCCATGAGCATGTCAAGTCTTTCCATTTGTGCCATCATTGTTTCTTTCATCAGTGTTTTGTAGTTTTCAGAGGATAAGTCTATTAGTGTATAGAAATACAGTGAATTTCTGTGTATTGATGTTTTATCCTGTGACCCTACTGAATTCATTTATCAATTCTAATAGTTTCTTGGTAGAGTCTTTAGGTTTTCCTTTTTCTTTCTTTTTTTTTTTTTTTTAAAGATTTTATTCATTCACCTATGAGAGACACAGAGAAAGAGAGGCAGAGACACAGGCAGAGGGAGAAGTAGGCCCCATGCAGAAAGCCCGATGCGGGACTAGATCCTGGGTCTCCAGGATCACACCCTGGGCTGAAGGCGGCGCTAAACCGCTGAGCCACCCAGGCTGCCCCTTTTTCTTTTTTGTTTTAAGATTTTATTTATTTATTTAACAGAGACTGAGAGAGCATGAGTAAGGGGAGAGGCAGAGGGAGATGGAGAGGACAAGTAGACTCCCCACTGAGTGCAGAGACCAACATAGGGCTCAATCCCAAGACCCTGAGATCATGACCCGAGCTGGAGTCAGATGCCTAACTGACTGAGCCACCCAGGAACCCACTAGATTTTTATATATATAGTATCATGTCACTACAAACAATGAATATTTTACTTCTTCCTTAGCAATTTGGATACCTTTTAATCCTATCTCTTAACTGATTGCTATGGCTAGGACTTCCAGTATTCTGTTGAATAAAAGTGGTGAGAATGGACATCCTTGTCATGTTCCACATCTTAGGGCGAAAGTTCTCAGTTTTTCACTATTATCATTTTAATTGTGGGTTTTTCATAGATGGCCTTTATTATGTTGAGGTATGTTCTGTCTAGACCTATTTTATTGAGTTTTTTTTTTTTTTTTTGATGAATGGATGTTGTCCTTTGTCAGATGCTGTTTCTGCATCTATTAGTGTGATCATATGGTTTTTATTCTTTCTCTTAAGAAATGTGATGTATCACGTTGATTGATTTGCAGGTGTTGAACCTTACTTGCATCCAAGGAATAAATCCCATGTGATTGTGTTGAATCATTTTTGTAATGTATTGCTTGATTTAGTTTGCTAATATTTTTTGAGGATTTTTGTATCTATTTTTCTTTTTTTTTTAATTTTTATTTATTTATGACAGTCACACACACAGAGAGAGAGGCAGAGACACAGGCAGAGGGAGAAGCAGGCTCCATGCACCAGGAGCCCAAGGTGGGATTCAATCCCGGGTCTCCAGGATCACACCCTAGGCCAAAGGCAGGCGCTAAACCGCTGCGCCACCCAGGGATCCCTGTATCTATTTTTCTGAGAAATTGGCCAAAGTTCTCTTTTGTGTGTGTGTTCTATCTGGTTTGGTATCAGGGCTGGCTGCTGCCTTCATAGAATGAATTTGTGAGCTTTCCTTCCTCTTCTGTTTTTTGGAATAGTTTGAGAAAAGTAAGTGTTAACTCTTCTTTAAATATTTGGTAAGGGGCAGCCCCGGTGGCTGGGATCAAGCCCATGTTGGGCTCCCTGCTCAGTGGGGAATCTGCTTCTCACCCCTCCACATGCCCCTCCCTGCTGCCTGTGATTTCTCTCAAATACATAAAATCTTTTTAAAAAAATATTCTCATAAAAAAAATATTCTCATATAATCATTTATATTTCTATGAGTTGGTTATTTTTCCTCTTTCATTTCTGATTTTATTTGAGTCCTCTCTTTTTTGTTCTTGCTGCTGTTGTCTGTTTCTGTTTTGATAAATCTGGCTAAGGGTTAATCACTTTTGTTCTCTTTTTTAAGATTTTTAAGATTTATTTATTTATTTTAGAGAGAGAGAGTGTGAGTGGAGGCAGGGGAGAGAGAGAGAAGCAGACTCCCCACTGAATGTGTAGCTTGATGCAGGGCTTGATCTCAGAGCCCTGAGATCATGACCTGAGTTGAAATCAGAGTCAAATACTTAACCTACTGAGCCACCCAGTGCCCCCCTTGTTGATCTTTTCAAAGAACCAGCTCCTGGTTTCATTAATCTGGTCTAATTTCTTAGTTTCTAATTCATTTATTTCTGCTTTGATCTTTATTCTTTCTTTCTTTCTCAGGTTTGTTCTTTTCTTTTCTAGCTCCTTTAGGTGTTAGATTAGGTTGTTTATGGTGTTTTCTTGTTTGTTTGTTTGTTTTTGCTTTTTTTCCTTTTTTTAAAGATTTTATTTATTCATGAAAGACAGACAGAAAGAGAAGCAGAGACACAGGCAGAGGGAGAAGCAGTCTTCATACAAGGAGCCCGATGTGGGATTCGATCCTGGTACTCCAGGATCACGCCCTGGGCTGAAGGCAGGCACTAAACCACTGAGCCACCCGGGGATCCCCCCCCCCCCCGCTTTTTTTTAATTTTTGCTTCTTGGGGTAGGCCTGTAATGCTATAAACTTCCATCTTTCTTTTTTTTTTTTTTAAGATTTTATTTATTTATTCATGAGGGACACACAAAGAGAAGCAGAGACATAGGCAGAGGGAGAAGCAGGTTCCCCGCAAGGAGCTCTATACGGGACTTTATCCCAGGACCCTGGGATCATGCCCTGAGCCGAAGGCAGATGCTCAACCACAGAGCCACCCAGGTGCCCCAAACTTCTCTCTTAGAACAGCTTTTGCTGCATCCCAATAATTTTGGACTGTTGTGTTTTCATTTTCATTGGTCTTCATGTGTTTTTTTTTTTTTTTTTTTTGTCTTTGATTTCTTGGTTTACCCATTCATTGTTTAGTAGCATGTTATTTAACCTCCATGTCTGTTTTTTCCAGATTTTTTTTCCTTGTGATTTCTAGTTTCATAGTATTATGGACAGAAAAGATGCATGGTATGACTTTACTCTTTTTTAATTTGTTGAGACTTCTTTTGTGAATCTATTCTGGAGAGTGTTTCATGTGTACTTGAAAAGAATGTGTATTGTGCTGCTTTAGGATAAAATGTTCTGAATATGTTAGATCCATCTGTTCCAATATGTCTTTCAAAGCCACTGTTTTCTTGTTGATTTTGTTTGGATGATATATGCATTGATGTAAGTGGGATGTTAAAGCCCCTACTGTTATTATATTACTATTGATAACTTCCTTTATGTTTGTTATTAGCTGTTTTATGTATTTGGGTGCATAAGTGTTTACAATGGTTATACCTTCTTGTATTGTTCTTTTTTTTTTTGGTATTGTTCTTATTATGAATTTATAGTATTCTTTTTTGTCTCTTGTTACAATCTTTATTTTATTTTAAAGATTTTATGTGTTTATTCATGAGAGACACGCTGAGAGAGGCAGAGACACAGGCAGAGGGAGCAGCAGGCTCCTCACAGGGAACCTGATGCAAGACTCGATCCCAGGACCCCAGGATCACACCCTGAGTCAAAGGCAGATGCTCAACTGCTGACCTACCAGATGTCTCCAGTCTTTTTTTTTATAAAAATTTCTTTTTTTAAAATTTTTTTATTATTATTTTTATTTATGATAGTCACACAGAGAGAGAGAGAGGCAGAGACACAGGCAGAGGGAGAAGCAGGCTCCATGCACTGGGAGCCCAACGTGGGACTCGATCCCGGGACTCCAGGATCGCGCCCTGGGCCAAAGACAGGCGCCAAACCACTGCACCACCCAGGGATCCCCAGTCTTTGTTTTAAAGTCTATTTTGTCACATAGAAGTATTGCCACCCTGGCTTTTTTTTTTTTTCATTTCCATTTGCACACTTCTCCACCCCCTCATTTTCAATCTGCATGTGTCTTTAGGTCTGAGATGAGTCACTTACATGCAGCATGTAGATGAGTCTTGCTCTTTTATCCATTCCATCACCCTATGTCTTTTGATTGAAGCATTTAGTCTGTTTACACTGAAAGTAGTTATTGATAGGGCACCTGGATGGCTCAGTTGGTTAAGTATCTGCCTTTAGCTCAGGTCATGATCCCAGAGTTCCAGGATCAAGCCCTGCATTGGAGTCCCTGCTCAGTATGAAGTCTGCATCTTACTCTGCCCCTCACCCTGTTGGTATGCTCTTGCCCACTCTCTTTCTCTCTCTCAAATAAATAAAATATTTTTTAAAAAGAAAGTAATTATTGATAGATATGTATTTATTGCCATTTTGTTATTTGTTTTATGGTTGTTTTTTAGTGTTTTTTTTTTTTTTTTTTCTGTACCTTCTTTCTCTTGCTCTCTCATGGCTGACTGGCTTTCTTTAATGATATAGTTGGATTCCTTTCTTTTTCTTTTTCCATATCACTGATTTTTTATTTGTGATTACCATTAGGTTTATATATAATAGCTTATGCATATAACAGTCTGTATTAAGTTGATGGTTCCTTAAATTTGAACCCATTTGAAAAGCACTAAATTTGTACTCTTCTTCCTTCCACCATGTTTTAGGTATAAATTGTCATACTTTATATTCTATTATTTTGTGAACCCCTTGACTGATTTTTATTTTATTTTTTAATTTTTATTTTTTATTTTTAAAAAAAGATTTTATTTATTCATGAGACAGAGAGAGAGAGAGAGAGAGAGAGAGAGAGAGAAAGGCAGAAACACACAGAGGGAGAAGCAGGCTCCCTGCAGGGAGCCCAATGTGGGACTCAATCCCAGGACTCCAGGATCACACCCTGAGCCAAGGCAAACACTCAACCGCTGAGCCACTCAGGCGTTCCCCACCTTGAGTGGTTTTAATAGAGATACTTAATTTTATTGCTTTTGTGCTTCCTTACTTTTCTTACTCCTGCTTATGATCTTTCCTTTCCACTCAAGAGTCCCCTTTAACATTTCTTGTAGGACTGATTTAGTGGTGATGAATACTTTTTGTTTTTGGTGATGAATACTTTTAACTTCTGTTTGTATGGAAAGCTTCTTTTTTTAAGATTAAAAAACAACAACAAGGGCAGCCTGGGTGGCTCAGCGGTTTGGCACCTGCCTTCAGCCCAGGGTGTGATCCTGGAAACCTGGGGTCCAGTCCCGCATCGGGCTCCCTGCATGGAGCCTGCTTCTCCCTCTGCTTGTGTCTCTGCCTTTATCTCTGTCTCTCATGAATAAATAAATAAAATCTTTAAAAACAACAACAACAACTTTTAAGTAATTTCCATATCCAATGTAGGGCTTGAATTTATGACCCTGATATCAAGAGTCATATGCCATCAACTTACCCAGCCAGGTGCCTCTTGTCTAGGAAACTCTATCTTCTTTATTCTGAATGATATCTCTGCTGGATAGAGAATTCTTGGTTGCAGGTTTTTTACTTTCAGCACTTTGAATATATCATGCCACTACCTCTGGCCTGTAAAATTTATGCTGAAATCATAAGCTGATAGTGTTATGGAATTTCCCTTGTATGTAACTGTTTTCTTTTTTTCTTGCTGCCTTTAATAGTCTCTATCACTGTTTTTTTTTTTTTTGTCATTTCAATTCCTGTGTATCTTAATGTGGACCTCTTTGGGTTGGTTTTGTTGGAGGCTCTCTGTATCTCCTGGATCCTTATTTCTGTTTCCTTCATTATTTAGGAAGTTTTCAGCTATTATTTATTTCTTCAAGTAAATTTTCTGCACCGCTTTTTGTCTCTTCATCTTCTGAAATCCCTATAATAAGCACATTATGCTTATTTTAAAAAAATATTTATTTACTCATGAGAGAAACAGAGAGAGAGAGAGAGAGAGAGGCATAGACACAGGCAGAGGGAGAAGCAGGCTCCATGCAGGGAGCCCGATGTGGGACTTGATCCCGGGATGTGAGATCATGCCTTGAGCTGAAGTCAGGTGCTCAACCACTGAGCCACCCAGGTGTCCTCAAACTACTGCTTCTATGCTCTATCTCAGTGGGGCTGTTTGTTGTGCTCTCTCTTTAAGGGTGGGGACTCAGTTTCCTCTCACTCCCCTGTCTCTCCAAGAGCCAAACCCAGTGATTTTAAAGTTCCAGGTGTTAAGCCCCACTGATCATAAGAACTGGAAGTTAGGCCTCTCTGGTTTTCAAAGCCAAATGTTAGAAGAGATTCATCTTCCAAGTGCGGATATCTAGTACCCAGGGTGCTTGATGTGGTGAGGTCTGCTCCTGTCCACTCCACATTCGAGGAGTCCCCCCCCCCCTTCCCACAGATAGGCCTGTGGGTCCATTTGGCTCCTGACTCTGTCTCCACCCTCCCTACTCTCTTTGATGTAGCCTCTTAGCCACATTTAACTGTGTAGGATCTGTTCTGCTAATCTTCAGGTCATTTCCTGGGTTATTTACACTGATGTGGGGGCTATCTAGGTGAGTCTGTGGGACGAGGTGAGGTTAGGGGGAGCCTCCTACTCTTCTTCCCTGAAGTTCTCTTGCAATTTCTGTTTTTTGAGCCTAAGTTCTTCAAATTTATTAATGGTATTGTCAGAGTCTTTTTTTTTTTTAAAGATTTATTTATTTACTCATGAGAGACACAGAGAGAGAGAGAGAGAGAGAGAGAAAGGGCGGGGGGCAGAGACACAGGCAGAGGGGAGAAGCAGACTCCATGCAGGGAGCCTGATGCGGGACTCGATCCCAGATCTAGGGATCACGACCTGAGCCAAAGGCAGGCGCTAAACTGCTGAGCCACCCAGGCGTCCCATGTCAAAGTCTTTTTAATTGTTAAAAAAAGACTGTACTCAGATTTGTTATCTATCCTCACTCACAGTTAAGCAAAGAACACTATTTTAATTTTGAAAAGAATTGCATGAAGCAAGAGACCAACAAATTACAGGGAATCTTTTTTTTTTTTTAAGATTCTATTTATTTATTCATGAGAGGCACACACAGAGAGGCAGAGACAGAGGCAGAGGGAGAAGCAGGCTCCATGCAAGGAGCCCGATGTGGGACTCGATCCCAGGACCCCGGGATCATGACCTGAGCCAAAGGCAGATGCTCAACCACTGAGCCACCCAGGTGTCCCACAGGAAAATTCTTAAGGATAAGTTAATGTGTGTTAGAATTTCATAAAAATCCCATGTCACAGTATATTCCTGAAATTATTTTGCTTTTCAGGATTGAGTCTAGCGATTTCAATAGAGAAGAATTCAAACACAAAACCTCCCAGGTTGTCATGTAGAATGAAGAGACTGATATAACTGAAGTATAGTTTCTTTACCTGAGTATTTTGAATCTAGGGGCTTCTGTCTTCTGCCTAGAAGGTGCAGAAAGCTGTAAAGAGGGTAGTTACTACCCTAACAGGAAAAAGCAAGATAATCCACAAAGTCATTTTCTTGAACCCATCGGAAAATTGATGTAACCAGTTTAAGCGAAGGTGCCTCAGACACAAGGAGATTTCTCATCTACTTATGAATTCTTTTACATGGTCATTCATCAACACTCACAAGGACTAGTGGGCCCAGGTGGAGACCAGAGACAAGCCCTTCTTGGTAACACAGGCTGGGGAGGTGAGCAGTTGCTGCTGTGTGAAAGAAACCAAGCCCTGCCTGGACTCCTCTTCCCTACATAACAAAACTTGTAGCTGCTGGAGAAGGAAAGCAACCTCAGAGTATAGATGAAGATCAGATAAGGTTGGGGAAAGAAAAAGAAATCCTTGTCCCATAGAGAAGGGGGCAGAAAACCATCGTGAACCAGATCGTTAGAGGCTCCTACTGCTGGGAGATCAGAGGAAGCCCCATCCCTTAGATGGTTTGTTACCAGCAGATCCATTTTCTGGTGAGGCTTCTCTTTCTGGATCACAGCTGGCCATCTTCTCATTCTGTCCTTAACATGGTCTTTCCTCCATGTGTACAGCTGGAGAGAGAGTGCACAAGTGAGTTCTCTAATATCTCATAAGGACAGGAATTCAGAGGAGAAGAAAGTGATCAGTCATAGTGCATATGTTGGCCCCTTGCTTACAGATACAGTCTTTTGTATCTTTGGTTAGTGAAGTCAGTTGTGGCAGGACTATAGTGGAGAAAACGTTTTCTAGGCCTGCCTAGCTGAGAACCAGAATCATTCCAGCATGTAACCCTGTAAGGAGTGGAATTCACTGATGAGAAGGGTGGTTTGCCTGCAAATTCAGTTATTGTTAATAATGGTGTTTTTGATATGATTTGGATTTGACAGTCTGGTACTTAAGCAGACGCGCATTGTTTGGCATAAAGATTTTTTGAAGATGTCTCATTTATCTATTAAGTAATCTCTACGCCCAATGTGGGGCTTGAACTTAGACCCAGAAATCAAGAATCTCATGTCAACCAACTGAGCCAACCAGGTGCCTCATGTCTCATTTATCTTAAAATTTGTTAAGGTATAACTTACCATAAAATATAATTCAATGATTTTTAATAAACTTATTGAGTTTTAGAACATTTCCATCACTCTGATAAGATCACATGAGCCCACTTACAGCTAATCCTGGCTCTTAGACCTAGTCTCAGGCAACCACTATTCTACTTTATGTCTATAGATTTGGCTTCTCTGGATATTTTATATACATGGCAGCATATAATATGTAGTTCTTTAGGTCTGGCTTTTTTCACAAAGTATACTGTTTCTAGGATTGATCTATGTTGTAGCATGAGTAGTATTTCCTTCCTTTCTATTGCTTAGTATTCCATTGTATATACACTTTTTGTTTGCAAATTTGATATTTTTATATAGATCACATTATTTTTAAAGATTTTATTTATCTATTCATGAGACACACAGAGAGAGACAGGCAGAGGGAGAAGCAGGCTCCATGCAGGGAGCCTGATGCAGGACTTGATCCTGGGACTCCAGGATCACGCCCTAGGCAGAAGGCAGGCACTAAACCACTGAGCCACCCAGGGATCCCAGTATAGATCATTCACCAGTTGACGGAGTCACATCTTCATTTGCTTAGGATGTTTGCTGAAGGTGTATATGGAGGCAATAGAATCTAATAGGTAGGGATCCCTGGGTGGTGCAGCGTTTTAGCGTCTGCCTTTGGCCCAGGGCGCGATCCTGGAGACCCGGGATCGAATCCCACATCGGGTTCCCAGTGCATGGAGCCTGCTTCTCCCTCTGCCTGTGTCTCTGCCTCTCTCTCTCTCTCTGTGACTATCATAAATAAATAAAAATTGAAAAAAAAATTTATAAAAAAAAAAAAGAATCTAATAGGTAGTATCATCTCAGCTTCTCCCCAGTGTCTTATATTCAGTATCTGTTTCCTTCTGTGCCCTTATTTCTGGCCTATTGTTGGCATCTGGTGGAAAAGCCTAAGCAAGCAGTGCTGAGGGGCACCTGGTAGGCTCAGTCTGTAGAGCATGCATGCAACTCTCCATCTCATAGTTGTGAGTCTGAGTCCCACATTGGGCATAGAGTTTCTTCTTAAAAAACATTTATTTATTTATTCATTCATTCATTCACTCATTCATTCGTTCATTCATGAGAGACACACAGAGAGAGGCAGAGACATAGGAAGAGGGAGAGAAGCAGGCTTCTTACAGGGAGCCAGATGTGGGACTTGATCCCCGGACCTGGGATCATGCCCTAACCTAAGCTGAAGGCAGACGCTCAACCACTGAGCCACCCAGGGGTCCCTAGAGTTTACTTTAAACAAAAAACAGGGCACCTGGGTCATCTCACTTGACTTATCATCCGACTCTTGGTTTTAGCTTGGATCTCATTTGTGGTATCGAGCACCGTATTGGGGTCTGTGCTCAGCATGGAGTCTGCTTCAGATATTCTCTCTCTCTCTCTCTCAAATAAATGAATAAATAAAAGTCTTTTTGAAAAAGAAGAGTTGGGGATCCCTGGGTTGCTCAGCGGTTTAGCGCCTGCCTTTGGCCCAGGGCGCGATCCTGGAGTCCCGGGATCGAGTCCCATGTTGGGCTCCCGGCATGGAGCCTGCTTCTCCCTCTGCCTGTGTCTCTGCCTTTCTCTCTCTCTCTGTTTGTGTCTCATGAATAAATAAATAAAATCTTTTTTAAAAAAAGTAACTGAATTGTGTAGTCAGATTGTTTAGATTTAAACTCCTGGTTTTTTAAACTGCCCCATTCTTAACTGAGGAGACTTAGTTGGGGTTATTGTTTAACTTCTTTGAGCTTCAATGGGGTTTATAAAATAGAGATGATATAGTAGCTACTTTATGGCTTATTGTGAGTATTAAATATGCCAGTATATGTACAGTGCTAAGCTTTTGATAAAAGTCACTTTTTATTAGCTCTGAGTATGGGAGAGGGAACTAGATCTTAGGGTAGAACAAATATCTTCTGTGCTTCATTTTCTTTATAGTTAAAACACAGCCAGGGCAGAGTAGGCAATCAAGGACTGGTACTCTCTGATTTTTTGGTTAGGGTGGGAAAAGTGCTTAGTGGCCATTTTCAAGAAGCGTGACTGATCCTTGCCCCATGAAAGGGGGGGGGGGGTGTTCATGAAGTGAGGTAAATGAAAAGCATCTCGGTGTTTCCTAAGTAGGAAAATATTCAGATTTCCTCCACACAGTCAACCAGTGCCAATACAGATGAAGGCCCACGTGGCAGTCTTGACAGCCTACAATGCTGAGTCCCCTTCATAGCCTCTAGAACTCCCTGACTGGGCTTCCCTTGGCATTGCCCTTCTGAGTAACTAGGAGATACTCAGGAGGAACCCTGATATGCTTCTGAGGAACCCATTCTCCAGCAGTCAGGTTTGGCCTCCTAAACTCTGCATTATTTTAAGGTACCTTTCCATCACCACCTCGTTGCTTTGAGGTACTCAACCCAACCTTTCCAGGATTCCTGTCTGAATTCACAGAGCAAATGTGTTCTTTGCATGTCACCAATGTGTGCTCTCAGAATTCAGCTTTTCTAGGAGCAGATAGAGATTCTAGTTGCAATACCAGCCCTTTCTGAGCCTCTTTGCTCAATTATTATTGTTGAAAAATATTAATCACAAGCAGGTATATTAAAATGGATGTGAACTAAGGCAGAAATCTTTCCAGTCTGTTCCTTCCCATATTCAGAACTCTGTTCTCCCCAAAGCCAAAAGGCAATGAAGGCCATGTTTGCACCATTGCTTGCTTCTTGTCTCTACTAATTATTATGGAATATTTGTAATTGCTCCATCCTTCCATAGGCACTGTAATATTTAGGTAGTTTTCACCCTCAAAACACAATGCCAAAATTATCAGTAAGATAGAAATGCATCAGTGAAGATCAGGTGTTTAGATAACAAGCACTTTGTTGCCATTTATGTTACTATTGTCACAAAAAGAATTAGCAGGAGACTAGACACGATTTGGATTATAAAATATTTGTGAAAGTTTTTCTCTGACTCAGCTTTGGAGACTGGGACCTGCTTGACTATCATGGTATGGTCGATGCCTTGTGATTAATAAAAGATCCTACTTGGGAGTATGTGTGGAAAGCAATGGGATCTGTCTACTTTTGATCCCAGTGATCTACGACTTCTCAAAAGAGGCAGGCCCTGCTGCTCATAATGATGAGATTCCATGGGCAGACCAAGCTGCCCAGTGGTCAAAAAATGCAGACCTGCACCTTCTGGGCCTATTCTACATAGGACATTTAAAAGAACCTCTGTAAAATGGTTACAAGTAAAGCAGTTTTAGGGGTACCAGCCTTCTGCCTTTCAGTTCTTAGTCTGAGGTAGGTTGCAAGGGGGCAGGTTCCTCTTGTGTTCTGAAGCTGGTCTATCTCTTGAAGGGTGCACTCCATTGTAAGCTAGGTGAAACCAGATGGCAAAACTAACACTTTTGAAGAAAATGGTCTCAGCAACTTTTTTGGGATGAGGGTTGTATGGCTATCGGGGCAAATCTTTTAAGAAGGCTGAGAACAAACCTAAAAGGCGCTTCAAGGGGACACTGTCTGGGTCTCCATCAGAATTTGCTTTTTTGGAGAAGTATAGTAAGGCCCTGTGGTTACAGAGAGTTTGTGCAGAGAGGCGACAGGAACTGTCAGCACACTCAAATTTGTGTTTGGAAAGGGAGTGCACTCAGGATAGCGGGTGAGCAAGGTTTGGGGGCTGGGATGAGATCTTCCATAGTTTGCAGATGGAGTAATGCTTCATGCATGGGAAGTGCTCAGGCAGTGTTTGCCCTGCTGAACTAGCAGGCTTCTTTCTGTTCCTTCCCAGCTGGAGTTTGTTCTTCTTTATGATCACCTCTGCCTGGGGATTCCTCAACCTGAAGAACCGGGTTCAGCATCAGATCCAGCTTACTGTGCGTGCGGCAGTGGCTTGTTCAGCTAAATCCCTTTTTTGAGTTCTCTCTATACAAAGGGTAGGTTTTCTGCTTCTACAGCATCTCTCAGGGCTCTGAAGTTCAGACAACATATCACCTAAAACAGTCACATCTGCCTATGTCGTGCTGTTTTATATTGCTAGTTCTTCTAACAGCTCAAAATAGTTTTTCCAGTGTGAGCCCCTGCCATATTGTGTACCCTTCAATGTTCTGATTGGCTTCCAGACTTGGACCTTGTTCCTTGTATGTATAAATGACCTCCAGTTGATTGCTTTCCAAGCTTCTCCCATAATTGGACACAATGTTATTTCCTAAAAGGAATGGATTTTATTCAAAATGCATGGTCTTTGCTAGAGAACAGGAGTAACTAGAGAATGAGGGGAAGTAAAGGGCCTTCAGCTGGCGATCAGGATTGATAAATATTATTTGAAAAAGACCCCCAAATTGAAATCCTGATCACATCTGGTCCATATGCCTTAGAAATGGGACTCACATGTTCCTGTTGGCCTTTCATTTCTTTTTTTGAGAGAGAAAGTGCATGCACAAGGGGGCGGGGGGTGGACACAAGGCGGAGGGAGATGGACAAGTAGACTCCGCGTGCAGTGTGACGCAGGGCTTAATTCCAAGACCCCAAGATCATGACCTGAACCGAAGTCAGATGCTTAACCCACTGAGCCACCCAATCGTGCCACTGGCCTTTCAAATAAGACACAAAATGAAGTAAAGAAGGTTTATTACTCTTATGAAATTGAAAATTTAAAGCTCTGGTTTACAGGCTGAGGAGGTGTGTGATTATGCACATTCATTTCCATTGTTCTACAGTGTTACTGTCTTACAGCGAACTTCTTGTGAGCAATGCCATCATTGTTGAGGCAGGCTGCAAAGCTTGTTTTCAGACTGTTAGAGACTTGTTGGTCTCCACTGGTTTCTATGAACAGTTTATCCACTTGAATAGTGAAGACAGAAACGTCTTGACAGTACAAATATCAAGGTGTAGAATGATAATCCCATGGAGGGTGAAATACAGAACCAGGCAGGATAGCTAGCTTTCTTATTTCTCATTCTGTCCATTTCTTATTTCCGATACATGTAATCTGCTTGCTGTCCATCAGTTTTTAAACTAAATGTGCATGTCCAAAATTTGCAATAAATAGATGTTATCATAGTATAAATGAAAGGCCACTTTTAAGTTCTTGGGTTAAAAAGGAACTTCTAAAGTTTCCCAAATGCTTATCAGAATTTATCATCCATTATGCTCTCCCTCAGTCACTGTAGGTCAGATCAGAGTATGTAGCCAAGAAGTTTGAAGGTTTTTTTTTGACTTATGATTACATTTGATTTCTCATGAGGATATGCAGACTCCAGATTTCAAACAGAAAATATGCAGATATTTTATCAACTTGTGACATACCAGGGGGTACATGAATATTCAGGGTTCCACACTACTATATAATGCTGCATTTCTTGGTTTTATTTGAAACAATGCATATTTTTAGCATTTTATGGTAGGATTTTACACTCATCATTTACACAAATTACAAGGTTCTGCTTCAAGTCTTTAAAAAAATTTTTAAAAATTCAGCCCATGTGCAGCACAAGAATATGCAAAACTACTTTACATTATACACACTTTTTATCAAAGGAGATACAAAATTCTGGCTTGTAGTTTTAGACAAATACAAGAAGCTTCAAACTAGACACAAAGGGTTAACATTAATTCTCAAATATAAGTCTGCACTTTGTGTTGTATTTCTCTGAGATGTGAATATCAAATTCCTAAGGGATTTAACATTTTCCTTTTTCAAAGGAAAACTGACAAATGTCCCTTAAGTCCCTCCCCATCATCTCAATCTTTGTATCATCCTACTCTCCCTTCCCTTAGTGCCAGATGCTTGCATCACATTATGAAACCAGAGGGGCCATTTACATACACCTGCGGACCAGATCCTTTTAGCTAAACTCCTCTCCTGCAAAAATCGATGCAGCCACAAACAGATGCAAATGGGTCTGCTACATTGTTAAATAGCACTAGGTAATCTAGTCAGCTGTGATGCTGAGTAATCAAAAGGAGTTGAAAAAGAAGGTCCCTACCAGTGTGCTTTTTTTTTTATTGGTGACAGGTCAGTGGCCTTGTGAATCAAGTTGTCTGATGCTAAGAGCACTTTAAAATCTTTCTAAATATACACGTCCACTGTTTGCTTGAGGGACTTCTCTGATGCTTATGCATAGATATTCTTTTTCAGCATGTTGGAGGCAATATTTTATACTTCTAAAGGGTAATGAAGAGGCAATAAGAAGAGCAGGGCTTTTCTTGCCCTTTTAAAAAGGTATCGTTTTCTATCACTTGTATTCACTGTTCCCTAACCATCATCTGATACTTACATGTGTGTACATGCATATTTGAAAGTTACCCATCTTTCACTGAGTCAATATACAGCCAACTCTTGATTATCTAGGCGATCATACGTGACATTTACTACTAGCAGATTTCACATTTAACATAATCTTTTATTTTGACATTACTCACATTCGCTGTTTTACATGCCTGTGGACTATAGCGTCTCAAGACGGTTCTAGTGCACGTGTCGTTTATGTCTTCTGACCCTCCTAGGAACGTGCAAGGCAGCTGAGTGAGCACATTCAGTTATGGTTTTGAGAAAGAGCCTCAAATGAAGACTGGGGGGCAACAACTCTTGAGCATGAGAAAGGATCAATTACAAGTTCCTCCTGAATCAGCTCTTGTAACATACTTGCTTTCATTCAGTTTACAATTTAAATTATGACTGCAACTCAAAATCTGAGGCACAGTCACTGTTTTATATAGATAATGGAGAGTTGACTGTAATCATGTTCTTTATGACTTTAGCCCTTTCACATAAAAAGAAACAAAACATAATATGATAAAGAGATTAAAAAAGACTACCATATGACCTCTAGAAGCATTTATTTTATGCAAAAAACTTAAATATGATTATGTGTACACAAAAAGTGCACACATCACCTATGCTGAACAATGCCAAGAAACAATATATCGATGCAACAGTTGTCTTCTAAAATAAACATAAAAACTGAGCCCAGACTGGCAGACAAAAAGCAAAATACTTAATTCCCAATAGCACAATGCTGAAAATTGATGGCAATCCTAAACACCTCCAACTTTCCTTACAAAGCTGCCAAAGTCCAACTATTTAAAAAAATTGACTTTTTTCTTTACATCAATAATAAAAATCTGGTGACAAACATTATAAAACCAAATGCTGGGCAGTCTTTACTCCTTTAAAATTCCAAATATTCCAACATAATCACAGGAGTAAAAACCTTTTTAAAGTGATATGCTTTATGAAACAAACAACAATATGTACATTTATTGCAAATTATATTAAACTAAAATGGAGGGGAAATCAAAATATGAAGTGATATGAAATCAATAATAATCTTAATTATTTTCTCACTCTGATAAAAATCAGAAAGCAACATTTATAAAATTGCCACCACATCACTTTTCATAGCAGGGAACTGAAATCTGTACATCTCATTTTTGCAGAAAAGTAGGCAGGCAGAAAGAATTATACATAAAAGTTTCCAAAAGGAAAAACAAAGAAATATTTAATCTGATCTCTTTTCTTCTAAAAAATTAATTCAGTAGACTTCTATTTTTTTTTTCTTGTGTAACACGGGAATTCCTGGCTCTAAAATTGATGAATTTTCAGTGTCAGTGTAAGGACATCCTGTTACTTTCCTTAAAATAAAAACTGCAGCATGGAAATTAATGGTATATTATGCCTTTAAACTCCAGATATGCAGGAACTGGAACCAAGTGTTAAGCAATTTGCTTAATTATTGACTTTTCGTAAGAAAAGTCTAGGGGGAAGGGTAGAATAGAGTTGCTTTTAGCCTCTCTCTCTCTCTCTCTCTCTCAAGAGTTTCTCTGTACATTTCCATCAAAGGACTTGTGGTCATGTGAAAAGGAAGTAATAGTTTCTTTCAGTTTTCAAGGCAGAAAGTGTGTTCTGAAGTTAACTTCATTTTCTGTTCAGGGACATTGTGAATCCAAGTTCTTGCAGAAGCTGGAGCCTGTGCTTCTGTTTGGCCTTCATTTTCTCCCTTTGCAAATGAGTTTTCTTTTTACCTTGGGGATGGGAATAGAAGAAAGCAAAGTTAGAAAAGATGCAAACAGGAAAACAAACCAAACCAGAATTACTTCATTTCTACAGTTATTATCTAAAAATCTCAAAATAGGGCAGCCCGGGTAGCTCAGGGGTTTAGCGCCGCCTTCAGCCCAGGGCCTGATCCTGGAGACCGGGAATCGAGTCCCACGTCGGGCTTCCTGCATGGAGCCTGCTTCTCCTTCTGCCTGTGTCTCTGCCTCTCTCTCTCTCTCTCTCTGTCTCTCATAGATTAAAAAACAAAGCAAAACAAAACAAAACAAAAAAAAAACCTCAAAATATTTTTTCCAGTTTTCACCTGAGACCTTTACTTATTTTAAGGAATCTTTCTCTAAACTACATATAAACACAATATACCAATGAAGTTTTTATTTTCAACCATTAGGTGCTGCTATCCAATGGCAGATTTGCTTACCATAATAAAACAATAGAAGCTATTTATTTGAAATAACTGTAATTTGTTATTACAATTATTTCAAAATGGTATTACAGAAAAAAAGGTACTGGGCAATTATGGCAAAATGAATTTATATAAATAGCAAAAGAAGTTCTAACTTCCAAACCAGGTAAACACATACATTTTACTTTCCTTAAAAGCTTCTGAGAGAGACAGAGCACAAATGGAGGGAGGGGCAGAGAAAGAAAAACTGAAGGAGAAGCAGACTCCCTGCCGAGCACAGAGATCTCAGGACCTTGAGATCATGACCTGAGCCGAAGGCAGGCGCTCAACCGAGCCACCCAGGTGCCCCAAACACATATATTTTAATATGCTTAAAACAAACAAACAAACAACAACAAGGAGGAAAATTTACTTTAATCCTGTGAAGACGTTAGAGGAATGAAATCCCCACTGGTCCCGTTTTCCTAGTAAGGAGAGAGAGTCTGATCTCTGGAAGCATAAGCATGGGAATGTGGTCTCTTCTTTCCTCTAATTCCTCTTTGGAAAGAGAATAATCCATCGAATAGGTGAGGGGCGAGGGGTGGGAGGAACTAAGCATGCTGGACTTGTCTTCTCCTAGATTTGTATCTTTTGCTTCCAAAAGGGCCATTCTGGTTTGCCTGTGGTTCAATTTAGAGGCAAGGCATTTGTAGCCACCTGGCCTGTCATTTCCACATTTTTTGTCAGCCGTATCAGTATTAAAACTGTGTCTCCGGGACACCTGGGTGGCTCAGTGGTTGAGCGTCTGCCTTCAGCTCAGGGAGTGATCCTGGGTCCAGGGATTGAGTCCTGCACTGGGCTCCCTGAGAGGAGCCTGCTTCTCCTGTGTCTCTCATGGATAAATAAAATCTTAAAAACCACCTCAAAACCAAAAAAACTGTGTCTCCTCCTCAACAATTTCAAACTTGGGAGAAATACAAGGGAGATATTTACCTGTATTCCACTACATATATATTTTATTAAGATGACAATGCTTAAAAACAAGCTAAGTGATTAAGATCTTATAGAGACTTAATTTGTTATGATATATAAAGCAGATTTAATAATATGATATCAAAGAATACTCTATAAGTTGCTGTTGCACCTTTGGAAAGCTTCCATTTACCTCATACCTCAGTATGTTCCGGGCTGCTCTCACAGACTTTTAAATGATCTAGATCACTGAAAGAATTTGCTGGATTTGATTCTGTGTCACAAAGTGAACTGCCATCACATCAAGTACCTGGCTTCTAAAAGATGTCATACTAGTTTGATAAAATTCACCTGCTACTGAAACTGAATAAGTATTCATATCAAACTAATATATGATTAACATATGAGGATACATATTTAGGGGTTCCTATAATTTGAAGATATGAATCTATTACATGGTTACATGGTACCTATGTACCATGGTACATATGATTAACATATGAGGATACATACTTAGGGGTTCCTATAAGTTGAAGATATGAATCCATGTAATGACAGGAAACTTTCTGAGTATACAAATCAGCACAGGAAATAGGAAATTCTTTGCTTATAAAATAGAAATTCCAAAATTCTTGAACACTCCCACACCAAGCATACCGAACAAAACATATATATTTTTTAAACATTTTATTTATTCATTCATGAGAGACACAGGGAAGCAGAGACACAGGCAGAGGGAGAAGCAGGCTCCATGCAAGGAGCCCGATGCAGGACTCGATTCCAGGACCCTGGGATCATGTCCTGAGCCGAAGGCAGACATTCAACCACTGAGCCACCCAGGTGTCCCAGTGAACAAAATATATTCATCAAAGATGGGAAAATAATAGTCTGTTTTCCTATAGATAATTTCCTTATATTTAGTTTCCCCAGAAGTCCCAAATTTAAGCACTGTTTCTCCACTGGTGTTTCCTGATAATTTCCTTGTAACAACTTTAAGGCCTTAAGTCTAATAAAACATACTGGTGAATCAGCAGACCTATGCAGACACTTTTTCTTTTTCTTTTTCTTTTTTTTTAAATTTTTTATTTATTTATGATAGTTACAGAGAGAGAGAGAGAGGCAGAGACACAGGCAGAGGGAGAAGCAGGCTCCATGCACCGGGGGCCTGATGTGGGCTTCGATCCCGGGGTCTCCAGGAACGCGCCCTGGGCCAAAGGCAGGCGCCAAACCGCTGCGCCACCCAGGGATCCCGCAGACACATTTTCAATGCAAAATGTTTGGAATTGTTTGACATCTGGATAATAGCTCAAAAACAAAAAGGAAAAACAAATTAACTTAATAATTGAAATGATGATCTATCCTTCACTCAAAACTCAGAAAGCCAATGTTAATTATCCGGTTGTCAGATACTGTTTCCTGACCATAATACACAAATGGCTAATTATTATAAATAGGGTAAATTCCAGGAGTTTTCTCAAAAGTAGTAACAATTCCAAATATAGCCTCTGAAAGGTGATGCTAGCATAGCTATAGATTGGCTACCTTGAGGAGATTCCTACTCAGAAGGACAAAGGAATACATGGAGTTAAGAAGATCAGGGTAATGTCAGGGGGGAGAGGCTCTTTTCAGCTGTTACTGTGAAAACCTGTGGCCAGAGCAGGACTGGACCATCTGAGAAGTGAGAAATTATGCAAGTGAAAAGTTATGAAGAATAATGCAAGGTTAAGAAAAAGACTGAAGTGGCATGTGAAATTAGAGAGCAGGGGCAGAGAGAAGCACTAGGGGTACTGGGCCTTATTTATCAAAGTCTTACACTCAAGCTTTGAGTCCAGGGGTGAACAACTTCAGTGCAGCAATTTAGATCTCACTCCACAATGCAAAGCCTTTAGGCTAGGCTTTGAGTTACCAAGGCAATGAGTATCATTCTGGAGTCATCCTTGGCTCACAGATTTAGTGTTTGATGGCTCTCAGGTTTGGCAACCCCATTTCTTTTAGTAATTAGTTGGTTGAAATTTTAATGACAACATTAACAGGATGATTCAAGGTGTTGTCCTAGTTTTATGAGAATTTAATCGTATGACTTTAATCTGTATGTGATCATCACTAGGTCTCAGGAAAATTCAGGTGGGATGTCAAATCAATCACAGGTACTACCTGCAGTTAATGAAAAGTATGTTTACTTTTATTTATCTTTTAAGTAAACTCTATGCCCAACGTAGGGCTCGGCCTCATGATCCCGAGATCAAGAGTGGCATGCATTACCGCCTGAGCCAGCCACGTGCCTCAATGAGAAGTATGTTTAGAGTCTTATAGGAAAGTGAAAGCTACAGTCCCACCATGAAATAAAAATAAAGCTGGTACTGTCAGGATTTTGATG
Source organism: Vulpes vulpes (assembly GCF_048418805.1). NCBI lineage: Eukaryota > Metazoa > Chordata > Mammalia > Carnivora > Canidae > Vulpes > Vulpes vulpes. Next base: position 120,779,532 of record NC_132793.1, on the reverse strand, counting down.
GTTTAACATTTCTCTTAAGTTGAGATAGTTAAAATATCAGCTGAATCACAAATAAGGAACTTTTGTTTTGATGTATCTACTCCATGATTTGGTGGTAACTACACAGTATCTTTTATATTATTACACAGTATCTTTTACATATTAAGAGGAAAAACAGGGACTCCTGGGTGGCTCAGTGGTTAAGCATCTGCCTTCCGCCCAGGGCGTGATCCTGGGGTCCAGGATCGGGTCCCACATCAGGCTTCCTGCATGGAGCATGCTTCTCTGCCTGTGTGTCTTTCATGAATGAATAAATAAAATATTTAAAAAAAAAAAAAAAAAGAAAAATAGAGTTCTGAATGTTCACAGTTTAAAAATGTTCCAAAATGCTGTGTAAATTAAGAGAACCCACCACACTGAGGTGGTTACTAAGGGATGCGCCTGGATTCGAAGCTTTGCTCTGCAGGACACTGGCCAGGTGCCCTGAGACAGTAGTCTGTTTGGGTCTCCTTATCTTTAATATAGGGTTATACTTACTTCAAACTGACTGCTGGCAAGGCAAATATATAGTTAACAACCTTTCCCTATCATTACTATTATTTATGTTGATATATAGGCCAAGGACTACCCCAATTATCTTCTACACATTATTGTACCTAACTTTCATCAGTCTGACAATGTTGTTAGCATTAGGTGCTTCATTTACTTTAAGTGTGCCGTTTTCAAGAATATCTGATCTACTGCTTGGTTTGTTCCTCTCTGATGCTAAATGCAGGGGCTCTCATTTGCACATACTCTGAAAGAGGTTAAAAAGAGGACTACAGTTGGTCTGTTTGGCTTAACCTGTACTTTTTTTTTTTTTTTTTTAAAGATTTTATTTATTTATTCATAGAGACAGAGAGAGAGAGAGGCAGAGACACGGAGAAGCAGGCATCATACAGAGAGCCTGATGTGGGACTCGATCCTGGGTCTCCAGGATCACACCCTGGGCTGAAGGCGGCGCTGAACCGCTGCGCCACCGGGGCTGCCCTTAACCTGTACTTTTTTTACGTGAATCTGAGCCCCATGATGGGTACAGAGGTTACTTAAATAAATAAACTTAAAAAAATAAACAAGCTACCTTTTTACATAAGAGTTAAAAAACTCCATTACGGAAACTATTACTCATATGAACTACATTAGCTATTTAAGATATATAAGAATATAAAGTACACAAGAATTTTCAAAGCACTCTCTCTTACACCAGTTTTGTGTACACATGCAGTGCCTTAGAATTAAGATTTAATTTTATCTTACAAGGACAATATAGCATGGCAGTTACAAACTCTGGAGTAATATTGCCTGGGTTTAATCCTGGCTGCACTATTCATATAAGCAGAGATGAAAAGCTGTATGGGGCCTCTATGCCTGGGTATCGTCCTTTTTGTAAGCTGAGAATGATACAACTTACCACAAAGAGGGGTTTTAAGGATTTAATACATTAACAAGGAGCTTAGAATGGAGCCTGGCTTATAATAAGTACTATATTAGTGTTAGCGATCATTATTCCTATGTAGCAGTTTTTTGGTGTAAAATTTATATGACCTAATATTTATCATTTTAACCATTTCTTTTTAAGATTTTATTTCTTTATTGGTGAGAGACACACAGAGAGAAGCAGAGACACAGGCAGAAGGAGAAGCAGGCTCTTTGCAGGGAGCCTGATGCGGGACTCGATCCCAGGACCCTGGGATCACGACCTGAGTCAAAGGCCGACGCTCAACCACTGGGCCACCCAGGTGTCCCATTTTGACCATTTTAAAGGACATGGTTCAGTGGCATTAAGTACATGCACAATGTTGTACAATCATAGCCATTTATTTCTAGAATGTTTTCATCTTCCCCAAATGAAACTCTGTACACCTACTGAACACTAAAACCTACCCCTCCTCGTCCTGGCAACCACCATTCTACTGTCTGTCTCTCTGAATGTGATGGCTCTAGGTACCTCATATAAATGGAATCGTATAGTATCTATCCTTTGGGGTCTGGCTTATTTCACTTAGCATCATGTCCTTAACAGGTGTCGGAATTTCACTCGGTTTTATGTAGTACTTAAAAAAAAATTCTTATAATTTCCTGTATCAATCAACAGACCTAATGTGAAACTTTTTTGGAGTTGACAAGCTAGGGAAATAAACTCTGTGAGGGCAAGAACCTCAAAACTATCATTTTGGATACATCTGTATTGTCAACACCCAGCATGATGCGAGCATTCTTATCAGTTGAGTATTTGTTGAAAGAACGAATGAGAAGTACCAGGAGCAATACTGATGGTGCCTATAAGGCATTCAATTCTATGCAAGAGGTGATCATGAGCAGTGATCTTTGACTTTCAGTGATCTTTCAGTGAGTGAGCTTTCACTGAATAGTTCATCAGGATTCCAAGCTGAAGTCATAATGCTAGAATGAGAGGGCAGAGTTGTATATTAGGTTTAGGAAAAGGTAAAAGGAAACTTGGGAGGAAGTTTCAGAATGTACTTCTATGTTTTGTTCAATTAGTAGCAGACAGTTCAAGCAGAAGTTTCTGAAGTATGTGTGCAAAATATCTGATCTATTCTACTGAATTAACACAGTAAACATTGTCATGAACATCTAATTTAACCATCTAACTTCACTGAGAATATAAAACCATCACAGAACTTGTTTTGACTAACATAGTCCCCCCACCCCTCTCAACCTAACAGCCAGCATACTTGAGACTTCTTTTTTTTTTTAATTTTTATTTATTTATTTATTTTTTTATACTTGAGACTTCTAAGGTGCTTTTTCACTGAAGACATTTTTAGATTTTCAAGAAGGCTCAATGCTATTTTTAACCAGTCCCTGGCATGTAAACCATTTTTGTTGGTTTAACGATACTGAGGTACATGGTGTAGCAAAAGCAGAGCAATGGGTTTTACAATGCCCTAATCAGAGACAAGGTCTGGTTGCTATTGAAAACATTTTCAGGGACCAAGTAAGTAACTAGATATTTTGCTTAGAAGGCAAAAAGACAGTAAATGAGAGGTAAGGTAAGGTGGCTCAAGTGGCCTATGTGTGATGATCAGTACTAATAATGGAATGGCTAAAACAGAATTTCAGAAATCCTTTAGAAAATTCTGGCCATCTTGAAGGAAACTGTTCAACTTTTGTGTAACTGAAAAGTGTATTAAGGGGTAGAGAAACTAGAATTCAATGATTACAATGATGACTACTTATTCTGTGAAAGGCACTTTTTTAAGTGCTTTACGTTTACTGATCCACAGTCCTTTGAAGAAGGTATTATTATACTGTCTTACTGAAGACAAAGAGGAGGTTGAGGTTAAATAAGACATTCTAGGTCAAAGATCCAGATCTGAGGAGAAAAATAATACATTTGCCCCCAACTGCTTTCAGTACTACACTTATTAGTCCATAAAACTACAAGTGAGTAGGAGAAACATCCATTACTTAGATCAGGTTTGGGTCTGGATCTGCTCCCATGAGATGTTGTAAAAGGTAGCTAGAGACACTTAAAATGTAAGAAAATTTAACGTGAATGGTAATTTAAAAAAAAAAATGTACTTGTTAACACATATGCTTCAGGCAACACTGTACTTTATAAAAATACTGAAGCAGGATGGTAAGATCATCCTGAGATGATCAAAACTCTTTCCTAGAAGAAATTCAGATGTTTGTCATCTAAGCTCAAGGGGAGATGAGTTAGGTACAGATATACAAGGAAAAAAGCAGAGGGCAGGCCAAGTGTGAAAGGAGCCAAGTTCCAGGTCTCCCGCTGGAACACGACCATTACACGGTAGAGAAGCTGAAGTCTCAGCCTAGGAATGATCAAAGATGAGCAGCTGTGAGGTTGTTTCACTGGAGATTGGGGGTGGGGTGGGGTAAATTGTTGATTTATATTAAAATTAACTCTAACAAGAGCAATTGAAGAGTAGGATATACCTGTTTGTGTGTCATGACTTCTGTCTTATGCTTTCTGAGACCTTTTTACCCAAAAAGGTAGCCCTTTAAATTAAGTAAAGCCCATGTAACTATGTGAAGGATACCAAGCAAAATATAATACCATCCTTGCTAGTAAGCAGAAATATCACAACACGATATCCTAATTAAAAATTAACCAAAAGAAATAAGACCTCTCTTCAAACTGGCTTCCCGGAGGTTATGAGATCAAAATAAATGCCACTATAACCTACTCAGGAAAACCAAGGGCAGTTTTCAGTCTCAAATACCTAGGTGTGGGGGTAACCGGCACAAACTAAAAATAAAACACAATGTCTAAATTAACAGTTCAGAAAGAATGGTGTCCATTACCTTTGTAAGTCAATCTGTCTTTCTGCTGGTACTGCCTTTTTGGCTACATCTTGCAGTTTGGGTGCTTTGGCATTACCTGCTTCCAGACCCCCAGGGCTTTCCTGACTGACCACAGCTCTCTTTCTTCCCTTGCCAAGAGGTTTGTTTATGTCATCATTTTTGGTTGCATTGCCCTGAGATTCAGACTTGGGTCGGCGTCCTCTCCTGGGTTTTGAAGGGGCAGGTGGTCCTGATTCGTCTACTTTCTCATCTGTTTTTTGTTGAATGTTCTCTGTACCAGCTGCTGCTACACTTCTCTTCTTTCCTCGGTCACTGCTGATGTTGCCCTGGGTAGTCTGATCAGAATTAATCTCCTAAAAGAGCACAAAAGAATTCTGTAAATGCAAATTGCTTAAATATCAATAATCTGTACTGGAAAGTAGTATTTTTTTGAAAGTATTTTTGAGTAGCTGGAATTCTAAGGCTTCTAATGAACTGCTTGCTTATAGAGTCCCTTGTAGAATGCAAACTCCTTGAGGGTAGGGCCTGAGAGCGGTGCCAATCATGGGGCTTGGCACATATAATCTATCTAATAAATGCTTATTGAAATGTATGGTGGTATACATACTCAGTTTTGCTACCACATTCATTCTACATAAAAAGGTCCTTTTAATCGGTGGTATGCTCTATATTTATCTAAACTTTTTTTTTTTCTTTTAAAGATTTTATTTATTCATGAGAGACACAGGGAGAGAGGCAGAGACCTAGGCAGAGAAAGAAGCTGGCTTCCCGCAAGGAGCCCAATGTGGGACTCATTCCCGGACCCCGGGATCACGCCCTGAGCTTCAGCTGCTCAACCAATGAGCCACGCAGGCGCCCCTAAATTTATCTAAACATTTTAAAAAGGGGGAGTATGTTTGCATAATTGAATATGCTCTTTACCTATGATGCTTTTTTGTCTAGAATAACTTCTGTAATTCTATGACACAAAGTTCTTCAATTTCTCACTCTACTCATACATTCTAATTTTTGTCATTTTTGCTGTAATCATTAACCTTCTACTGTTTTCTGAACATTTTTTCTTTTTAGTTTACTAAATATACATATTAATTCAACATGTTCTAGTCAAAGATCCAAATCTGGGTCTTTGTTCAAAATAATAAAATCCCATTTTAATATGATAGATATAATGGACTTCAATAGTTTTTAGAATCAAAAGTGACTTTTATACAAAGGTTATTTAGGAATAATAATTTTAACTGATTAAAGGAAAACAAACAAGCACTATCATTATCCAAAAAATCAGTCTATATCTTTTCCAATTAATTAATTTCCATTTCCCCCAGAAAATCTTTTCAGAACATCTGAGTAAAAATGATAAATCTTTTATGTTTCATGAAAACTCATGAAAGTAGTAATTTCAGTGAAAAAATTTCACAAATCAGTGTTTTACTTTAGGGTTTATTTTACTGTGTGTGGTTTTTTTCTAAGATTTTATTTATTTATTTGAGAGAGAGCGAGAAAGCACAAACAGGGGAAGCAGCAGAGGGAGAGGGAGAAGTAGGCTCCCCACCGAGCAGGGAACCCAACATGGAGCTTGATCCCAGGACCCTGGGAACATGACCTGAACCAAAGAAGCCCAACCGACTGAGCCACCCAGGTGCCCCTTATTTTAATTATTTATCTTACTGTTAATCTTCATTTTAAGAGAAAGGATAATACCTGAAGGAGTAAGAATAAGGTCATCCACCAGAATTAAACTGTAAAACACCACAGAATGGGTCAGAGAAGAAAGAGGCAAAGCGTCAGCCTGGGGAAAGACAGTGATTCTAGGATGACAGGAGGGTTAACAGGATGACCGGAGGGTTAACAGGATGACCAACTATTATTAACCCTGCAGTTGGAAGCATTCATTCAACTGAATGCCTAGCAGGTGCAGTGGCTGCTGAACACAGATCAGGGAAGAAAACTGACAGTGTTTTTGTCCTTATGGAGATTAGCATGGTAGTTGCTAATTTTTAAAAAAGTAAACAAACATTCAAGTACAAAATATCCCAAGTGCTCAGAGATCAAAGAACAGGGCATTGATTTTTCAGGGCATGAAAAAAATCAGAGGGAGCCTCAATTCTAATTGGCTTTTAAGGAATATTTTTTAAAAATATAAAAGCAGGACATTCATCACGTGAGAAGTGCTGTATGCTATACAGAGAAAAGAGGACCATTAAAGTATCCGAAGAGGGAAAGAACTTGGAAGAGACAAGGAACGTGAATTATGAGGGGTGATAGGAGAGGGATTCAAGATAAGGTAGGAGAAGAGCACAAATGCCTTACAGGACAGGTGAAGAAATCTGATTTCATTCTAAGTGCTCATGTAAGTCACCAAAGGACTTTCAATAGAGGACAAATTTAATCCAAATTACATTTTTAAAAGATAAAATTGGCTGCTGTATCGTGAATGGATTGGAAGGGAGCAAGAATATTAACAAGAAGGTAAAACTACTACAGCCATCAGAAGTTAAGTTACGTAAGAAAAAGATTATTTAAAAATGGGTAGATCTCAGGTGTAATTCACAAGGTAGTCAACAAAAATACTGGTATAAAAATGTAAATTAATATAGTGGGGCATTAGATTAGTTTTGATTTTTGGGACTGAAAGAAATGAAAAAGAACCCTAAAATTTGTTATTGGTGGGCATATAGAGAAAAAAGCACTTACACCTTGATGAATAGCAATGTCAGGTGTTCCACTTTTTCAAGGAAGCAATACAGAAATATCTAAAATCTGTAATACATTTTACTCTTTGACTCAGCAATCCCACTACTAGGAATTAAGTCCATAGAAATAAAAATCACCAGGTAAATGTCTGATGCACATTTAATTTTTAATGTAATATTGTTTGTAGTGGCAAAAAAGGGGAAAGGAAATATATACACATACACACACACAAAGTGTAAATGCTAAAATGGGGGAAAAAGACTTTTTAAAAGTAAAAAGACTAAAAAGTAAAAATGACTTTTTAAAAGTAAAAAGATTGCATTAAAAATCCTGCACATAACTGTATTTACACATTTATGAATATTATGTGAATATAAAATTAAAGAACTCATGTATAAGGCAAAGGAAAGGGGAAACTCATTGGGCAGCCACGGGTAGGAAGAAAAAGAAGATTCCTTAAGGACAACACTGGCAACACTGCTTGCCTGAATCCATGGGATATGTTTTGTTTCTTTTTCCCTTACCCATCCTTCATATTACAATTTGATTTCTCTCACAGTGTAAATAACAGGAGAGAATGTCTCAATTTTTTTTTTTAAACATTTTATTTATTTATTCATGACAGACAGAGACAGAGGCAGAGACAGAGGCAGAGGGAGAGAAGCAGGCTCCATGCAGGGAGCCTGACGCGGGACTCGATCCTGGGTCTCCAGGATCACAGCCCAGGCCGAAGGCGGCGCCAAATCGCTGGGCCACCGGGGCTGCCCCCAATTTTTTTTTTTTTTGAGAGAGAGGGGGAAGGCAGTGGAAGGGGGGGGGGAGAGAGAGCTTAAACAGGCTCCACACCTAGCCCAGAGGCCAATGTGAGGCTTGACCTCACAACCCCGAGATCATGACCCGAGCTGAAATCAAGAGTCAGACCCTTAACTGACTGGGCCAGCCAGGTGCCCTAAGAATGTCCTGATTGTAAACACCCACATCTAGTTTGCTGGGTAATTTTGATTTTTACCATATTTTTAAAAAGATTTCATTTATTTATTCATGAGAGACAGAGAGAGAGAGAGAGAAGCAGAGACAAAGGCAGAAGGAGAAGCAGGCTCCATGCAGGGAGCCCAAATGTGGGACTCGATCCTGGGACTCCAGGATCACGCCCTGGGCCGATGGCAGGTGCTAAACTGCTGAGCCACCCAGGGATCCCCAAGACTGTTTAATTCTATACAAGAATCCCACAATAGTCAAGTCTATTGGTTTCTGAATTCCAGAGTTTGGTAGTGAGAGGCTCCCTGTTAGCTGAATCTACTGACATACTGAAGTTCAGATAACAAGCAGCAAGAGGTTGAATAGTGAGAGACTGATCTAAAAATATATCCTCATCTATTCAGTTTGAATTCAGATAATAAGTTTGCAGAGCTGAGCTATTGCGGGGTAACTGTACAGTCCTGTGTTTATGTACCCGAGGGTGATTCCTAAAACATTTGATGAATATTATAAATATATGGTGGGCAATAAAAACACAAGTATATCAAGAATATGATTCTGTGGAAAAAGAACAATAGTATTTCCATACCATCCCTACTAAGATAAGTTACCAGTTTCATTCTATAGTTAAACAGAAGCTTAGAGAAGTCAAGCAACCTGCCTAAGTAAACACACAGCCAACGAGTGGCAGAGCTAGGATTCAGACTCAGGTTTGTAATTCTCCTACCAAGCTTTCTCTCCCGCCACAAAATTAAGAAATTAGATGCCATAATTATAAGGTCAACAATAAAGAATGTGGCTATTAAACAAAAAAATATATTTTAAAAGCTTAACTCATAAATTTAACTTTTAAATTAAAAATATAATAGAAATCAAACTGTTCACATCCCTTAGTGGAGTCAATAAACTTTGAAAGATCTCAAAAACTCTCAATTCCTAGTCTTTCAAGTTTTGGGAGTATTAGTGTGGAAGAAGGGAAACTGTTAAGGGGTGTGGGTGACCACCTAAACTCTTGAAATGAGTAGTGATATAGGCTGAATCATTTGTTAGAGAGTGGAAGCATAAACTATAGTGAGAGGTGGTACATGCAAATATAGAATATGTAGTATTTATCAACTTGTCAACTGTGGGCTTCTTACATCTACCATGAAACTTTGGGAGAAATCCATTTGTTAAATTTTACCTTATTCTTTACTGGGTCAATATTTTTTACAGGTGTGACAGAAATAATTCTCACAGGGTTCTCTTCATTTTCACTAACTCCAGTTTCTACTGCCTCTGAACTTTGTTCCCTGTTGAAGAAAAACAAACCAAAGCTTCATTATTTCACCAAATGGACAGAGAGCCTATCCTTTCACTATACCAATAAGGAAACAAACAGAAGCTCAGGCTAGTTTAGAAGTCCAGCCAAGTGAAGCAACATTAGCAAGATTCAGATCTTCTGTGGTTATAGATCATTGCTAAATTATACCGTGTTATTGATTCCCTTTAGCCTTACTAATATAAGGCACAAATGACTGCCTAAAACTATCTGATAAGATTAGCTGTCAAGAAACAAAATCATACAATCATTTTTAAGACTTTCTCTTGGGGGTAGGAAACTCTAAAACAAACTAAAAATACAATGATAAAGTGAGTGTATAGTATAGTTGTTTCCAGTCTGTGTGTTTTTTTTTAAGATTTTATTTTTAAGTAATCTCTGTGCCCAACAATGGGGCTTGGACTCAAACCCCAGAGATCAAGAGTGCTTCACTAACGGAGCCAACCAAGGAGCCCCTCCAGTCTGTGTTCTTAATGCTCTGCAAGGGAGGGGGCAGCTGTTTGAGACCTACTATTTCTGTAAACCACATATGCTCCATGTTAATTTATCTTATATTTTGGGGTTCTATTGCTAAGAATGTGTTTAAAACAACACCAACTGAGTTTATACTTAAAAATTCATGAGTAAGAAAAAAAATCTTTAAAAGCTTCAATTTTTAATGTTGATAAAAGTAGGGTCAGGTGAAAATTTTTATGCAGTGGCTACCATGGTAAAGACTTGTTAAAATACACATGGAATATTCTTGTAAGTAGAAATGCTACAACAATGTTATCTTAACTCATGTTATACTAATTTGATTGGAATAAAACTTAAAAAATATATAAAATTTTTTTTTTAAGATTTAATTTATTTATTCATGAGAGACAACAGAGACAGAGAGAGAAGCAAGCTCCATCCATGCAGGGAGCCCGATGTGGGACTCGATCCCGGGTCTCCAGCAGCATACTCTGGGCTGAAGGCGGCACTAAACCGCTGAGCCACCCGGGTTGCCCTATAAATTCTATTTCTTTAAAAGAACTAATGTGTTGTTTCCTAATTGTTAACTTTTCTTTTTTTTTTTAATTTTTATTTATTTATGATAGTCACAGAGAGGAAGAGAGAGAGACAGAGACACAGGCAGAGGGAGAAGCAGGCTCCATGCACTGGAAGCCCGACGTGGGATTCGATCCCGGGTCTCCAGGATCGCGCCCTGGGCCAAAGGCAGGCGCCAAACCGCTGTGCCACCCAGGGATCCCAAGTGTTAACTTTTCTTTCATAAACACTTCCATGTAAATTAATTATATTAGAAATTCTTACATCTGTTTCATTTAACTTTTTTATATGTTTGCAACGTTAAATGGGTACAAAATGGAATTGTGCACTCTGAATTTCCATCATTATTTATATTTAAACCCATTGCTTTTATATTTTACAAAAATGTTTCCTAAATTCTATTTTTGTGATCTAGTGCTTTAGGCAAAAAATAAAAGATGAACCAAGTAATGAGTGATAGTAACAAAAATAAGTGGAGAAAAAAATTGCCTTGATCGATTTCCGGTTGAAGGGTTCAGCTCTGAATTTACATTAATATTGCTTCCAGTCTCAGCTCCAGTGCTTCTTACATATGGTTTCCTTCCTGTTGCTGATAAAGGCTTGTTTACTGCACCTAGTACTCCAGCAGGTTTTGGCTAAAAATTACACATATGCATGTTATTTTATACCTTACTGTAAGGAATTCATATAAAATTAGATACATGTAAAAGATACTGTTTAGCCTAAGCCAAGGAACTGCTGTTACGTTGGGAAGTTAAATTCTAAATTTATTAGAAATTAGAATTCTGAAAAATCAAGTTGGTCTAAATACAATTACAAGTCATAGGCATTACTTCTATTTAAAAACAACTTGGCAGTATTTAATTATTCCTTATTGTTCAATCAAAATAAAAAGTGCCTCTGAAACACACTGAAATACATAACAAATAAGATATAATAAAATGTCTTACAAATAAACTATTAAATGTATGTAGTAATAGACACATTTTTTTTTATCAAAAATTACTTTTGCTCTTTTAAGGGTTATAGAATACAAATTATCTAACTCATTAATACTTTAAAATCATTTCTTTTTTTAATCTTACATATCTAAACTTATTATACCATTTTTTGAGAAAATCTGCTTTGTGGATTCTGAGTACTTTTAAGCTTACTAGTACTGATAAGAACACATGGTCTTATTCAAGAGTCATTTATGGCAGAAAAAAGCCTGAGAGAACAATGCTTTAGATGCTACAAACCACAACACATCCCTAAGAATCAGGAACTATAAAATCCATGGGACATTTAAAGGTTATTTCTAAGAAGAGAAGTAATATACACATGAGATAAAGATTTCCGAATTATCTAGTACATAATACCTTTCCTGTTAACAGAAGTACTCTGGTCTCTTCTGAAATATAACTCTTGTCATTACAGAAATCCTGTCCAAGAAAAAAAAAAAAAAAAAAAAAAGAAAGAAAGAAAGAAAGAAAAAAAATCAAGTGAACACGTGTATTTTTTTACTGTCTAAGTGAGACTTTTCAGGCACTGTGCTTACAATAACAATTATATTTGAGCTAGCATAACATATTAATTCCTCATATAAAGCAAATTTAATGAACCATATTATTAAGTGTAGCTTTAACTCAATGGCACATAAGACTTGGCAAATACCAGAACTCAATTAAGTTATTTAAGTTAATCACATTTTATTTATTTACTTTTTAAATATTTTATTTGTTTATTTGAGAGGAGACACCACAGAGGGAAAGGGAGGAGAAAAGGCTCCCTGCTGAGGAGAGAGCCCAACTTGGGGCTTGATCCCAGGACCCAAGGATCATGACTGGGGCCAAAGGCAGACAACCAACGGACTGAGCCACCCAGGTGCCCTTAAATCACATTTTAAATAAAACACATTCCTATTTTTTTCATATAGTTCAGGGCAGTCAGTCTCCAGGTTATTCACTGAACTACTTTCTCTACTGTATAAAATCTACTTCATTTGGAATTCCAAAGCATCCAAAATGGTACAGTGCATATATTAGGCACTCAATATTCACTAAAATAACTCCACACTGGATCTCAAGCAAATTATTCCCATTGAAAAATTGTAACTTTAATTAAAAATATTATATTTCTTAGAACCATAAGCAGACTGTCCAAATCATATAGGTAAATACACTGCCAAAATATAATTAAATGAATTATAATGTTCTTTGGCAGCAGTGATGTTTACGTTAATAGAGTTAATGTGGACACTGATGGTACTTTCTTGAAAGTTTCATCTATATGAAACTTAAGAATTCTTTGAAATTTCTGTTAAGTATCCGGGTAATAGCACACAGATAAATCATGACAGTGTCACATAAGTATTCACTATGACCAATAAGTTTATTAATTTCAAAAAAAAAAAGTTTATTAATTTCAGTAATCTCACTTAAAAAATAATTTTTTCTTTTCTCTTATTAAATTTATCTTCACACTGTTGTTATAGGAAAGAACAGAAGGCTTAAATTTGCCCATCAAGAAATCACAAAAAAAGAAGAAAGAAAGAAAGAAAGAAAGAAAGAAAGAAAGAAAGAAAGAGAAAAAGAAAAGAAAAAAGAAAAGAAAAGAAAAGAAAAGAAAAGAAAAGAAAAGAAAAGAAAAATAAATAAATCACAGTTTTGGCATGTGTTCCAGGCACAGCTGTATCTTTTTTGGGGGGTGGGGGACAAACACTTTTATGAAGCTAAAATAAATGTCACAAAGCCTGGGTACTAAAGTTCATTCACTTTATTCATTGAGATATATTATGGCCTCACTAGGCTCATTATCTTAAATACTTAGTTTCCTAGAGTTTAAATTTATATCTTTTTTTTTAAGATTTTATTTATTCATTCATGAGAAACACGGAGAGAGAGCGGTATAGACACAGGCAGAAGGAGAAGCAGGTTCCCTGCAAGGAGCCTGATGTGGCACTTGATCACGGATCGTGGGATCACGCTCTGAGTCGAAGGCAGATGCTCAACCACTGAGCCACCCAGGTGTCCCTAAATTTGTATCAGATTAAAAGCAACATATCAGAAAAGGAAATGAAGAAAGGCATTCACTGAAAACAGAAAAAAGTAGTTCTTAAGAAGGATAAAAACACTGTTTCAGGGCAGCCAGGGTGGCTCAGTGGTTCAGCACCGCGTTTATCCCAGGGCATGATCCTGGAGACCCGGGAGCGAGTCCCATGTCAGGCTACATGCATGGAGCCTGCTTTTCCCTATGCCTGTGTCTCTGCCTCTTTCTCTGCGTCTCTCATGAACAAATAAATTTTAAAAATCTAAAAGAAAAAAAAACACCAAAAACACTGTTTCAGATATCAAAACAAATCCAACTAAAATTAGGTTCTAGTGACAAAGAGCAATTTAAATTATTTTTTAAATAGGCTTCACACCCAATGTGGGGCTTGAATTCACAACTCTGACATCAAGAATCCCCTGAGAATGAGAGTCACATGCTTTACTGACTGGGCCAACCGGATACACCACATCAATTTAATTCCTGATGATGGGATCACTGTTTTTTTTTTAAGATTTTATTTATTTATTCATGAGAGTCACACAGAGAGAGGCAGAGACACAGGCAGAGGAGGAAGCAGGCTTCCCGCAGGGAGCCTGATGCTGGACTTGATCCCAGGACCCCAGGATCATGCCCTGAACCAAAGACAGATGCTCAACCACTAAGCCACCCAGGTGCCCCTGGGATCTTATATGAAGATTCTATCTGGGTACTTAACTATTCTGGTCACGGTAACCCTAGATCAACAATAAAGTAAATTTAAATTTAATTCAAGAGGGATCGCTGGGTGGCTCAGCGGTTTAGCATCTGCCTTCGGCCCGGGGTATGATCCTGGAGTCCCACATTGGGCTCCCTGCATGGAGCCTGCTTCTTCCTCTGCCTATGTCTCTGACTCTCTCTCCCTGTGTCTTTCATGAATAAATAAATAAAATCTTTAAAAATAAATAAATTTAATTCAAGAGCTCAGGTAGGACTATTTACATAAACCAGTATATACTCAAGTAGAAGGCAAAGAACTTTGAATCTTTATTATCAAAAACTAGGGGCGCCTGGGTGGCTCAGTGGTTGAGCATCTGCCTTTGGCTCAGGGCATGATCCCGAGGTCCTGGGATTAAGTCCTGGATCAGGCTCCCCACAGGGAACCTGCTTCTCCCTCTGCCTATGTCTCTACCTCTCTTTGTGTCTTTCCATAAATAAATGGATAAAATCTTAAAAAATAAACAAAAAAATCAGGCACAGTAAGTGCTGAATATCAAATAAAGAAAATCTATTTAAAATTTTTGTCAAAGTATGGCACTGAAAGTAGGAAGCTCCATTTCCTGGTATGTTTTTTTTTTCCCCCTGGTATGTTCTTTTGTAAAATACTCTAAAAGGGAGATTATTACCCTGAATGTTCTGAAGTGTATCTTCAGGTTTGAAAATGTATAGAATTAAAAAAAAAATTTTACAATTAAGGGCGACCCGGGTGGCTCAGCGGTTTAGCGCCGCCTTCAGCCCAGCGCGTGATTCTGGGGACCCAGGATTGAGTCCTATGTAAGGCTCCCTGCTTGGAGCCAGCTTCTCCCTCTGCCTGTGTCTCTGTCTCTCTGTGGGTGTTCTTGTGAATAAATATATAAAATCTTTAAAAAATTTTTTTTCCCCAATTAAAAACATATTTTTATTCTGGGGGTGCTTGGCTGGCTCACTTGGTAGAGCCTGTGACTCTTGGATCTCAGGGTCCCGCGTTCAAGCCCCATTTGGGTGTGGAGCCTACTTAAAAAAAAAAAATTAGGATTCTGTTTTTTAAACAAAGCACAGGAAGGTTAAACTTCCAAATACTTCCTCAAAGCCAGAAATAAATACAAAAATTTTTTAAAAAAGGTTTTATTTATTTATTTGACAGAGAGAGAGAGAGAGAGAGAATATGCACAAGCAAGGGGAGCAGGCACTCCTAAAAAAAGTTTTTAAATTCTGATTAGTTGGAAAAACAAAGAGCTTTAGTTAGCTGGTAGGTAAACTTACTTACGTGGAAAACTTAATTTGCTGATAGCAGAACAAATATATGATGTATTAATTATTACTACCATACACTGAATACTTACTAAATGACAAACTGTTATAAAATTATAGACATAATATTAGTAATTGTTCATAGGTATTATCACTTGGATTTTAGGGAGATAGAAACTGAGGCTTGGAAGAGTTAACTCGTCTAAAGTCTCTTAAGTTATAAGCAGTTGATTAGAATACAGGTTTATCGGGGCAGCCCAGGTGGCTCAGCAGTTTAGCGCCACCTTCAGCCTAGGGCCTGATCCTGGAGACCTGGGATTGAGTTCCATGTCAGGCTCCCTGGGTGGAGCCTGCTTCTCCCTCTGCCTGTGTGTGTCTCTGTGCCTCTCTCTCTCTCTCTCTGTGTCTCTATGAATAAATAAATAAAATCTTAAAAAAGAATACAGGGTTATCATTTGGTAAGACCAATGTTAATTCTAACATTATTTCATACATATTATATATTTTATATATATTTACACTGTACCAAACATTTATTTCTTGCCTGATAAAATACACTGTTTTAATAAAGTGAGATTAACACGTTCCTGGGTAGCTCTCTGTCGGTTAAGCGTCTGCCTTCAGCTCAGGTCATGATCCCAGGGTCCTGGGATTGAGCCCTGCATGAGGCTCCCTGCTCAACAGGGAGTCTGTTTCTCCCTCTCCCTCTGCCTGCAGCTCTCCCTGTTTGTGCTGTCAAATAAATGAATACAATCTTTTTAATAAATAAATAATGTGATATTAAAATAATTTAAGAAATCAAAAACTCTTACATACTAGAAATATTGAGAAGGAATAGTTACATAAGAACATCAACTTTGATTTGCATTCTACTCTGTAAGGTGAAAATGACATTTTTTTTTTTAAAGATTTTATTTATTTGTTCATGAGAGACACAGAGAGAGAGAGAGAGAGAGAAAGAGAGGGGGGGAGAGAGAGAGGCAGAGACACAGGCAGAGAGAGGCAGGCTCCATACAGGGAGCCCGACTTGGGACTCGATCCTGGATCTCCAGGATCAGGCCCTGGGCTGAAGGCGGCGCTAAACCGCTGAGCCACCTGGGCTGTCTGAGAATGACATTTGTTCAGGGAGACAATCTCCCATTCCTTGATACAAATACAAGGAGGTATTTCTTACTCCGTAGTCAAGACAATCCACTATTTGCCACTCAGGTTGATGGTAAGTGAAATTTAAATCAGTTTAGTGTGGTGGTAGAACAATGAAGAAAAAATATTACCTTTTCAGGTTGTGTAAAAAATTTCATTGGAAGGACTGGATCCTTTGGTGAATCTGCATTGCACAAAGCACTTTTACTATTTATAACACACAGAGCCACATCACATACTGTATAAAGTTTCTAGGGAAGAAAGAAAGAAAGATCTTATATAACTTTCAGTAGCACAAAGTAACCACAAGTACCAATTCTACCGGATGCATAAAATGAAATCAAAAGGTTATGTGGGTATTCCTTGAACATTTCACATTTATGTTTACATTTCTTCTTTATGTGCAGCCTCCTGGTAAGCAATAACAAAAAACCCTTTACCTAATTAACATGAATGCCAAGTATGCACTAAAAACAAATAAACCAAACTAAACCAAGGGAAACATACAAAAAGGAATATTTACTTCTCTGTGTAACTTACTAAAAGTTCGTAAGACAGCAGAGTAGTAAATTTTATTAGTTTTTATCTTCTTGCTCTGTAGAAGTTTTAAAGTCCTTTTCCAGGTAATAAACATTCCTCAAATAATAGAATTCAATTATAATAAAATACAATCAAACTGACCATAAATACATTTTTACAAACATTCTGTAATCTAATTTATTATGTAATGGGAAGAACAAGTGGGACAAGGATTGTAATATTTTTTCCTGTAATTATCTTAATACAGACTGGCCTAATACATATCTTACTTCATTCATCTTGGATTCATCTGGAGACTGGGCATCTTTTGTTAACTTGATGTTCTCTGCCATCTTCTTCATAAATGCATGGCTATTGTTTTCATTCTTTGTCATTAAAACTTCAAGCATGAACCATAGGCACCTAAATGATAAACATACTTGCCTATAAAAAGAGGCTAAACGTAGGTGCTTTGCTTAAAATGAATTAAGTATCTTATTAGGAAGGTCTGTTGTCTGGATATAACAAAATAAGAGAAAATATAAACTAAATCATAAAATATTAAAAATAAAAAAATAGCTTAATACAAGAAAGTCTGACAGTTTCATGAGGCACATAAAGATTCATTCTATAGGTATTCAATAGACATTTAGATGATTCGACATGTATCATCATTGCCCAGCAATGGTGAGAAAACCAGCAGGCAGCAAAGTCTTTCCATTTTGACTCTGCAAACTATGTAGGTCTAGGTAGGGCCTGTTTATATTAAGTTTCCAGGATAAATCTCAGGCACCCATGGGACTTACTGCTTTACTGCATCAACAGAGGACAAACCATTTGATGATAATGTATGCATACCTCTTTGCCTATATTCTATGTAAATGTTTTAAAAGACTATTGTGAAGGGGAAATTCAGCACTAGGTTAGTGGAGTTCATTTTTAAAAGAACCATGTTTTAAAAGAACCATTAAATGGAGTCCTTCAGGCTGAAATACAAGGACAAGACTAGACTGTTAACTAAAACCATAAGAAGAAATAAAGAACATTAGCAAATAGTAAAGATAACCACATAAGTAAATATAAAAGCCAGCATTATTGTACTTTCAATGTAATTATTACTCAATGTATTTGCCTTTAAATACATAAAGTAATAATTACATCTATATAAAAGGAAATAATGTAAAAAGATATAATTTCTACCACAATTACAATACTAAAGGAAAGGAGTAGAGATGTAAAGGACAAAGTGTAACTCTTGAAACTAAGCTACTTTTATTCAGTCTAGGTTGTTACAAGTATTATTTGGAATCTCTAAGAAAATAACTAAAAATATACAGAAAAGAGGGGAATCAAAAAGGCTCATTATAAAAAAAATCTAGATATAAAAAAGAGAAGCTGTAATGAAGGAAATTAAGTAACATATATAAGGCAGAGAAAGCAAACAGCTATATCGCAGAAATAACTCTTTATCAGTAATTACTTCAAATGAAAATAGATTAAAGCCCCCAGTTAAAAGGCAGAGGTAAGAAGAATGGAAAAAGAAGGGAGGAAAAAAAAGAAAGATCTATCTATATCTATCTACAAGAGATTGTTTTTTTTTTTTAAGATTTAAAAAAAATTTATTTATTCATGAGACACAGACACAGAGGCAGAGATACAGGTAGAGGGAGAAGCAGGCTCCCTGCATGGATAAATAAATATCTCTCATGAATAAATAAATAAAAATCTTAAAAAAAAAAAAGAAACCCAAACCATAAAGCATCTGAAAGTAAAAGGATAAGAAAAAAATTTTTTTCCATGCAAATAGTAACCAAAAGAGGGCTGGTAGCTATTTTATGATCAGACAAAATAGACTTAAAGTAAAAAAGGATTATAAGAGACCCAGAAGTACTACACTGATAAATGGTTCAATTCAGCAAGAAGATACTATCATAAAACACATACAAACCTAACAGAGTCCCAAAATTACATGAGGTAAAAATTGACAGAATTAAAGAGAGAAATAGATAATTCTGTGAAAATAACCAGAGATTTCAATACCTTATTTTCTTCCTTCCTTTCTTTCTTTCTTTAAAAGATTTTATTTATTCATTCATGAGAGACACAAAGTGAGGCAGAGACAGAAGGCGGCTCCATGCAGGGAGCCCTCATGCGGGACTCGATCCTGGAACTCCAGATCACACCCCAGGCAGAAGCTCAACCACTGAGTCACTTGGGTGTCCCTATTTTTTTTTTCAAGACTTATTTCAGAGAGAGAGTGTACACGTTTGAGAGAGTACAAATGGAGGGAGGGGCAGAGGGAGAGAATCCAACTCCTTGCTGAGTGTGGGGCCTGATGCGGGGCTCGTTCCCACAACCCCAAGATCATGACCCATGCACAAACCAAGAGTTGGATGCCTTGGGCCACCCAGGTGCCCCTTCAATACCTTACTTTCAATAATGGATAGAAAAGCCAGAAAGAAGATCAGTAAGAAACAGAGAACTTGGTCTGATTCAAGATGATGATGTAGTAAGAACCTGAACTCATCACCCTCAGGAACATAGTGCCCCTACAGCTACATATGGAACCAATTTCCTCTTAAAAAAACCTAAAGGCTAACTGAGTGATGACTATACATTCAGCAAACAAGAAAAAACCACATCAAAGTGGGTAGGAGAGGCCGGGACACAATCTAACCATGAACCCCCACCCCTGGTGCTGTGAACCACAACTTGGAGAGAACTTAAATACCTGAAACTTCTTCCTAAGGAGTGAAAGGTTCAAACCCCACACTGGGCACCCTAACTTTTAAGATAGGAACATAAGAGATGAGTCCCCCTAGTGGGTCCCACAAGTCTGTAGCAATCTGAGAAATGCCTCTAAAAAGGGTTTGTGTACTGGAACTGACTTGCCCCTGGGCCCAGCTCAGAAGAAGCTTAAAGTGGAGAACATTAACCTGCTTAAAGCCTCCACCTGAAGGGCAGGCAGCTAAATTAACTTACACATCTAGAAGCCTGCTGGAACACTCTCCAGGGATGAAGCATTCTCCCTTTGCCGTTTCCCAGAAGGGAACCTTTACATGTGTCTGGTGCCCTGACTTTTGTGGGTGTTGCCCAAGAGGACATCTCTTAAACACCTGTCTCTAGAGAACAGAGGTGTTTGCGTTTCTGGTCACATGGGAGCATAATAATCACCTAGACAGGAGTTCATAACCCTCCCCTGGTGCCCCAATTTTTGTGACTGCTGCCAAGGAATACTTCTACATCACCTGACACTGGTGGCCAATGGGGCGTACATTCATGAGTCCCCAAGGACTGTAACCAATGCACAAAGAGTGCCTAAACAGCTACCAGCTACCATCCCTCCCGGGCACAGCAAGAGGCAATTGACCCAGGAGCTTAGTCTTTCTGTGCAGGAGGCCTATTAGCTAATCATCAGAATCTGAGGGGCAGACTTCTAATGATAACAATCATCTGGAGGTTGACTGATATCCTTTCCAGAGACCTCTGAGGGCAGGCACTAATTTTCATGCTCACCCTCTGCCATGCTCCAGAGGGCCAGTGTCTCCTGGAAGGGGGCTTTCCATCTGGTGCCTGATGCTCAGGGGGCACCCCTTAATCACTTGGCTCTGGTGGCTGAAGGAGCTTGCATCCTGGATTTTCCAGGGACTGTGTTCATCAGAGGGATGGCCCTTGGCAGGCTACCACCCTCAGGATGCTGCACAGACAATAGACTAAGGCATACCTTGAGTTTCCTGTGAAAAGGCCAATTGGTCCTGGAGCTTTGGACTAAGGGCAGGACTCAGGTTTCACAAACATTTAGTGGCTTCTGGTGCTTCCTTAAAGAACACAGGCTATAAATGCCATCTTGGTGCTCTTGGTCTTTCTCCAGTTTGTTGGTATCTCCCAGAATGGAGGCCATATACTTGTCCGGAACCTCTATTTTTATGAATGCCACCAGGGGGACATACCATACCTGCCTGGCTCTGGTGGTCAGTGAGGCTTATGCTTGTGGCCCCTGAGAACTGTATGTATCTCCATACTTTTAAAAGCAGCTGCCTAAAGGTCTGGGTTCCAGTCAGCCTGAATGTAGATGCAGAGATCCTCCATTATGGGACACTGACACCTCTTGCCACATCCTTAACTACTGAGAACTATTAAAAATAAAACAGGCTGCTTGACACACTCAAAGCTTTGAGGGATGACTGAGAGCTGGGGAAGGACCAAATGAGAAGGTTCAACTCCTGTACAAGGTCATTCCTTCAAGACTAGAAAAGATGTTCCATCTACTGTACAGAAACCAATACAGAGGGTCAAGCAAAATGAAGAAACAGGAATATGTTCCAAGTGAAAGATAAGCTAAAACCTCATAAAAAAAGCCTTAAGGAGGGACGACACCTGAGTGAGTCAGTGGTTGAGTGTCTGCCTTTGGCTCAGGGTGTAATCCTGGGTCCAGAGATCGAGTCCCACATCAGGCTCCCTGCATGGGGCCTGCTTCTCCCTCTGCCTCTATGTGTCTCTCATGAATAAATAAAATCTTAAAAAAAAACCACACACACACACACACACACACACAAAACCCTTAAGGAACCTAAGAAAATGTATTAAGAGTTCAAAGTAATGGTCATAAAATGCTCACTAAACTGGGGAGGAGACTGGATGAACAGAGTGAGAACTTCAACAGGGAAGAAATTATAACAAAGTGCCAACCAGAAATCATAGAGCTGAAGAATATAATAATGGAACTAAACAATATAATAAGGGGGTTCAATAGCAGACTAGATATGAAACATAAATTAAGGATCAGTCAACCTAAGGATAAGGCAGTGGAATTCACCCAATCAGAGCAGCAAAAGAAAAATAATGATATAAAAGGTGAAAATAGCTTCAGGAAGTGAAAGGATATCAAATGGACTCATATTTGAACTGCAAGCTTCCAGAAGAGCTGCTTCTTCCAGAAGAGCTTCCAGAAGGAAAGGAAGAGGCAGAATTATTATTTGAAGAAATATGCCTGAAAACTTCCTAAATGTAGGGAAGGAGATATACACCAGATTCAGGAGGCCCAGAGAGTTCCAAAATAGATGAACCCAAAGAGACCTACACTAAGACACATTACAATTAAAATGTCAAAAGTTAAAGACAAGGAGAGAATATTATAAGCAACAAGAGAAAAAAATTGTTACATATAAGAGAATCCCCAAGGACTATCAACAGATTTTTCAGCACAACCTTTACAGGCCAAGAAGATATAGCACAATATATTCAAAGTGCTAAAAGAAAACAACCAAGAATACTCTACCTTCCAAGATTATCTTCCAGAATGGAAAGAGAAAGAGTTTTCCAGAAAAGTAAAAGCTAAAGGAGTTCATCACCACTAAACTGGTTGTAGGAAAGATGTCAAAGGGACTTCTTCAGGCGAATAAGGGCCCTAATTGGTAACAAGAACACATGTGAAACTGGAAAGGTAAATATATAGGATAGTAAAGGTAGGGAATTACTTATAAAGCTAGTATGAAGGTTAAAAGACAAACGTAATAAAAATAACTTTGATTCAATAATTAGTTAAGGGAAATACAAGATAAAAAGATGCAAAATGTAAAATCAACACCATAAAACGTGGGGAGGAGAGTTAAAATGTTGAGACTTAGAATGGGATCAAACAAGTTGTTAGCAACTTAAAATAGACTGCTATAAGTTGTTATAGGTAAGCATCATGGTAACCATAAATAAAAACCTATAGTAAATACCCAAAAGATAAAGAGGAAGGAATATAAGCATACCACTAAAGGAAGTCATCAAACCACAAAGCAAGTGAACAAAAGACTAAAGGAACAGAGGAGAACTACAAAAACAGCCACAAAACAATGAGCAAAATGGCAATAAGCACATACATATCAATAATTACCTTGAAAGTAAATAGATTAAATTCTGTAATAATAATAAAAAAAAGAATGGCTGGCTGGATAAAAAACAAGACTCATCTATATGCTGCCTGCAAGAGAGACACCCAATGAAGAAATGGAAAAAGAGGGCAGCCCGGGTGGCCCAGCGGTTTAGCGCCGCCTTCAGCCCAGGGTGTGATCCTGGAGACCCAGGATCGAGTCCCACGTCAGGCTCCCTGCATGGAGCCTGCCTGTGTCTCTGCCTCTCTCTCTCTCTTTCTGTGTTTCTCATGAACAAATACATAAAGTCTTTAAAAAGAAAAAAAAGAAGTGGAAAAAGATATTACAAGCAAATACAAACCAAAATAAAACTCTGGTAGCTACACTTGTATCAGACAAAATACTTTAAACAATGACTTGTAATAAAACACAAAATAAAACACAAAAAAGAGTGTTATATAATGAGAAAGGGAACAACAAAGAGGTAGATTTAACTTTTGTAAATATTTATGCACCCGACAGAGGAGCACCTAACATATAAGCACCAGACCTAAAAGGAGAAATACAATAATAGTATTTAGATAATTATTATAATTTATTATATATAGGGACTCTAATGCCTCTATTAGTTCAATGAACAAATCATCTAGACAGAAAAATCAATAAGGAAACATTGATCTGGACAGCTCTGATGGGTCAGCGGTTTAGCACTGCCTTCAGCCTAGGGTGTAATCCTGGAGACCCGCGATCGAGTCCCACATTGGGCTCCCTGCATGGAGCCTGCTTCTCCCTCTGCCTGTGTCTCTGCCTCTTTCTCTCTGTGTCTCTTGTGAATAAATAAATGAAATCTTAAAAAAAAAAAAAAAAAAAAAGAAAGAAAACATTGATTAAACGATGTGTTAGACCAGATGGACTTAATAGATATTTACAGAACATTCCATACAAAAGCAACAAATATGTTTTTCTTTTTTTTAAAATACATGTTTTTCTAAAAAAAAAACAAAACATGTTTTTCTTAAGTGCACATGGAACATTTCTAAGATAGATCATATGTTAGGCCACAAAACAAAGTCCTAGTGATTTTAAGACTGAAATAATATCAGGCATCTTTTTCGACTATAATGGTATGAAACCAGAAATTAACTATACAAAGAACACTAAAAAATTCACAAGTATGTAGAGATTAAACAACATCCAACCAGTGGATCAGGAAAAAAAATCAAAAGAGAAATAAAGGATATACCTTGAGACAAAGATAGAAATGTAACATAACAAAATTTACAGGATGCAGCAAAAGCATCTAACAGGGAAGTTCTAACAGTGAAGTTGATAGCAATAAATGCCTACCTCCAGGAACAAACTAAGTTTACACCTTAAAGAAGGGGGAAAAAGAGAACAAACGAAGGCCAAAGTTAGTAGAAGTAAGGAAATAACAAAATTTAGGGAAGAAATAAATGAAATAGACTAAAATAACAATAGGAAAAAAATCAATCTCTTGATGAGACTAAGAACTGTTTCTTTGAAAAACTGAGCCAGACTGACCAGAAAAAAAAGACTACTCAAAGTTATGACTGATATCACAGAATACAAAGGATCATAACAGAATGCTATGAAAACTCATATGCAAACAAATGGAACAACCTAGAAGAAATGGATAACTTCCTAGAAATATGTAAATTAACCAAGACTGGATCATGGAGAAATACAAAATCTGAAAGACCAATTACTAGTAAGAAGATGGAAACAGTACTTGAAAACCACCCAAAAAACAAAAGTCTAGAACCATATGGTTTCCCTGGTGAATTCTACCAACGCTCAAGGAAGAATTAATACCAATCCTCAAATTCATCCAGAAAAGAGGAGGAAACTCTTCCAAAACATGTCACAAGGCCAGCACTACCCTGTTACCAAAACCAGACAAGGATGCCACAAAAAAGAAAAGCTAGAGGCCAATATCCCTGATGAACACAGACGTAAAAATTCTCTCCAAAATATTAGCGAACTGAATTCAACAGTACATTAAAAGAATCATATACCATGACTTAGTGGGATTAATTACAGAGATTCAAGGATAGTTCAGCATCCACAAATGAATCAATGTAGTATATACCACGTTAACAAAATGAAGGGTAAAAATTATACAATGATCTCAATAGATGCAGAAAAAGTAAATGACAAAATTCAGTATCATTTTATGATAAAAACTCTCAACAAAGTGGGTATAGAGGGAACATACATCAAGATAATAAAGAGCACATATAACATACTCAATGGTAAAGAGCTGAAAGCTTTTCCTCTAAGATCAGAAGTAAGACAAGAATGTCTGTTTTTTTCCACTCTTTACCACTTTACCACTTTTATTCAACAGAGTATTAGAAATCTCAGCCAGAACAATCAGGCAAGTAAAAAAAAAAAAAAAAAAAGCATCCAAATTGGAAAGAAGTAAAACTGTCATTATTTGCAGATGAGATATTACATACAAAAAATACTCAAGACTTCATAAAAAAAACTGTTAGAACTATTAAATTCAATAAAGTTGCAGAATACAAAATACACAAAAATATATTGTATTTTTTACACTAATAATTATCAGAAGAGAAATTAAGAAAATATTCCCATTTATAAGTACACCCAGAATTCCTAACATCTAGGAATATAGTTAGCCAAGAAGATGAAAGATTTATATATTATAAACTGTAAGACATTAATGAAAGATACTGAAAAATGCAAAAATGGAAAGATATTCTATGTTCATGGGTGGGAAGAATATTGTTAAAATATCCAGGGATCCCTGGGTGGCGCAGCAGTTTGGTGCCTGCCTTTGGCCCAGGGCACGCTCCGGGAGACCCTGGATCGAATCCCACGTCGGGCTCCCAGTGCATGGAGCCTGCTTCTCCCTCTGCCTGTGTCTCTGCCTCTCTCTCTCTCTCTGTGTGTGACTATCATAAATAAATAAAAATTAAATAAAATAAAATAAAATAAAATATCCATACTATTTCAAAGCAATGTGTAGAAAAATGCAAAAATGGAAAGATATTCTATGTTCTTGGGTGGGAAGAATATTGTTAAAATATCCATACTATTTCAAAGCAATGTGTAGATTCAATGCAATTCTGCATTTTTTAGGGGACACCTGGGTGGCTCAGTGGTTTAGCGCCTGCCTTTGGCCCAGGGTGTGATCCTGGAGTCCTGGAATCGAGTACCACATCAGGCTCCCTGCATGGAACCTGTTTCTCTCTCTGCCTCTCTCACTCGCTCATGAATAAATAAATAAAATCTTAAAAAAAAATTCTGCATTTTTCACAGAACTTGAAGAAATAATTCTAAAAATTTATGTAAAAGACTCTGAAGCCAAAGCAAATAGTGACACAATATTAAGTTAATAACTTCCACAATGTTAAAGACCAGTTTGAAAAAATATTATTTAATACTTCAAATGACATGGTAACTTAAAAATAACTGTTTAAAGATACTAAAAAATGTTGCTCGCTAGACAGAACAAAAAAATATGTGCCAGTGATTTCAATTCTAACTCCAATGACTTCTTTTACGTCAATATTCTTTTCACAACAGTTATCTTAATTTTAATCCTACTTCCATGACTGCTTTGAATCTGAAATATGCTGAAATGTCCTCTAACATAGACTTTGTGGCAAAGTCAAACATCATGTTTTCATTTTATGGAAGTGCTTTCTGGGATACCCCCAACTAAAGGTTTTTAATGAAAAAAATTTGTAAATACAAATGTAAATATTTACAAAATAAACATGAAGAACTGGAAGACATTATGGGAATTAACTATTTTATCTCCTGCATTTTATAGGTACAAATGAGGGCCAGAGAAGTATTTAATTACACAGCTGGGACTAGAACCTAATTATGTGGCTTCCTAAAATACAGATCAACTAAAAACCTTAAAGAAAATTATTTTTAAAAATGCAGACTTGGGGATCCCTGGGTGGCTCAGTGGTTTAGCGCCTGCCTTTGGCCTAGGGCGTGATCCTGGAGTCCCAGGATCGAGTCCCACGTCAGGCTCCCGGCATGGAGCCTGCTTCTCCTCCTCCTGTCTGTCTGTCTGTCTGTCTGTCTCTCTATCACAAATAAATAAATAAATCTTAAAAAAAAAAATGCAGACTTGGGGATCCCTGGGTGGCTCAGCAGTTTAGTGCCTGCCTTTGGCCCAGAGCACAATCCTGAAGTCCCGGGATCGAGTCCCGCATCGAACTCCCAGCATGGAGCCTGATTCTCCCTCTGCCTGTGTCTCTGCGTCTCTCTCTCTCTCTATGTCTATCATGAATAAATAAATAAAATCTTTTTAAAAAAATAAAAAGATAAAATAAAAATGCAGACTTATTTTCAAGCATTTGGAATAGACAATACTACTAGAATGATGTATTGGAAATAACAATGAAATGACAAGACTTCAAAATGTAAGGAGCATGACCCAGTGCTTAACAGTAATGTTGGACAAGATATAACATCTCTTTCAATGAAGATATTGACACATTTTGGGACACCTGGGTGGCTCAGTGGTTGCGCATCTGCCTTAGGCCCAGGGCGTGATCCTGGAGACCCTGGGTTGAGTCCCTCATCAGGTTCCCTGCATGGAGCCCTGCTTCTCCCTCTGCCTGTGTCTCTGCCTCTTTCTCTTTGTGCCTCTCATGAATAAATAAATAAAATCTTAAAAAAAAAAAGATATTGACATGTTTTCAGTAATGAAAGCTGCAGGAGGCAGAGATAAATGTTGATTATATCCTTAAATAAGATCAGGAATAAGGTCACACATACAAAAATCTTAATACTTTTAAATACAAGTTGAAGCTTACAATTTAAGAGTACAAAGCAAAATCATAGTAACAGAAGAGAAAGTAAATATTGGTTTAAAGTTTCTTGAAGGTTGGAGGCAAGGCAATCAATGCGGTCGCTGCTGGGCACAACTGTTCCACCTTGTCTTCCTCAGTGCAACCCATTACTCAGCAAATCTCTGAGTAATGAAGAAAACCTGAAAACATTTGGGAAATTAAACAATCCAAATGACTATGGGCACAATTATAAAGACTGATCAAATTACAGGAATGGTTATGAATTTGACCGACCTCAAAGAGTACATGGAGGAGACAATTATGAAGGCCCTTGATCATTAGAATCTGGATCTGGATGTGCCATGCTTTGCAGATGCTGTAAGCACGACAGAAAATATAGCTATATATATCTGGGAAAACCTCCAGAAATTTCTTCCTCTGGGAGTTCTTTATAAAGTAGAAGTATATGAAACTGACAATAATGTTGTCATCTATAAAGGAGAATAGCTTTTTGGAGTTAATACTGTAGAAAAACTAATTTCTTTCAAAGGTCTTTATACCCTTGGACTATTAAGAAGTCATTGCAAAAAAAAAAAAAAAGTCATCACATAATTGTTACACTTCCACATTGTGTTCTGGAGTGCCTGATTTTTTGAAATCACTGTAGGACCTGTTGTGAATTCAAATCTATTTTAAAATTAAACTTGTAAAAAATATTCTGAGTATCACTTAGTCTTTGTATCTGTAGATTAAAATCACTTCACTTCAGTAAAATGTTGTGGTGTGGGATTTAAAAGGAAAATAAATCAATCCTTGTTTTTCCGTAAAAAAAAAAAAAAAAAAAGTCTCTTGGAGGTCATTTGTAGGCAAACTTAGGCTGCCTCTCACTCTTTCACTCTATCATGTAAAGTCCTATTTTACATAAATAACACTTCTTCAACAGTGTTTTTTAATTATTGTTTACTTGCCGTCTTTCTACTAGATACAAATCTGTGACTGGTGTTAACAAACTTCATTTTGTATTACCATAATCTTGCCACAGAATATGTATATATATTTTTGTACATGTATATTTTTAAGGCATTATCTTTTGAGTTTGAAAGTTCAGTTTCAAGGAGAAAAATTTTACTACGTGGCTTTCTAAATTATTGAAATGAGGTAACTTAAAACCATCTTAATACAAATAGTAAAAATAATATAAAAACTAAAATAACCAAACCAACCTATTTCAAAGACTCAGCTAATTGCAAACAGGAAACAAAAGAATCAAAAAGAACTTGTCAGGTGAGAAAAATTTTGTAAGATGAAACTTATAATAAATAAACTACAGAGGAGTTTTTATTCTAATGGGAATAGTAATACAAAAAAATTATCTTTTCAATAAGTAAAAATAATTTTTAAAATTCTTGAAAATCAATACGACTTACTCTTTAATATCACGAAGCTGATCAACATCTTGTGATCTTGTAAAATCTGGATCATGGGCTAGCAGGTGAATCATGTATGGAACTACATATTCAGGCAACAGTGATAGTAATTTCTCTAAAGTGAAAACATTATTATTAACAATAATAATAACAGCTGTTATAAAATCCCTCTCTAGTTTGCAATCTACTTCAGTTTCCATCTTTTTCCTCAATTATTTAAAATTAGAGGCAACATGCTATCCAGATGATACTGAAATACATGTCAGTGTTGAAAGCTATTAAAGCCAAAAGGATAATTTGAGATTATACAGTGGGACCTTGGTAAAGCTGGGAAAATACTTCTTTATTCTCTGACACCCGAGCAAAGTATTTAAATCAAGCCACACTGCTGATTCCCTAAGAAAAATGCAATTTCCCTAAACAGTGTTTTTACACCATAAATAGGACTGAGAAACCAGGATTTTAGACATTAAGTATATCACAACTACAGGAATAGCATTCTACAAAAATTATGGTGTTATTATAAATACACTACAATGGAAATATATGAAATAAACCCCACCTACAAACTGATATACTGACAAGATACACTGGCACACTGGGAACTTTCAAAATTACTTACCAGTAGCCATGGGGTTCTGTTTAATGTACTCCCTGCGTATACTGATATTTTTTAGTAAACACTGTCGTGCATGTGCTCTTCTCTCCTTCACAGGATCTTTGGCACACAAGGCAAAGATCGCCATATATTCCAATGGCAGCAGTAACTTCACGAGAGCTTTATGCAACTTCTGGGCAAATATCTGCCTTACTTGGTAGCACTCATCCTACAGCAGCACAAAACCATAAATACTTGAATAAAAATGTTAGTACTTTTAAAATCATGACAAAATAACCTAGTTAAGAAAAAAACTGGCAAACATTAAAGAGCAGTTTGTTTCAAATGTCTTCATTTAAAAAATAATGGTAATTATACTGGAGAATAAAAAACAATACTTAGAAGATACTTAGAATAGTTGTAATAGCAATTCCTTTTGTGCACACAGCAAATGGATCTGTATCCACAGAAAGTAAATGTATTTAACTTTGAAGGCCAAGTGATTGACAAAAATAAGAGGAGTACTTACGTTAATAACAAGTGCACAGAGCTGAAACTGTTCTGGAGTTATAATTTCATGGTAACAAGGTTCCTGAGCAAGCTTCATTATGGCACTACCAGCAGCTAATCGCAAGCGAGACATATCAGATTTACTATAAACAAACAAAAAAGAAATAAACATTTCCTATAACCATTATCATTCACAACAATGTTTTGATCCCTTTTTGTGTGTTAATGTCTTTAGCATAATTTATGCTTAAGTTGACATAATGTACAAATATCTGGGAAAACTACTTTGAGTCCTTGAACTCAACGCAAGGAAAAAGGTTCAAATCATTGTGACTAACGACAAATTTATTTATCTTCATTTTTAGTTATGTTCTAGTGTAGATCCTCTACCACAGCCAAGCAGCTCCGCTTAGGATCACAACTTAACACTAATTCCAATGTCAGTAAGAACCATTTACATCAGGAACGGTATTCCTCATTTTAAGAGGAATACACATCCATTGTAGAAAACTTGATTAAATCATCCATATTTCCTAGTTTTTAAATGCATGTACATACACATGCATATGCATATACACACATACACTCACCCCCCCCCCCCCCCCAGAAATCTAGCTTAAGCCTACACGTCTGATGAAATAGAGGGGCTAGCAATTAGGAGTTGATTTACACTACAGAAGGGGAGGTATCAGAAAAATATCTAAAAGGAAAGAATATGGGAATGAGAGCCAGTATCTATCTGGGCTACTAGTCTCTGGGGCAGACTTTGTAGCAAAAAAAAAAAAAAAAAAAAAAAAAGGAAGTCCAGCATTCCCAGTCCGGCCCAGTATGCCCAGTAGTTTATTACCTAAATGGTAAAATGTGACAATGAATGGGATGAAAGGACAGTTTTATTTCAACTTCTATGTGAAACATACTATGGTTATGACATTTTGAAGACTTCAGGAAATGTGGAAAGCTGTCGGAGTCCACCATTAGCATACAAGAGGAGAAAACATGGCACTCTTGGACAATAGGATTATCAAAGTGAACATTGATATTCTTGAGGGAACTTCAAATGGCTTCTAAGACAAATAATTCAGGAATTTAAATAAAAGTAACTACCATCTGGGTGCTTAAGTCTGTGCTAGTCAGTGTGTGAAACTGTCACAGGCTTTTTCTCATTTAATTTTCACTCTGTAGGATGAGGAAATTGAGGCTTAGAAAAGTGGTTTATATAAGTTCACACAGCTAGTAAATGGGAGTGTAGAGTTGTAGAAGTTTCTGATTCTAGAGCCCAAGTTAAACCATGGGATATGTAATACCTAATTAAGACTTGCCTAATTATTTCATGATTTATGTGTGTTCCACAATTAACCATTTGCCTATTTTCTATGATGATAAACAATGATGAAAAGAACATGTCCGTATATATGTATTCGTAAGATTCCTTTATTTCATGAGTATAAAAATAGTCAAAATGGTAACATTTATAAGGATCTAGACACAAAATACCAAACTATCCAGCCAAGATTGTGCCAATTTATGTTCAAAGGAGTAATGAGGAGACCCATTACTCTGAACCCATAAAAAAAAAAGTGATTACTTTAAAAAATATTTTTGCTGATTTGAGAGGCAGGAGGTATTGCTAAGTTTAAGCTGTATTTAATGTATTTAGTGATGCTAAACATTTTTTAAAAGGTAAACTGATAATTTATAGTCTCTATCTCTATTGGAGATCCTGCCTATTTATCACTGATTTCTAAGAGCTCATTATTAAGCCTTTGCCATAGTTTCCCCAAATATAAAACTTCTCATTATCCCTAACTCGGCTCTAATCTTCTAATCTGTTCCTACAAAAACTACCCTTGGCTTATTCTATGATTAAGATAATTTTCCATGGTTTTCTTCAGTTTATCAAAGCATTCATCATCTCTACTATAATTTGCTCAATTCCAAATCTCCTCACTGAATGCATATTCTTGGAAGGAGAGATTTTATACCTTTAAATAAAGCACAGCAGTACCTAGGATGACAGTGCTCAATAAATAATGAACGCATAAATTTAAATTTATGTTAAATGTAACCTGTAATAACACATTTTAGAGGAGGAACACATCACAAGCAGAATTCTATAGTTTTATCTGTTGGTACTCCTGGACCCTTAAGTCAAGAATTTGAAACAAATACGATCATGAAAAATTTGTTTTTATTTTCATCTTAAAATGAATAGAAAGAAGAAATGGTGATTTCCAAAACAGTGAAAATGTGTAGAAATGGAAACAATTTGTTTTTCTCATTCACAGAACCCTGTTTTAATCTTTTGCAAACCACCAGAAAGGCTGTAACTTTTCCTCCTTTAAACCCCTCCACTGAAGCTTGTATTCCTTTCATAGTACCAAGTCACTCCACTTATTCAATCACTATACTACAGGGGCAAAAGGTAGGAACTGAATCTTACTTGTTTTCGCTGCAATGCCTTTCATGGTGTTTTGAAAAGAGTAGTATTTCAACAGATATTTGCTTAAGTAAACTAAATTTTGAAGCCAACTGTAACATATAATGATTACAACTAAACATTTACTAGAAAAATCTGGTCTTTAAAAGTGAAAAGAAACATTCCATCATTGAGATGAAAACCCCAAGTGAGTATATTAGATCTGATCCTGAGTGTTGGCAAACTGAATTTAAATAAAATATTAAAAAAAAAAATTCTGATCCTGAAGCATATGGTACAAGATTCAATATTAATTAGGTAAATAGTTCCTATGTAAGTTCTACCAACATTTTGAGCTGTAAAAATTGGAAAGGAAGAAAGATCTCACCTGATCCTCTTTTGCTCTGTCAGGTCACCCTCACTAACCAACATCGCTGATAATAATCGAAGAGTTGAATTGGCAGATTTAGACTGGTTGTTTTTCATACCCAACAGCCACCTTACCAGAAGTTTAATTGCCTGTACCTATAAAATATTAACATGCTAAAAAAAGAAAGGAACTTAAAATTCCAATTAGATGGAAGATTAATTTATGTCAAATAGATTAGTGAGGTTGCTTAATTGCTGGTAGACATGTTTTATTAAAAATGTCTGTGGGATAATGATAACAGTAAGAATATTTATTCTTTTAATCTATAATATGCACTTTTCCCAGAACTGTACATTAACTTATTTGATGTCCCAAGCAAGCTTACAAGGCAAGTGTTTTTATTTCCAATAGATAAGGCAACGAGACACATTACTACGATGGATAATTTGCCTAAACTCTGGCTTGTGAACCCAGGCTTTTCACACTTGCCCAAGATTTTCAAATTATTTGAAAATACATTGTTTAAAAGTAACTTTTTAAACTATACCTAGTATAGTGATTAAAATGAGCTATTTAGATAGATGTTAATTTTTTTATAAGTACTGCAAGAAGTATCTTGAAGAAATCATTAAGTCTGATTCTATCTGACTATCCTGATTTAAAAACTAGAAGATTGCATAATTATTTGTGGTCATAATTACTTGGAAGTTTATACTCAAAAGAACGCTACCAATACACATGAAAGAACTAGCGAAAGGATCTAGGTGCTATTTACGATATTTATCATAAAAAGGAAAAAGGAATTGATGGAACACGACTAGGAAGCTACAAAGGGTGAAAAATATTATCAATGAAGATGGTAACAAATGAGTCTTGCTTCAATCCCAATATTACACTTTAAAAATTACCTTTACTGAAGTAATTTTGTATGTATCTAAAGTTACCAATTTGATGACAAGCATCTGTTTTGCCAAGTTAATATTCCTATTTTTGTAGAGTTGTAGTGAGGTTAGATCTGAGATGCTTCTGAGCATCAACATTCCACAAATTTCTGTGTAAAACAGCCTCACTGAAATTTAGCAAGCAGGAAGTTCTACAGAAGATGCTGACATGTATCTATATGTAAACAACTCAATGAGGACTACAATTTCTTTGAGAAACATAACTTTTGATTTAAAAATAAGTACTTCATGCAACACAAAAGTTATCAAGGCCTATACAAATTTACCTTTGCTAGTACTTCGGGGGAAACCTCTTCATCTGGAGACCATAATTTTCCATTCTTCTCACCTGTTGACTATAGACAATTGAATATATTTAACTCTTAAAAACAAAAGCAATTTTAAGGTTTCCTTCATTAAGTTTTTCATGCCGAACAATGCAGTGCTCTAGGAAACCTAGCGGAAAGTCACCAGAACTTGAAAAAAGAAGAACAAAGTTGGAGGACTTGATCTCCCTGATTTCAAAACTTACTACAAACTTATAGTAATTAAGACAAAATGGATGGTACTGACATATATGGCCA
The DNA here is from genome assembly GCF_048418805.1 of Vulpes vulpes. NCBI lineage: Eukaryota > Metazoa > Chordata > Mammalia > Carnivora > Canidae > Vulpes > Vulpes vulpes. The sequence continues at coordinate 120,745,006 of NC_132793.1, read as the reverse complement.
TATAGACCAATGGAATGAAACAGAGAACCCAGAAAACCCTCACATATATGGCCAATTGATTTTTAACAAGGTTAAGACCAATTACTTCAACAAATGGTACTGGAAAAACTGGATATCCACAAGCCAAAAAAAAAAAAAAAAAAAAAGATGAACTTCTAACACATAAAAATTAACTCAATATAGAGCTATAGATCAAAGATCTATTAATTTAAGAGCTAAAACTATTAAAATCCTAAGAAGATGATACAGGGGAAAATCTTCATGATCTTTGATTTGACAAATATCTGACAAGGGTTTAATACTCAAAATATACAAAAAATTCTGACAACTCAGCAACAATAAACAACCCAATTAAAAGCATGCAAAGGACTTTAAATGTCCAAAGAAGATACACAAATGCATAAAAGCACATGGGAAAACAAAAACAAAAACAACCTTCTACATTGTTAGTCATTAGGGAAAGAAACACAAACCCTAACCACAAGATACTACTTCACATCCACTAGAAAGGCCATTATCAAAAACACAGAAAAGAGTAAGTATTGGCAAAGACGTGAAGAAATTGGAAGACTTGTGCCTTGATAGTGGGAATGCAAAATGGTACAGTCACTGTGGAAGATAGTTTGGTGGTCCCTCAAAAAGTTTAACAAAGAATGACCAAGTGACTCAGCAATTCCATTCCTTAGTATATACCAAAAAGATCTGAAAACAAGGTCACAAATGTTCAGATCAGCATTATTTGTAAAAGTCAAAAGGTGGGAAGAAACCCAACTGTCCATCAACAGATGAATAAACAAAATGTAGGCTATACATACATCATTTTGCATAAAATGAACTTCTGATACATAATACAAATGAACTTTGAAGTCATGATGCTAAGTGAAATATGCCAGGCACAAAAGGACAAATATTGTATGATAAGAGGCATCCAGAAGAGGCAAATTCAAAGTCAGAAGTACAACAGACGTTACCAGAGGCTGTGGGAAGGAGACCATGGGGATTACTGGTTAATGAATACAGAGTCTCTGTCTGAGATTGAAATGTTTTGAGGAAAAAAAAAAAAAAAGGTTTTGAGAAAATGGTGGTGACAGTTTCACAACAATGTGGGTACATATTTTAGGTGGTGGTTTGGGTCATTTTGGAGAGCTGTTTGGCTTTCCTGGGTATACAGTAGGCGTACACGGTATTAAACTTGTTTTTTAAAAAACAAAACAAAACAAAACAAAAACACCAACCCAACAACAAATATAGGAATGCTGGTGTATTAGTGTAAGTGAACTGTACACTTTAAAATGGCAAAAATGCCAAAAGTTTATATTATATATAAAATTTTACCACGCAAACAAAAAAGAGCCACCTTAAACTACAATCTAGGTATTTAAGAGGTGTCTTAAATTTCACGTTTGTTGCTATTCACATCTATCAACAGTGCAATGAACAGCGAAAATGTTAAGTGGGAAATGACACTTAAGCCATGCTCTTCCATTCTTGTCTATTACATCCAAATCGGGGAAGTTAAAGAGAATGGAATGCATTGGCAAATGTCTTTCTAAGTTTGGATATCAAAGGCTTCAAGACTATTGGATCATGTGGAAGGAATAGGTAAGCTGGACAAATTGGCACTGCATTGAATGTCATCCACTCCTTGACCAAGTAGGCCATAAACTTCATTACATCTATTTGGTAAAGCAGTGATTCTTAATCAGAAGTGTATTTCAGGAATCACTTGGGGAGCCTTTTCAAGCTATAAATTCCCAGGCTCCAACCCAGGGCTAATAAATTAGCATGCGCGCACATACACGTGCACATACCCACCAACCCACACACTTCAATAACTAAAATAGAATATGGGCCTCATGCCAAAAATGCAATGTCATTATATTTCAAAACATTAGTTAAAAATCCACTTATATTTTTAACAACATCTGATAAAATAAAATTCTAGCATTCCAGTAAATTGTCCTTCAAATGTTAGGATAATAGCATTTGACTTATATTTTTTACTTCATGATTCATCCATCTCATGTTCTCATTTTTATTTTCTTAAATGTTAAGTTCTTGTAATAGCTACATGAAGTTAGGATGTCATTTGGAAATTTAAATAAATAAATAAGGAATGAAAACATAATAATTGAAAAGGAAAATAAGAGAAGCAGAAATGTTTCTGTAATAAAGATATAAACAGTTTTAGCCTCATTATTCTAAATTTAATTAAATTATAAACTTACCCTGTCATTCATTAGCAGATCTTTCACAATAAAATTTGCTACTACAGATTTCATTGGGGAAGCAAATTGATCTGGTGCTAACATAGAAATGTGGCCCAATGAAACTAACGGAGTAATAAGTTGTTCTGGTACATCAGCATTCAGACTCCTACTGAGTGGCTATAAAAATAAAATAGTCAAAATTACCAGTTTTGTCTTATAAAAATCTAGACATTCTATGGAAACAGTAAATGTTCCTGACATTCTTAAATTTATTGTGCTCAAACAAATCTGTTGTAATGATATGATCAAAAGTAACTTCAGCCATATTAGATGCTTGATTCTTAGTTCAACTACTGAAATTCAGGGAGATTGAAAGAATCCAGAAAGGGGGAAAAATAAAGAACATATCAAAGGCAGAAGTAAAAACAAGAACATTTCTGTATCATCAAATTAGCATTAAAAGCCTACATTAATAGGCTTGTTTTATTATTGGATTTCTTATCCTGTAGGGACATTTTAAATGACCACAGACCATAAATAAGCATTCACTGGGTCCTGTTGATACTATATCCAATTTATAATAACACATAAGAGTACTAATTGATCTTACTTACTCTTAGTACCTTTCTAGTAGTGGAATCAGGCCAAGGATTATACATAAGAAAAGACAAACAGGACTAATTTTCAGGTAGCGTTGTCAGGTACTTTAAACTGGGTAGTTCAAAGTTACCTACTTATACTTTCTGAGGTTATGTGGACCACTGAGCCAATAAAGCTAAAATTAAGTAAAATATTCTAACACAAACACACAAAATATTCTTCTATATGTAGTACTTGAACACATAATGTGATCTAGAGGCTGAGAATACAGTACTTAAAAAAAAAGAGAAAGAGAATCCCTACTCATAGAATTTATAGACTAGGGTGAGATTAAATAGCTTAAAAAAAAAAAACTACCTTCTATCTTGGTCAAACCACACAGCATAAAAATAAAAATCAACACAAACACATCCTATATATTATATATACCTCAAAAATCTGTGCAAGCTGGACTTCTTTATTTGTGAATATGGCATGTATACAGTGAACAGCCTGTTTTGCTTGATGTGGAGTACCTCTCTTTGCTTTCTGATGTAAAATGGGAATTAAGGTTCTGTAAAAAATAATATCATAGTTAAAAAAAAAAACAAACCATATACCACAAGTAGTTCTTTTGGTTTCTCCTTCTTCCTTTCCCATAACTGTTTGGATGTATGCTAATAGAGAAGCCTCTCTTATTTTTTTTTTAAGTTTATTTATTTAAGTAATCTACACCCAAAGTGGAACTCAAATTCCTGACCCTGAGATTAAGACTTGCATGCTCCATCAGCTGAGCTAGCCAGGCACTCTGAGCAGACTCTTAAAAATTACTTCATCTATAGAAAGATTTAAAGCTCCTTATCTGTCCCCAACTATAATCCAAGAAACACAATGTCTCGAGAAAAGGCCTACTCCAGGAGACAATTTTTGTTTTAGAGACACCTCATGAACATGGAGAAATAAACAAGCCATCCTTAATTTATAGTCTAAAACTTGCCACATGCTATTTTTATATTCACCTTCTAAGTACATACTCCTAATTTTCCGCTTTACTTCCACAATCCCATTCAGTTATTTTACAGCAGTCATGGAAAAAAGTAGTAAAAGGTCGAGTTTTATTAAAAAACTGAAATGATACCAGTGGAACACAGTATGCAAGGATACAGACATACATATATTGGTAGAGGAGTAATAAAAGCATTGAATGATTATTGAGAGCTTGTGCCAAGCACCATTTTAAGTGTTTTTACCTGGATTAATTCAATTAGTCCTCATAATCACCCAAAGAGGACTATTATATTAAACAGATAAGAAAACCAAAGCACAAAAATATTATTTATTTAAACTTAAGTTAATAGAGTTAGGATTTGGTGGAGTTGGGGTGTGAAGAGGTGTACTTCTGTTCCAAAATTCATGCACTTAACCTCCATATTGACATTGAAGATCAAAGTAAAACAATCTTTCCATAAGGCAATATGAATATACACATTAAAGTATTAAATGCTGATATGGGAAAACACTGTATGAAGAAAACAGCATGTGTGTATCAACTTATAAAAGAACAGGTATACACATCAAGCAGATAAAATACTCCTAAAAAATATTGAAGTGTTAATAGTGACTCTTTTTCTCCTTTACATTTCCTAAAGTTTAAGCTTTTTACAATGAACATATATGTATTTTTTTTTAATCAAAAGAAAATCTAAAGCAAGAAAATTTAAGAAAAGATACTTGTCATACATTTACTGTAGTGGTCCTATTTTCTAGATTATTAGGTCATTGGCGTCAAATACAATGGTGACAAAGGGTCCTCTTATGAAAACAGGAGGCTAGACATTAAGAGCAATACCCCAGATCCTGGGTCATGCACCTCAACCAAAAAAACTGGAACGTATGTTAGTCAGTATAAATCTAATTTGACATTTATGAGTATTCCACATTTCTTTGTATGCAGGTTTAGAATGGTAAGGTAGGGATTTCCATACCCAACTAGTCTCCCTAACTGAGCACTGTTTAATTCTTTTTTTTTTCCCCCACAGACTCATTTATAAGTAACAGTTCTTATAAATAACACAAGTAACAAAGGAAGACATATTATTAATCAAATTGTTGTTAAACATATTATTAATTCTTAGCCTAATGAAATGATGACACATAACAACTTTAACCTTTTTCCTTGTTAGTCTAGTGTGCTATAATCCAAAGATGCCATCAAGATTGTTGAAGCCTGCACTGTCATGCTTCTCTGCTCTTAAATGATTCTCTCCTTCCTTTCTTCATTATTCTTAAGAACAAGAGGTTTTATTCCTCGTCTCCAAAGTTAACTATTCTATCTATTCCCATCTTACCACTGTTTCATTTGGGATGGAATTCCTTTAAGAATAAATCCTTTACCTTAAAAAAGGTTTCTCTACATTGAAAAACTCACCAGAAACTTTATCCTGCTATGCCAATTATTTTTTTCAATGTACAAATATAAAGATTATCATCTCTAGGCTATAAACTCTTTGAAAACAGGGACTGATTGTGGTAATTCTTTTATGTTAGCCAGTACAGTTCTGAGAATGAAGAGAATGTACAATAAATATTGACTTATTTTTCTCAAATTAAACTGTTAGCTCACAAATTTAATAAAAACTTTAGAAGTCAGGAGTCTTCTTGTCCTATTATTACCCTGTGAAGAAAAACTGGTTTGATTTGGATATATCCAGAACTATTTGCATATACCCTGAACATCTGATTCAACAGCTATCAGCAATGTGATTTTCCTCCAAAAGACATCTCCCACATCTTTTGTCTAAATATAAACTCTCAGCACAAGTTTGATCCTAAGGCAACCTCTTTAAGATGCCAAAGTAAAAGTATAAAAATGTATTTCATTCTTATGATGAAAGGGGAAAGGTAATCTTGAGGGAGAGATTAAAATTATAAAAGCACCACTGCAAACAACCAAGCAACTAATAAGATACACGATTAAAGCACACTACTTGATTATCCCATTCTTTGATGAGACATGAAGGTAGCAGCTATTGAATTTACATAAGCGGGAGGAAAAAAAAACGAACATTCATAGATAAGGAAGATGTTATTAATCACAAATTCTAAGTTCTGTGAAAACTCTTGATTATTAGTATTTAAAAATAATCCTGTTATAGACAAAATTTCAGTTTGTTCTTTTGCCTAATTTCTTCTTCTGTTTGTTCTTCTAATGGTAGAGGCGGAGCACAAAGCAGAGAAAAGATGAAACAAAGAATACAGAAAAGTAGCTTTTTTTTTAAAAAAGTAAGCTCCAAGCCCAATATGGAACTTAAAAGTCATGACCTTGAGATCAAGAATTGCTCTACTGATTGAGTCACCCAGTTGCAACCAGAAAAGTAGCTTCTGAGTAAAAGTTCTCTTTCCTCTCTTCTATCTTCCTCCATGAAAGGGGAAAATGACTGTATGGCTCCCACTCTTAAAACACTTTTGTGTTTACCATGAGAAAAAATATACTCACGATCGTATCTGGGGTAGGTCTGTTTCTATTTTGTGGCCTGTATTTCTAAAAATTTGTATAGCAGCTTCTGCTACCTTGTCATCTTCCATTCTGAGGCACTGTAACAGGGACTCATATGTCTCTGCAGAGTGGAACGAGGTAGGATGTGTGAAAGACAGAACCTAGAGGAATAGATACAGCTTTAGAAGTATAGACAATGGTTTTAATCCATTAAAAGAAGAGAATTATTTTCTAATATGAATACAATTCAAAATACTGGGCTGTATATGCTAGCATACGGAATGAAGATTTTATTTCATAGCCTCCTTTGCAACTTATTACATTTAATGAGACATTAATAAAAATATTGTGAAGATTTTTTAAGAGAGCTGATTTATAGCCCTTGCCTTATTTTCTTCTTCACCTTATCTATTCTGATACTGGGAATGCAGAAAATGTGGCTCCATTCTTATGGATTGTGGTATTGTGATGTGAACAAAATATTAACACAGAGCTTTATTTCGCTGGCAAAAAGATACTCCATAAGGGGTATTTTAAGTGGAATCCATCACAAAAAGTTCACTTGTTACACCTATAAACAAGCCATAATTGTGAACTTTTATCATGATTACAAACATAAATAATTATTCCCTTATTTATTCCTACATAAGTCCCAGTACTAAGACATTTACAGCAATTTAGACACAACATGTCTACAAAGTTTACTTTCCAAGAAGTGGAAAAAATTTAGTTAGCATAGTATCAGAAATAAGGGCTAAAAGTAGAGAGAGAAGTCGGGGGCAGGGGGTGCAGTATTTAGTCTTCATCAACTATTCAATTAGCATTTATTTACTGGGTTATAAAGTATAGAGATTGTCTCATTTGGTGAGGTTCTTGTCCATAATATTTAGAAAACATATTGACATGTTACTAATAAGTTGATAATATAATACCTTATAAAAGTTTTAATTACTTACAGAAAGAAAATGGAGAATCAAATCTGAAAACCTGAATCAACCCATTAAAGATGTTTCTTAAAGATGATTTCATTTCACTCTTAAAAACTACTTAAAAATATAATCTCATTATTAAAAATATACTTAAAATACTTCTCATTAAGCATCATATCAATTCTTCCCATAACATTATATTTAAGACCATTCCAATACAATCCCATCACTCTTTTCTATATCATGTCCACTGCATTGGTTAGTCTCTTCTCCTTCAGTTTACATATTGTAATCATCTAAATATTTCTTTGCCTTCAATTTCCTCTCCTCTTTACTCTGTCAAGTGCTGTTATCATATTAAAAGCCCGAATGAAAGACCCTGATAATACCTTTCTGCTCCAATAGCATTCCACAATCTCCAATTACTCCCCAAAGCAATCTTTTTCTCTAGTCAGGCTAGATTCCCAACAATTCCTAATATATGCCAAGAATGATTTTCTTTGATGATACAGCACTTCCCTTAGACTAAATCATATCTTGTCCACAAAGTCTTGTCTGACCCAGTCTTACTAATTGCTCTATTCTCTGAATTCCTTGGCATAAGAATATAAATATGATTAGCAATTGTTTAAAAATTCTCTGATCAGACAGATGCTGTCATAAAATTTCTGTGAGCGATCCTACTACTCCAGATGAAAGGTAAGACTAGATCCTTTAAAACATACTGTTACAAGCACATGTTGTTAAAATACAGGCATGCAAATGATGAATGAAACAGCAAACCCCCCAAACATTATTATTTTAAAATGTGAAACAATTACATTATTGTAATGTAAAAAAATACATTTTTATAAAATATTATTTCTGCCACAAATGTTTAATCTTTCAAATAGTTCCCAATGAAATTAAGTCCTACTCTTGCATATCCTTTTTTTTTCTTGCATATCCTCAAGGGAGTTCAAATTAAAACTGTGGAAATGCATGGAGACAAAATTATCTCAAAAGTACCTTAAGAAGTTCAAGTCCCGAACGAATAGCTGTATCTGGACTTACACCCTCCTCTTCATCATCTGCTGTCCCTTCTATTGATTTATTCATCAGTTTTACCAGTGCACTATAAAAACAAGAAAATCTAAATTAGAAACCATACTAGATTAGTAACTATATCCTAATTGCATCATGGCAGGATACATATAGCATCTAAACATCAGACACAAATATGTTCCTAGAGAAAAAAGTTATTTTGTGACTTTTCAACTTTTTCCCTATTTGACAGCTGAGCTTACTTTCAGTTTATCTCCCCAGAACTCTGCCCAAACTCCATTTGTAACTCTACTGAAAACCAACAAAATTGAAATGAAACAACACATACTGGAAATAGAATTTGATATTGATTTCTATATATAAAGAAATCATTTACAATCTTAGGAAAAACAATAAATAGATGGAAGTTGAAAAAAAAAATAGATGGAAGTTGTTAAATTGACAAATAAGGGATCCCTGGGTGGCGCAGCGGTTTGGCGCCTGCCTTTGGCCCAGGGCGCGATCCTGGAGACCCGGGATCGAATCCCACGTCGGGCTCCCCGTGCATGGAGCCTGCTTCTCCTCCCTCTGCCTGTGTCTCTGCCTCTCTCTCTTCTCTATCATAAATAAATTAAAATAAAAAAAAAATTCAAAAAAAAAAAATAAATTGACAAATAAGTCACTAAAAGAAAAAAGCAAATAATTAACAAAAATCATGGACAAAGACATTTAAATTAATCTCTGGTAATCAACTTACTGAATCAGTAATTCCATTACTAGAAATTTATAACAAGAAGCAGTTCATCAAAGGCATCATGTTATATTCATAAATAGATTAATCAGTTAAAAACCATTTAATTACAAAAATACAGATTCTAAAGGGCACATGAACCCTGATGTTTATAGCAGTATTATCAACAATAGTCTAATTATGGAGAGAGCCCAAATGTCCGTTGAATGATGAATGGATAAAGAAGTGATACATATATATGTTCCATAATATACATATACTCAGTCACCAAATAAATAAATAACATCTTGGCATTTGTAACAATGTGGATGGAGCTAGAGGTTAATTATTATTACTTTATTAGGCTAATAAGTCAGTCATACCATATGACTTCACTCACATGTGGAATTTAAGAAACAAAAGATGAACATATGGGAAGGTGAAAAAGGAAAGAAAAAGAAAGAGAAGGAAACATACAGTAAGACATTTAACAATAAAAACAAACTAGGGTTGATGAGGGAGGTGGGTGTGTTGGGTGTTGAGGGCACTTATCATGATGAGCACTGGGTGTTGTATATAAGTGATGAAACACTAAATTCTACTCCTGGAACCGATACTAACCAATGTTAACTAGAATTTAAATAAAAATTTTAAAAAACATTTAATTGTCCAACATTATAGAATTATTTCTTCAAGTACACCTAAACACCACAAAGTAGAGTATTACCTGGTCAATAAAAATCAGGCTATGTTGCAATATGGTACTATAAGTATAAACAGATGTGATTTTTGGTTTTGAGACTGCTTCCTTATCAATGAACTGAGAAATAATACTACCTTATTTTGAGGACACTGATTTTTTACAGCAAATGGCCTAATACATAGCAAATATTTAACAAATGGAAGCTAATCATAAAAGCTTTAGGTTAAAACTTTTTCTCTGGAAAAATATGCTTATTTTAGTCAAGTTATTAAAAAATGTAAGTATAGGGCTGCCCGGGTGGTTCAGCAGTTTAGCACCGCCTTCGGCCCAGGGCTTGATCCTGGAAACCCAGGATCGAGTCCCATGTCGGGCTCTCTGCATGGAGCCTGCTTCTCCCTCTGCCTGTGTCTCTGCCTCTCTCTCTCTCTCTCTCTCTCTCTCTCTCTCTCTCTCTCTTTCTCGTCTCTCATGAAAAAATAAAATTTAAAAAAAAAAGTAAGTATAAAACATAAGATACACATATATCTATATAATTTAAAGCAATTTTAGTACTTTTCTTTCCTTTTTAACATCATAAGAATAATTTCAAAATCTTAGTATCTTTAATTGATAAAACTTTATTTTTTTGGAAAACAAATTAGGGATATGTATATAAACATTAGCCTGAAATAAAACTTATCATATAATTCACCTATTTAAAATGTGTAATTCAATGGTTTTTAGTGTTTATTCACAGAGTTGTATTACCACAATCTAAATGAATTCTCCCGTCCTTTTCCAATTTATTTATTTATTCATGAGAGACACAGACTGAGAGAGAGAGGCAGAGACACAGGCAGAGGGAGAAGCAGGCTCCTCGCAGAGAGCCTGATGCAGAACTCAATCCCGGATCCCAGGATCATGACCTGAGCTGAAGACAGGTGCCCAACTACTGAGCCACCCAGTCGACCCTCAAAGGTATTTCAATATTTAAAATTCCTTCATTAAAAACAACAAAAGAGCCTTTTTCAAGTTTACTCCCTTCCAATTTAATTTTTCTCCTTTTTTTTATTTTTATTTTTTTAAGATTTTATTTATTTACTCATGAAACACACAGAGAGAGAGAGGCAGAGGCAGAGGGAGAAGCAGGCTCTAAGCAGGGAACTCGATGTGGGACTCAATCCCAGACCTCCAGGATCATGCCCTGGGCTGAAGGTGGTGCTAAACCACTGAGCCACTGGGGCTGTCCCTCCCCTTTAAAGATTTTATTTATTTATTCATAAGAGACACACAGAGAGAGGCAGAGACATAGGCAGAGGGAGAAGTAGGCTTCCTGCAGGGATCCCAATGCAAGACTCGATCCCAGGACCCCAGGATCACACCCTGAGCCAAAGGCAGATACTTGACTGCTGAGCGACCCAGGCATCCCTCTTCTTTACTTTTTATAGCTAATCTGTCCACAATGGCTGTCCCACATCCAATTTATTTCCTAAAGCAGAGTTTACATTAGAAGTGTGACAGGGTATTTACCCCTTTGATTTTCTCATACCTAAAGGTGGCTGAGTGAGAACCTAGTGGGAACCTGTTGAGCTAAACCAGTCACTTCTGGGCATCAGCAATTTTCTCTGCTCAAATATTATCATTTTCTTCGTGTATCATGGTATTGTGTTGTGAAGAACTATGTTAAGCTCTTCTTAATCGTTTGTCATCTGGGTTTGCCCTTGCTACCCCCAAACTATTCTGGCCACTGTGATGTTTTTCCTTTTTCTAAATCCAATGGATGCTTTTAGTATCTATTTTACTTCTGGGGAACATATGACCCCTCCATCTTTTAGTCCGTCTGACCTGTTCTCACTCTTTCCTGATTTTCCTTCCACTTTTGACCATGCCTCCTTAAAAAAAATCTTTTTAATTGAAGAACTGTCATGGTAATATATTGGTTACAGGTATAGAGCACAGTGATTTGGTATTTATAAACATTATGAAATAGTCACCACAATAAGTGTAGTTACCATCTGTCACCATTACCACATTGTTAAAATTTTTAAAAATTCAATGAATTCTTTATCTTCTCCTAGCCTCTTAATTTTCCTTAGGGTTCAGTCCTCGCCTTTTTCTTTTTAAATTTTACTCTCTTCCTGAGGTTTCAACCATTATTACAATCACTACTTCCTTTTCAACCACTATCTAAAGACAACTAACTGGAGCATGCATATGTGTATCTGTATCTATATAAACACAAGGCTGGAGAAAATATACTAAAGAAAAATTGGTTATATTTAGGATGATTTTCTACTACCCTCATTCCTTTATTCCAAAATCCTTCATTATGGTGAAAGTACATGCAATTTTCTAACTACTTTTTGATTCCTTCTGCCTTTGTCTATTTTTTCTTTCTGGAATAGATCCTAATGTTCATTTGGTAATTACTATGTGTAAGGCATTGTGCTAAGTGTTTTATATATCCATGTCATTTAAGCCTCTCAACAATTCCAGTTGTTATTGTATTGTAATATACTATTTTTATTTTAAAGGTAAGGAAATTAAAGTTCAGAGTAGCATAAAAAATCTACAGGGCTAGTGGCCTGGGTTGCTTCTTCCTCTGCAATATTCATCTGGCTACCCTACATAATTCCTACTGATCTTTCACTACCCATTTTATGTGTGATCTATTTCAGAGCCTTCCCTAACAACAAATCTATCCCACACAATTTGGGTTATGTAACTATCCTTCTCCAGTTACCCAATGTATTTTATAAACTGCTCCATTAAACATACATTAAATGAGTAAATAAACCCTCTATTTGCAAATTAATAGTCCATGAAGATTTAGTTACACAGAAAGAATATTATATGACATATATATTTGTCATTAAAATAAATTGGAATTTTGCATAAAATTAGTCTCTCAGAAATTCTAACCATAAGTTGATTTTTCTAAGCTAAACATTCATGATGTTACTGAAAAAAAATGAATTTTTGGTCTTTTAACACTGGAGATCAACCATTAGCGTATTATAATTTACTAATAAAATCCCGTAAAGCCTCATGGAAACAAACAGCAAATGCACTATATGTCTCTTTCAAAGTCAATATGCAAAAGCAAGAGTACTAGTACATGTACTTTATCCTTGATTTATCCTATTAATATCAAATGGCATAGGGACACCTGGGTGGCTCAGCAGTTGAGCACCTGCCTTCAGCCCAGGGTGTGATCCCGGAGTCCTGGGATCGAGTCCCACATGATTCATGAGAGACAAAGAGAGAGACAGGCAGAGGGAAAAGCAGGCTCCATGCTGGGAGCCCAATGTGGGACTCAATCCCAGGACTCTGGGATCATGCTTTGAGTTGAAGGCAAACACTCAACTGCTGAGCCACTGAGGGGTCCCGATAAAAAAAAATCTTAAAAAAAAAAAAAAATCAAATGGCATTGAGCAAAGAACACTGATATTAAAAATAAATCTACTGGTGGGAGTGTAAATAGTATAGCCACTGTGGGAAACAGGATGGAGGTTCCTCAAAAAATTAAAAATAGAAATACCATATGATCTGATAATTCCACTACTGGGTATTTACCCAAAGAAAAAAAATACTAATTTGAAAATATATATGCACCCCTAGGTTTACTGCAGCATTATTTATAACAGTCAAGACACAAAAGCAACCTAAGTGTCCACTGATAGATGAATGGATAAAGAAGATGTGGGGTGTACACACACACACACACACACACACACAGAGGAATATTATGCAGCCATAAAAAGGGATGAGGTCTTGTCATTTGCAACACAGGTTGACCTAGAGGGTATTATGCTAAGTGAAATAAGTCAGACTGAGAAAGACAAACACCATATGACACTTACATGTAGAATCTAACAAAACAAAACAAATGAATAAACAAGCAGAATCAGACCTATAAATACAGAGAATTGATGGGTGCCAGAGGGAAGAAGGATGTAGAGATAGGCAAATGGGTAGATATAGAAGAGTGGGAGATATAGGCTTCTAATTATGGAATAAGTTACAGGAATAAGAGGTACAGCATAGGGAATATAGTTAATGATATTGTAATATCATTGTATGGTGACACATGGGAGCTATATTTGTGATGCACTACAGCATACGGTGATGTTGAATCACTATGCTGTACACCTGAACTAATGTAACATTGTGTATGAAGTATATACCCCAAATCAATCAATCAATCAATCAATCTATGGTTTTTGCCCAGCTATGAATAAACCACTTACTCTCTGAAAACCTTAGTTTTCTTATTTGCAAATAAGGAAATTAAATAAAAAGGAACTCTTAGTCAAAAAAGAAAAAAAGCAGACTAACGTTATTAGCTGAATTGTGTACCCCCAAATTCATTTGGTGAAGTTTAACCTCCAGTATCTGATGTGATTGTACTTGAAACCAGGGCCTTAAGATAATTAAGGTAAAATGAGGTGAAATGTGTGGGGCATTATCCATTATGACTATTGTCCTTATATGAAGGAAGATTAGGGCACAATGTGAGACCTTGTGAGTAGACAGCAAGAAGGAGGCTATCTGCAAGTCAAGGAAAGAGGCTTCAGAAGAAATCAAACTTGCTTACACCTCTATCTTGGACTTCAAGCCTCCAAAACTGTCAGAAAATTAATTTCTGTTGTTTAAGTCACTCAGTCTGTGGTATCTTATTATGGTAGCCCTAGAAAACCAACAGAGTTGGCATTTCAATACAACCACGCAGTAATTCACATATGGTGAAATAAGTAATAGCTAGAATCAGCTCTCCTAACCCAAGGCTGTTTAAAAAGAGAACCAATTAAAAAAAAAAATCAAAACAAAAAACCCCCCAAAGATAGAGAACTAGTAAATGCTATGCAGCAACCCACCATGAAAAGGAAGACATATAGCTTATCAAAAAAATGATTAGTGCAAGGGAAAAGTATTCACAGATGTTTACAATAGAAAATCATAAAAAACAACTAAAATGTATGAAATTACAGAAAATACTTAATAAAAAATAGCTGTCAATATCTATTATGCCAGGTTGCTTAGTTTTTATATTATCTCTAATTCTCACAACCATCTAACAGGGAGATGTTACACACATATTGAAGTTAAAAATAAAATGAGAAACTCAGATAAATTACTGGGCTTCTTCCAAAGCCACAAAACTGGTATGCAGTAGACACATGTTATGAAACCAGATTAGTCTAATGGCAACTTGTGCTCTTTTCAAAGTACTATTCTGTTTTCACATATCTCAAGTGAACAGTGATATAATACATAGTAAAAGAATGTCGTGTGGCCATCAAAATAGTTAAGAAAATTCAAAGTCTGATCGATAGTCTATAGATATAATTCTGCTTTCTCCATTCTTAATGTTCTAGGTTTTAATGAGCACATATAGGCTAAAGATAAAACACAAGGACCTTTAAAAAATAAAAAGCAGTGAAGTAAGCCAAAAACTAGAAAACAAGCAGGCCCTTCATTCAAGTTGAATGATATGTGCTTCTGCCATTAAAAAAGTATACAGGAAACCTTTTTAGGTTTTCTTAGGGACCCAGAATTTAAACTTACAATACTGTGGTTAAAGATTATATTCCATTTTTGAGTGAATTTATTTCCTAGCTTACCTTATGGCTTCTGAATCAATGTGCACAGGTGCAATTCTTTCCAACAGAAATTTGACCATCTCTAGAAAAGGATTTGTTGGCTGCTTAGGATTTGCAAGTTTTCGAGCTATTTCTCTCTATAGAAAGGAAAGATTTTACCATAAGTAAAATTTACTTTCATATTTCTCAAAATAAAAATGATTATATGTATCAAAAGCACTTAACGATTCAAAACCAAAAGAATCTGCTTTAGACCTGACCAAATCTCTGCTCTAAACCCTGACTAAAATTATATACTCATGGGATACTCACTGCAAAATATGGACTATGAGGAACAGAAAGGGGATGACATGGTATGGTTTTGTTTTGTTTTGTTTTTTTTTTTAAAGATTTTATTTACTTATGATAGACACAGAGAGAGGCAGAGACACAGGCAGAGGGAGAGGCAGGCTCCATGCCGGGAGCCCGATGTGGGACTCGATCCCAGGACTCCAGGATCGCACCCTGGGCCAAAGGCAGGCACTAAACCGCTGAGCCACCCAGGGATCCCCCGACATGGTATGATTTATGCCTCCTGTCTTGTATTTCTTCCATGAAGTTATTGCTTAGTAAATAATCTTTTTCAACTGCTCTACTTTCAAAAAGTTAACAATTTATACTTTCATGGGTATGTCATATTAGTTTATTTCATAATAATTAGTTTATTTCATAATATTGTAATTTATTTCAGTTAATAATTTTTTCTTAAAGAGGGGAAGATTCATTCATTGTGTATTTATAAAGTGTTTTTAGGAAGAGCATATTTGATTTCAAAGATGATGACATATCAAATAGCTCCTACAAAGAAAACACATTATTGATGGAATTTCTAAAGAATATATTAGTATTTAATGACTAAGAGCCTGATTTTACCAAAGACAAGGTTAAATTTACAAAATGCTGGGTTATTGGGAAAAGAAGTTTAATAATGAGCCTTTTAATTGAATATCTCTGATGAGTAAATGTAAATTTTGGCTGAGAAGATAATACATATTAAAAACGCTTTCCAAACTATAAAGCAATTAACAATAGTCACTTTATATATTTTTTTCATAAAAAAAGAAGAAAAATCAGTGATATACATTCAGAGTGACAAGGGAGAAAAAAATTTCTACTGTAGTTTCAGTGACATCTTGACACAAATTAATTATAAAGACAATATTAGATACCATCCATGTTTAAGCAGTGTCTCAGGAAAACATTAATCATTACAAGATGCCAGATATATTTTGCAAGCTGTAATTAGCAAAATTTTAGAAAATAAAAATATTTTAGTCGTGCTCAGTCCTTATTACATACTTTGCTTTAACTCATAGGTAAACATTTTAAATCTGAATTTAAGTATGTTACTATCTTTTGAAATCAAACTTATTTTCTGTGGGTCTCTCCCAAAGAGGATTTTTTTTTTTTATCCGTAGTATAAAATTTAACCTAAGATGAAGTCAGTGATCATTTAATACGAAATCTACTGGAAAATTGCTAGACAAAGTATACAGTCAGTTCTTTGGAATACATTACTAAAAAAGGAAAAACTAGGAGAGACAGTTAATGGTAGAAAAAATAAAGGGAATATTAAAGGAAAAAAGAATAATTCACGATTATCTAAATCCAGTAAAAACACTATATAAAATATACCTATGTATAAACAATAACACTAGACACAATTAACTTCTATTTTATTTTACTTTTAAGTAGGCTCCATGCTCAGTGCATTGTGAGGCCTGAATTCACGACCCTGAGATTAAGACCTGAGCTGATGCTTACCTGACTGAACTACCCAAGTGCTCAACATAATCAACTTTTAAGACCTGATATTTAAAAAAAAAAAAGACTTGATGTTTTTGTATTCCAATATAACCTTACATTTAAGTAATTCCTCATAAAAATATTTTATGTATGTAATATTTAGGTACTGTCTCATAACAATTATATGTGATAATCTTAAGTGATACTGTGGGTAATCAGCAAGCCAAATTAGTGGCAACAAAAGCCAACTAATTAGTTTGAACCAACAAATAGTTTCCTTGTTCTTTCCATAAGAAAAAAAATACCCACACATACACCCAAGGCACAAAGAGAAACATCTAAGACCAACATGAAATTTTATAACTGAAGAGTAGTTGACAAAACTTCAAACAGAAGTAATCATTTATGACGGCAGAAAGAATTAAAAAAAAAAAGAATTCTTTCTGCATCCCCGACAATGTTTCCAAAATTTCTCATCAACTATGCAGCTTGATACTACTACTGATATTTACAAATTACATAAATTGTTTAGTATATTAAGCAACCTTAGGGAATATAAAAAACATAAAGAAATAGTCCCTGTTTTCTTTAGGATTTTTTATTTGAGAGAGAACGCATGTGCACACATGCACAGCAATGGGGGAGGGGCAAAAGGCTAAGCAGACTCCTTACGTGACAAAGGAGCCAGGGGTAGGGTTCAATTCCAGGACCCCTGAGATCATGACCAGAACCAAAGTCAGACGCTTAATGGACTGAGCCACCCAGGTGCCCCAATCCCTATTTTCAACAAGACTATATATACATATTAATCTTGTTATTATAAAAATAAAGTTTAAAAATTCTGCATTTAGACGTTCTCTTTGTTCCTTTTTTTAAAATTATTTATTCATTTCAGAGACAGAGAGTATGAGCGGGGGAGGAGGAATAAGGGCAGATGGAGAGGGAGAAACAGACTCCGCACTGAGCAGGGAGCATGACTCAGGGCTCCAATCCCAGGACCCTGAGATTTTTTTTTTTTTTTTTTTTTTTTTAGGACCCTGAGATTATGACCTGAATTGAAGGCAGATGCTCAACTGACTGAGCAACTCAGGTCCCCCTCCTTCCTCTTTGTTCTTCATACATTTTTTTCCTTTCTCATTTTGACAATAAAAAAAAGTTTGTTAAAAAAACAGCATTCTCTCTATACACATTTGTTGTCCTAATCAAAATGGCTCCTAAAGGGATCTAACATTAACAATATTTTTTGCAGTTAGAATCAGTAAACTAGACAAAGCAATTTCTCACAAGAAGCAGTTTCTAAAGGTTTAACTTTCATGTTATAGTAGCCTATTGTTTTTGGTTCCAGGATATAATTCAGTGTGTGTATGTGGCGAGGATCTCCCCACCAACAAACAATTCTCTGGACCCCAGCAGGATGTCCTACAATTCAACTCAATTCTGACACTGTCTATCCTGAGACAGCATCGGTTCCCACTGGTTAAGGGTTCAGTCTTAAGCGACTGCCTCCCCTCTCCCCACCAGACCTCAGTTGTAAGCCCAGGTTGTTACCTATTCTTCTGACCAACTGGCTACCCCCTCCTTTCTTGGGTCTGATGAACTTGCTAGAGCAACTCACAGAACTCAGAGCAATATTTTACTTAGCAGATTACTGGTTTATTATGAAAGGATATATAACTAAGGAATAGCTGGATGGAAGAGATACACAGGACAAGGTATGTGGAAAGGACAGGGAGCTCCTGTTCTGTGAGCTTGCCACTCTCCCTAAATCTTCACATGTCCATCAACCTGTAAGTCTCTCTGAAACTTGTCTTTTTTCAGTTTTTAATGGAGGCTTCCTTACAGAAGTTTGACAGATCAAATCACTGGTCACTGGTGACTGAACTCAATTTCCAGTCCCTCTCTCCTTTCCAGAGGTCAGAGGATAGTTCCAATCCTCTAATCATGTGATTGGCTCCACAAAGAACCAGTCCTACCCTTAGGGGAGGTCCAAAAGGCACCTCATTAACATAACAAAAACAAAACAAAAACATCTTTGCAGCTCTTAGCACTTAGGGAAATTTAAAGGGTTTTAGTTCTGTGCCAGAAATGGGGGACAAAGACCCAATATATATTTCTTATGTTAATCAGGTTACACCTTCTATCATTCTCACTGAACTATAGAAAAGTTAAATTAAAATAGGAAGCATTTGATGATTGTTACTGAATAGCATCTTTCTCTCCCCTTTCTTCTTTTCTTCTTTTACCTCCTCCAGGAACTATACCTATGCTAATATATACCAACCAGCCTTGAATTTCAGACTTCTAAACACAACTGCTGAGAGGCCACACACCATTGTTTTCCTACCCTTCTCTTGGCTATCCAATCACTCAAGTTAGAAATACAGCAGTCATTCTTGATGTAGTGGTCTAATCCCTATTCGTCCTTTAAGATTCAATTCAGGAATCACTTATTCTAGAATAAGGTATTCCCATTTCCACTCCTGCCTGGGATGGCTGCTTTTTTGTGTGTGTTACCAAAGCATATGATTCTATCAGAATACTTACGATACCATGTTCTTGACCGAAATACTTGTCTGCCTCTGTCACCTAATTGCAACCTCAGTGAGAGACCACATATAATACAATTTACTAAATTATGCAGTGAATTATAATGGTGTAAGCTTGATCAAGGGACAACCCAAAATTTAGCCTTCAGAAGATATAATGTATATTTGGATAACTCTGTAGGGAAGGTTAATTAAGGTGCAGTCCATGAACGACTCATATCTGAATCACTTTGTTAAAAAGAGAGATTCAGGATCCCTCTCCACTTATTTTAAGAATTCCTTGTGTTTGTCATAAATACGTAATACCGTAAGAATTACTTTTCATTTACATCTTATAGGGCAGTGCAAGGGGTCTTGTATTAGGTCATATTTAAAATTTCATTTTATCTTATTCTAACAATCATGAGGTAGATAAAACTTAAAGATGAAGAAAAGGAAGCTCAGAAATATTGAGTAAGTTACTAACAGTCAAAATGGTAGTAAATAGCATACTGAAATTCAAACCTAAGACTGTCTCAAATGCTCAATGAGTAAGCTTCCTGGAAAATCTTGACATTCAAGTCATAGGGAGGGGTGCTAGGGCATAAAATAGCAACCAGAGCTCATGCTATGCCAAATATGTGATCCTTCTCTAGAACCAAGGTACAGAAACTCAAAACCTAAAGTCCAAAGGGAAAGCAAACCTATACAGCATATATCCTAATGCCATTGCTCATGCTTTCTCACTCACTATAGCATCATCTATATATGTATTAATCCACAGTATGTGTCTATTGTTATTCCTTGCTCAAAGTATTAGATCTCCATTCCCACAAATTCTGTTACTGAGTAATGCTACTGTTACTGAGTAATGTTACTGAGTAAGAAGTGATTGTCATTTAGAAAAAAAGGAAGTGGTAGTATATACATATAAGCAGGGACACAGCTCTATGTAGCTCTCAGAATGAAAACTACATAAAATGACAGAAACTAAATTTTATATTTGTGTATTTTTTTATTCTTTTCTTCTATTCTAGAATGAAACTATCAGGAAAAAAGGAATGTGATACTAGAAGGTATATATAACTAGTACCAGTAGCCCTTAGGGAGAAAAACTAAATGATATAGATATAGATATTCTGAAAAATAGCAAAAACTTTATGAACAGCAGTCATTTTCCTGAGTGTTTATTTTTTTTTCCTGAGTGTTTAAAGGGTATTATAAATCCTATTTTTAGATGAAAGAATATGTAGATAAGTTAAATAATATGCTCAGAATACACAAAGCTAATGTAAAAGCCAGAAAATATATTACTGTGAAAAATTCACCAAAGAAAATAAAGAATATGAATAGCAGAAATCTTTTCTTCCAGAATAGAGTTCTATTAGCTATTGCATGGACCATTACTTAAAATATCCTCAGAATAATTTCCCTTCCAAAAAGCACCATTACCATGCTCTTTCCAGGGCAACTGCTGTGCTCATCTCTACTTTCCTGGTTGCTAAAATCAGGAGTGCTGATTGGCTATACTGCATGGCTGTGGTATTCATCCTGAGATATTTTGGTTACAAACATCTGTTTTGCATATACTTTTTGGATTTGGAAACTTAGATATTTATGGTCTGACAAATAGTAGGAATTCATGTTACTGCCATTTTTTCAAAGTCAAGCTCAATTTCTGTTTTCTTAGACCAAAAACACCACTTGATTATTCTTTCTCAAGGTCATTTGTTGAGCAGTAGTAAGTTTGTACTGGCTCTTCCGGCAAACAATGGAATGTATAGAAAGAACACTATTTAGGACCTATGAGATCTAGACTCTACCTGCAGCTCAGCCACAATCACCAGCTATAAAATACTGGACAAGAAACCTTAAAATTCAATGTCTTTATTTGTAAAATGAAGTGGTTAAACCAACTCTTTATTTGTAAAATGAAGTAGTTAAACCAACTCTCTTTCTTTTTAAAGATTTTATTTATCTGAGAGAGTGAGAGCAAGTGAGCCCACATGTGCAAGCCAGAAGAGGGGCAAAGGGAGGAGAAAGAATCTCCAGCAGACCCTAGTTGAGCATGGAACCTGATGCAGGGCTCCATCTCATAACTCTGAGATTGTGACCTGAGCTGAAATCAAGAGTTGGGTGTTTAATCAACTGGAGCCTCTAAACCAAGTATTTCTAAGGTCCTTTAAAGATATTTCTTTCTTTTATATATTTTTTTTAAGAATTTATTTATTTATTAATGAAAGAGAGGGGGAGAGGCAGAGACACAGGCAGAGGGAGAAGCAGGCTCCATGCAGGATCCTCTCCAGGATCAGGCCCTGGGCCGAAGGTGGCGCTAAACCGCTGAGTCACCTGGGCTGCCCAAAGATATTTCATTCTAGGATCCAATTATATTAGCAGATACCCTGCAGGTCATAGTATTCTGAAACTATAATTCTAGATGCCAAAGAAATTAATGAAATCTTTAAACATTTGCAGCAAACTACTCAAAAGTACAAAGGCTGAGGAAGTCTGGGCACGTGGCATATCCTTATCCCTAGGACCAAGAGGAGTCCACTGTTCTCTTCCCTAAATTAGCTTCTCCTTAGCTCTTCCTAATTCCGGGTCTTTTTAGATCTACTTAGGTAACTAATATCCCTAGAATGAATGAAAAATACCTATTCTATGCTCTCAGACCACGTTGTATATACATCTATTATAGCCCTTATCCCTTTATCACATAAATAATTATGACACTCTATTTCTTTCTACAACAAACTATACATAAATATCTGAAATAATTTTCTTTTCTCTTATTCTTTCTTTTCATTCATTCATCTCTTATGTAAGCCTCGTCCCAAACATAGCAGTTATGACATACGTGTAATACCACAGAAATACAATTTATTTAAGTCCTAAAGGGCATCACAGGGCCAGGTATTAGGATATATATACACACATACACATGCAAAATCTTCTAACAACCCTATGAGGTCTTTAACATTTAAACATAAGAAAAATGAGGCTGCAAAATATTGAAGAACTTACTAAAGGTCACACTGGTAGTAAATGGTATAGCTGAAATTCAAACACAAAACTCTCATAAAATGCTGAATAAATGAATGGATCAAGTTTTCCTTCCTGGTATTTTCAACGAATATTGGTTTTCTATAAAATAAAGAATCCAGGAATAGAATGTAGACAAAAGCCTAAAAAGGGATTATCTCATCTATAAATGCATATATGGTGATATAACCATTACTAAATTTTTGATAAGGTTTACTTCCATGTTAACACATGAGTGAAGAAAATGCATACATACATAAGGATTTAGAAAATTCTATTTACTTAACAACTGTCTACTAAATACAAACGTACTGTCTTTCTCAATTCCTAGCAGCAACCTCCCTGGCTTAGTTCTCTAGGGGTTTTCCTGGAATGTGGCTAAACAGTGGTAAGAGAACTAAGCTGACCACAGATATACTCCTGGGTAATTTAGGGTTCGCTAAATTGTTAAATAACACAAATAATTTATGCAAAGCAGACTTTAGTAAAATATAAATTTCAACAAGCAAAGCTAAAAGAACACATGTCGAAGTATCATTTACTAACCACACAAACATCTGCCTGTTTGCATGAACAGGTTGGGCTGATTAGTAACTCCAGCTGAGACCGCAATTTCTCATCATCACCAAGGACCTGGTTAAATTTCTTCACAAAATCTTGTGCTTTCCCAGGGTCAGGCAAATTCTCTATAAAATTGAAAGAGAATCAGTATTATAAAGAAAAACTACTAAACCAAAAGTAAGCTTTCTAAAAAATAATATGGAGCTATCAAAAGACATCAGCTTAATTGGTTCTCAGAAATAAAATTAAGAGGATTATTTTCTCTTACTTGGTATTAAATTGATAGTTCCAGTGTGTAAATTATTTGTTTTGATGTTTACACACACACGCACACACACACAAAGAGAGTGAATAAACAAACTCACTTGCTATGGTCATCAGTTTTCCAAACATGGCAGAACAGTTAGCCTCTGACTGAAATTTAAAACAAAAACAAAAGAAGTCAAATGTGCTACCAAATTTCTGTAAGAAAATCCAAAATTACAAATTTAAAGCAAAACAAAACAAAAAACAAAAAACATCACAAACCAGCCACAAGAAAATCTACACCCTAAATTGATAACAAAGAATTATGGAGTAGCTAGTTACAACAAGCAGAAGGAAAGGTGAGGTCAGAAGGAAGTTCTTTAAAAACTAAAAAAGAGTACATAACTTCCATAGGAAAAACATTTTGCCAGAAGACTGAACTGAAGATAATCAAAACAATTATCATATCAAAATTATTGTGAAACCATACATCAAAGAAAATTAAAAATGTGAAGAGTAGAGAAAAATTTCTTCCTGAATAGTTCTATTAACTATTTTGTGGCCTATTACTTGAGAATATCACCTCGCTTCCAAAAAGTAATTCCATATAGTCCAACACAATAAAGTATTACTTTATTACTAAATTTGTATGGAATTTTAGTAATTTGAATTAGAAATTGGTAAACTATGGTCCTATGGACCATCTGTTTTTGTTAAAGGTTTGCTGAAACACAGTCACATTCATTCATTTACAGATGGTCTATGACTGCTTTTGTAATTTTATAAAGGCAGAGTTGAGCATTTCACCAGAGACTTTATGGCTAGGAAAGCCTAGATTTTTACAATCTGATCATTTACAAAAAAAGTTTGCCAACCCTTGCTTTAGCATCAATAGACCCTTGAAGAATCTCTAAGATTCCCTAGTTAAGAACATCTCTTCTAGCAAACACATTTAGAAGTATATTAGAAAGTATACTAAGAAATTATACAAGTTTCTTTCCCTCATCTTCCAGAAGACTTATTTTGTTAATTTGACTTTGCCATATTTATAAGATTGGTACCTGATATGATACTGACTCTACACTGAGGGACCCAAAATCATGGAGTAAAAAAAAAAATCATGATTTCTCATAACATTTTATCTTGAGGTTTAATTATAATTATTTGAAAATTAATGAACAATGTATAAATTCTTAGTATCTAAAATGATAAACTAGAAATTATCATTTCTTTGTTCATGCTACAAAGTAAGATTTTGTTATATTCTCTACAGTGAAAATTTAACTTGGAAAACTACAGAATTTATGCATTACTGACATTTGGAAAACAGAATAGTTTTTACCTGCTTCATAGTAGGTACAGAAAAACTGAATAATGACATAACAAACTATTAATTTAAACAAATCTTGAACCTACTGTAGGTTGCTTGTGCAAATCCAAGAGTTCTCGTACATGACTTCGAAGCATGTTCTGACATTTCCACATTTCATTGAGAGCTCTGTTAATAAAGTTACAAATATGAAAAAATATGTAATATAACAATTCTGGTAATTATTCAACTTTACTACTTTTCTTGTTGCATGGTATATATCTATACCATGCTTCTACATCTACCTAAAATTTTAAACACCAGTACCAATAAATTTTTATTTATAGGATTAAGTAAGGCAGGTTAGTTTAAAATGGTAAATAAAAGGATTCTTATGAGAAAAAATATTTGAGAAGTTTAGAAAGATGAAGAGGATCTTTCTAGGTAAATGAAGGGACTGAAAAGACCTTTTTTTTTTTGTTTTTTAAAGATTTTATTTATGTATTTGAAAGAGAGTGGGAGCAAGTGAGCACAAGCTGGGGGTAGTGGCAAAAGGAGAGGGAAAAGCAGACTCCCCTCTGAGCAGGGAGCCAGACCTGGAGCTCCAACTCAGGATCCAGAGCCAAAGGCAGAGGCATAACCGACTAAGGCACCCAGGTGCCCAGGGACTAAAAGACATTCTAAGCAGAATCAGAATGTTATAGTACCAAAAAAGACAAAATGTCATCAAAATGGTTGGGATAGAAAACTTTATTTATTTATTATTTTTTAAAGATTTATTTATTCATGAGAGACACACACAGAGAGAGCCAGAGACACAGTGGGAGAAGCAGGCTCCATGCAGGAAGCCCGACGCGGGACCCGATCTCAGGTCTTCAGGATTACACCCTGGGCAGGCCTAAGCCCTGGCAGGCTAAGAGATACTTATGCATAAAGAGCTGCAGAAATGAACTTCTTAGAAATGATGTAGATTCAAGACATCAAATTTAACTTGAGTGTCCTTATTCTTCTAGCTTCCTTTCTTTCCATGAAAGCAGATTTTCTTCTTTCACAAACCCAGTCCATAATTCCAGGTGCCCAGAAGGATCTCTGAGACATTAGTCTATATTAGAGTATTATTTGCCAATATTTTGAACTATAAAGAGACCAAAACTTTAGGCCAGGGATTTACTACCCAAGGTGAGCATTAGGAATCATTTGTAAATTTAAAAAAAAAAAAAAAAAAAAAGGCTAATGGCTCCTAATGTAATACACTAATGTTATAACATGACCTCTGTAGAATTTCTGCTGAAAATGCATAATCTCAGTCGAATAATGAGGAAACCATGGATGAAACCAAATCGAGGGACTATTCTACAAAACTAGACTGGACCATGCATACTCTTCCCCGATCATCAAAGTTATCAAAGACAAAGAAAGACCAAGGAATAGCTCCAAATTAAGAAACTAGTGACCTGACAACCAAATATGCAATCTGCAATCCTAAAAAGGGGGGGAAAAACCCCATAAAGCACACTATTGGAACAACTGAGGAAACTTAAATACACATTAGGTTAGACAGTTATATCAGTGTTAAACCTCTGGATTTTGATAAGAGTTACATAAGAAAATATCCTTGTTCTTAGGGAATATACACTGAAATATTTAGAGCTAAAGGAATCTAATGTCTGCAAATTACCCCCAAATGGCTCAGAAGAAAATATTTATGTAGAGATAAAGAAAAAGTATATGCAAATCGCAAATGATAGCGCATATGATGAATCAGGATAAAAGGGATATCATAATGTTTTGTACTATTCCCACAACTTTTCTCTAAGTTTGAAATTATATGGAAGTTAAAAGACAAATACATAAGATATCATATACAAATATTATAAGTATAATAATACACACATACACACAAGCTGAGGTTCTTTTCAGAAGAATCAGAATTCTCAACAGGACATTTTTACTTTTTAAAAAGCTTTATTACTGTGGAGGACCACACATCCTAGCAAGCCTTGGACAGCTGAAGTTTATGCCAATTGCCTGATCAAAAATATTAATAGTGCCTTTCAGTTTAAAAAATATCCCAGTTCAAACAATCAATCATGTGGTCATTCTACATAGAGGTGATTTTGATATGCTTTCCTAAAAAAGAAGCAGTATTAAGTTCTTAGAATTAGTACTGTAAAGCTCCAATAGTGTAATTTAGATCCCCTTCAACAGGTAGGGGAGTAATTTTGATATGGGGATTTCTTTGAATCCCTGAAACTATATTACCAACCCAGTTTCTAAATATGTCTACACATTTGGGAATATTTTTTGCTTTTAATTTATCTGAACTTATAAAATGTTTCTCTATAAATATTTATCTGAAGCTCTCTTTTTTGTCTTAAAAGAGTGTGCGCAAGTGTGCGAGGGTAGGGCGCAAAGGGAGACAAAGAATTGTAAGCAAGCTCTACACCCATCATGGAGTCCTACCCAGGGCTGGATCTCATGACCCTGAGTATCATGATCTGAGCCAAAACCAAGAGTTGGATACTTAACTGAGATACCCCTGAGGTTCTTGATTCAACCAGAAGAAGCAACAACCCTATCAATAATTAGATAAGGTGAAGTCGTTTTTACAAAATTGTTAACTCCAATCATTTAAAAAGTAACTTACTTAAAAAAATAATAATGAAATAAAATAAATAAAAAGTAACTTACTTGACAGCATTTGGATCCAAACTAGCGTATAAATAATACAAGCATTTCATCCTCTCTTCTGTTTCCAGGTTGTGGGGGACAAGATACTGAGCAAAGATTTTCTCTACCAACAGTCTATGAAACAAAAAATTCCAGTAACATAATTATTGTTTTTCAGAAGGAACAGCCCTTTTATATTTTAACCATCTCCTGCAAAGATACCAGACTTATGTGTACAAATACAAAGGAAAAGATTAATAGGTGACCAGACCCTTGCCTTCAAGTATGGTTTTTATTTGGTGGTGGTTGTTTTCTTGAGAAAACTCTATTCTCAACATGGGGCTTGAACTCACGAAATTAAGAGTTGCATGCTCTACTGACTAAGACAGGCAGGAACCCCGGAATACAGTTATTTTTAAAGCTGGAGCAATGGTTGCTATTTGTGGCTTTACTTTTTAATTTGTCAGTATGGGACATTTGTTCTACAAGGGTTATATGTTATTACTAAACACAGGGTTGCTAGGCTGTTCCAGCTCTTCTTCACCAGTCCTGAGATACAGGAAATTACTTAACACTACATATAAAGCTATGATCAAGAACAGCTAATTCTCAAAAACAAAACAAAACCCCAACAACACACAAAAACAAACAAAACACTAATTTCTTCCAATTACAGTCCAATTCTTTTCTCATGTTGTCATTTAAAAAAAAAAAAAAATCAAGGGGATCTCCCTTCATATTACTTCCTGAAAATTTAGCTTTTCCTGTGTACATCTGATCTCCTCTCCACAGTCTAAATCCCTTATTGATACTGGAATAACCTTCTTGCTAAGCTAATATTTATTATTCAATATCACTAGAATGAGACAATATAAGAAATCCTCATTAATCAATGAAATACACAGCCAGTGATACTAAAGTAATCAAATTCTATAAAACATTGCAAAGTATTTTGCAAAAACTAAAATCATTACAACCCAATACAGAATTATAAGTAACATTAAAAAGTTGAAAACAACATAAGTCCTTATCAGAAGAAAAAAAAAAATTTGTAACTAAGTATGGGGATGGATGTTAAGTTGACATACCCTGGTGATCTTTTCCAAGTATATACAAATACAGAATCATTACGTTGCATACCTAAAACCAATGTAATGTTATATGTCGACTATACCTTCAGCATCATTATGTTCCATACCTGAAACTAATGTGTTATATGTAGACTATACCTTAATAAAAAAACATCACTGCTTCTATTGATACCTACAGTGTTGCAAAAAAGTAAAAATAATAACTAACAGTTACTGAATAGTCCCATATTGCCAGGCATTGGGCTAGGAACATTTAGGTTCATTTTTAAATTTAATACACGTAACCACCTTGTAAGGGAAGCTTTATTATTACATTTTAGATAAAACTAAGATGCACAAGAAGTCAGCTGTGCAGAAGCACATGTCTAATAAGGGGCAGAATGAATATCTGGTCTCTGGTCTGCCTCCAAAGCCCATAGATATTTCACTAATTATGCTACTTAACAATTTCTGCCAGAGTCTTATTTAAACATAGTATGTATAAATACATAGAAAATAATTTCTTAATCTAGAAATAATTTAAAAACTAAAAAGTAAATTGTTTAAAAAATTAAAAGCACTTTTATATTCGACCATTCTACCAATGTCAGACTCACTTGTCATCGATGCTATTTTGATAATAAATATGCAAAAGTTTGTCCTTTATCCAGCTGACTTTCTCTGCAGCTTCCTTTCCTGCTTCACCATGAAGACAGTATTTCTTATAGAGCTGAGCCAGACCCATCATAGCTTCTTTTCTTACTCGCCACTAAAAAGTATAAAGTTCATTGGATAAGTGAGATACCAAACTTCAGTATAATAATCTGCAAAAATTGGCATTTCTTCACTAGGCTGTATAATCAGACTTATACATACATAAACTGGCATAATATTTATTTTCCTAAGAAGCAACATATTGCTTTATCAACAACTTTGAATACATTCCTATTTATAAATCAGACTATTTTAAAAATTGCCTAAATACTAACTCACCAATTTTTTATTTCCCTCATAGCCAAGCAATCAGTAGTAAATCTTAGAGATGATTTCATTAGATTCCATCTAAAAAAATTTGCCCAAGTTTTAGCAGTGATGAAATGGTAAAGAAGAAAGAAGAAAGTACAGATTTACTCTGTAACCAAAAGCCCTATCATCTGGAATGTTTTATCCTAATTACATTCCTTTTGATATTAACTTAGAATAAGAAGAATAGAATTTAGTATCAAGATCCTAGAATTACAAAGTTGGAAAGCACGTAATTATTATTTTTTTAAGATTTTATTTATTTATTCATTCATGAGAGATACAGAGAGAGAGAGAGAGAGAGAGAGAGAGGCAGAGACACAGGCAGAGGGACAAGCAGGCTCCATGCAGGGAGCCTCGCGTGGGACTCGATCCTGGGTCTCCAGGATCACACCCTGGGCTGAAGGCAGCACTAAACCACTGAGCCACTCAGGCTACCCTAATGATTATTTTTTTCGTAAGAGTTGACTTATTTATTTGAGAGAGAAGCACGAATTAAAAAAGAGAGAGGATGGTCAGAGGGAAAAGCAGACTCCCAGCTGAGGTGGAGACCCAGGGCTGAATCCTGTGACTCCTGGATCATGACCTGAGCCAAAGGCAGACGCTTAATCAACTGAGCCACCCAGGTGCCTCCTTAGTGATCATTTTAAGTGGACCTTACTTTATAGATTAAAGGGGCAAATGATTTACCTAGCCACATACTAGTTAGTGGAAGAAGACTCTTTGGGACTTCTAAAGACTGGAAGAGTTTACTAGGAGAAAAGAAAGGTGGCAGGAGGAAGGCAGGAAAAAAAGGAGACCATAAAAACCTACAGTTAGAACCACGACAGTGAGACAGAATTAAAAAATAACCAAGAAAAATATTTGTCTCAATAACAAATCAGAGTATATAATCTTTGTTTATTTACATTAATATAACTTTATAATTTTTTGTATAATTTCCTCTTAGGCAAGATGAATGAAACTATGAAACTTTGAATGAAACAAATGAAACCAAAAAATGTAAGCAATGCAATCTAAGATTAATTCCTGTCCCCATATTTTATACAGGAGAAACAAATTTCAGAAAGGCTATACCTAAGATCATCTAATTTATTACACCAAAATCTGGGACCTAAAATGTCCAGTAGAAGCTATTTAACCACATCATGCAGCCTCAGGAAGACTCATGTATTCAACTATTTCAGAAACTATAAACAAACATAAGCAGAATCAGGAGTGAAAAATGTTTCTAAAAGGAGGAAATAACACAAAAGGTTAAATCTTAAATCAAGTGTGTGTATGGAGGTGGGGGCAAGCAGGGGGGTTACCAGCTAACCATTAGTAGAGCATCATTTCATTTAAATTAAACTTTTAAATTTAAATAATTTAAATTATTAAAGTCAAGAGGAAAAACTTGTTCAAAGTTATAATTACTGATACAGCTGAACATATTAAACACTGCTCATTTGACGTTATCTGCCTCTGCTAACAAAAGTTATTAGACTTAAAAACTATCTCTTGCTATATTTTATAACCAAGAAATACAATTTTATTCTGAGACTATTGGTAAACGACACTAGTTTTAGGAGGACAGTGTGTTTTCAACCTATACCTCAAATAAAACAGCACACTACAAAAGTAACTTTTGTTGAAGACATTAATACATTTAATCAGCCTGCCCTGCATGTTCTCTTGCTTACAGTTGACACTATTCCTTAGCAACTGCTTTTGTTGTTCTCAGTACTACTCTTCCTTTTCAACTCATGTTTTTAACTAACCACAGAAAGGAAATCACACAAAAAAGTAAATGAACATACATTCTGCCCTTAGCTGGGCATGGAAATATAGAAATATCACTCTCATATAAAGTATGCTATTCTTTTAGTTCAATGAATGACAGATCCAGCTAAGTATATACAACATGATCACTTTTGAAAATGCTAACTATAAGAAAAAAACATAGGTGATCAATCTTTTGAAATTCATCATATAAGTGAAAAGGTAAAATAAGACTTTAGAAATCATTTAATAATTTTACTTATTTAGCACTTTAAATTTAGTAAATTACAAAAGAATAAAATTCCTCAGATCTTACCCGTTTATCCAGTGTTCTTTCTCTTACAAAGCCAAGTAGTTGATCATTTACTAAGGCAAGGTCTCTTTTGGCAGCTGTTATTATAGTAACAATGACATCATGACGAATAGCCTCTTCGGGATCATGGGATCTAACTTTCAAATATTCTGTAAGAAGAGAAAAAAAAACTAAAGCTAAATGTTAGCTATGTTAGCTATGTTATGTTAGTTGTCATGTTCAGAATGACAGAAAAGACTAATGTTTTAGGCTTCTATCCATAGTGAAACAATGTTTGTAAAAAGCGGCATGAATTAAAATCATTTTTGAGGTGGCAATACCCTACATAATCAATCACAAAATAAACTATACCTCATTATTTGCTACTGAAGAGTCATACATCTTTTTTTTTTTTTTTTAAAGATATTATTCATGAGAGACACAGAGAGAGGGGCAGAGACATAGGCAGAGGGAGAAGCAGGCTCCCCGTGGGGAGCCTGATGCGGGCCTCAATCCCAGGACCCTGGGCCAAAGGCAGACACGCAACAACTGAGGCATCCCAAGGGTCATACATCTTAATAAAATAATGTATTTTTACCTCAACAATTCTGGAAAAGTTAAAGCACAACACATTAACTGATTTATATATTCAGAACTTAAGATATAATACAAATTAAAAGAAAAATAGTAAAAAATGCTTATAGCAAGGTTGCTGACAGGTATATTTCTGTACATTACACAATATGAAATATAGAATAACATTCTATGATCTCTAAAAAAGATTCCTAAATAATTATAATACAAACAAAACCAAAACAAAAAGTGTTTCTTTTCTTGGTAAACAATATTTTGATAAAAGCATTTATTTGCTAATACCAAATAAGCAGGTTCAAACGCTCTATGTTCAAGTGGAGAGTGAGAAATTCTAGTGTACTCCAGGAGATAATCGCTTTCTGGCTTATTAAAATAGATTATGTTACTATATTTAATTACCTCATAGGTATAATGATTTGTGCCCAAACCACATGTGTACCTCTTCAAACTCTGATTTCCAAAAAATTCTAAAAGATTACAGTATGAAGATTTCAAATGTAATTTTACTGTATAAATATGAAATCATTTGTTAGCCCAGCACAGATAAAAATCTGAAATAGTGCCAGAGTAAAAACCTATTGAGATACTAAATTTAGGTCAAAGGCTACATCTAAAATATATTTGTGTGATTATTCTCATATTTGTAATAAATTAGCCAGCTTACCTGTGAGATCCTTTGCTAAATCTGGGTGATTCATTAAACAGTGACTGGCAAATTTCACACTTTCTAATCTCACAGGAACATGAATGTCATTAAATCTACATGGAAAAAGTTGCTAAAGATTAGTTTTAAGGCAAAATAATCATTTTTTATTAAGGCACATTATTATGTAAGGGCCAATAAACAACAGTTACTGAATAGAAAGAGTGTTATCATTAAAACATTTTCAAAAACGTTTACCATTCTAAGATAAATGAAAGTATATGAACACATCCCCCAATCCAAATGACACACTTCGTAGAGCCCCAAATTTAAGAGCTAATTATGATGCAAAAAATAAATATTTAAAACTTATAAAATCTACTTGAAAAAAATTTATAGGGGGAAAATGCTGGAGGAATAAGAGGTAGGAAGCAAATCATAGGAGAGTTAGAGCCAGAAGTTCAAAGATGCATGTGTCATACTGCTTTACAACAAAAAAACGTTTCATATCCTGGGATGACTTGTATTAAAGTACTCTTTTAAAGGTCGAGTATATTATAAAAATGCAATAAATATGAAACACCACATGGAGATCCAAAACTGCACATGATAAAGGTAAACTTAACTCTCAAATTTAAAATGGGCTA
Source organism: Vulpes vulpes (assembly GCF_048418805.1). Classification (NCBI taxonomy): domain Eukaryota; kingdom Metazoa; phylum Chordata; class Mammalia; order Carnivora; family Canidae; genus Vulpes; species Vulpes vulpes. Next base: position 120,711,586 of record NC_132793.1, on the reverse strand, counting down.
TTCATTCATTCATTCATTCATTCATGACACAGACAGAGAGGCAGAACCACAGGCAGAGGGAGAAACAGGCTCCCCACACGGAGCCCAATGCGGGACTCTATCCCTGACCCCGGGATCATGACCTGAGCAGAAGGCAGGCACAGAACTGTTGAGTCACGCAGGCATCCCTTATTTATTTATTTGAGAGCTAGAGTGAGTAAGAACGCAAGCCAGAGATGAGGCAGAGGGAGGAGCAGACTCCTCAATAAGCAGGGAGCCTTATGTGGGGCTTGATCCCAGGACCCTGGGATTATGACCTGAGCAGAAGGCAGCCACTTACTGACTGAACCACCAGGGGCCCCTATTATGGGCAATTTTAAAAACATTTGTTAATCACAAATAATCTGTTTTTAAATAGCAAGAATTATTTTTATTTTTGAGTTAATCTCATAAAATAACCAGTTAAAGTCATTTAATAAATGTCTCTCTCTGGGATGCCTAGGTGGCTCAGCAGTTGAACACCTGCCTTCGGCTCAGGGCATGATCCTGGAGTCCCGGGTCTAGGTCCCATATAGGGCTCTTTGTGTGGAGCCTGCTTCTCCCTCTGCCTGTATCTCTGCCTCTCTTTCTGTCAGTCATGAATAAATTAATAAAATCTTTTAAAAAAAATGAATGTCTTTCTTTTTTAAAACATTCCATTTATTTGAGAGAGAAAGAGTGAGCACGAGCAGGGGGAGGGCAGAGGGAAAAGGAGAAGCAGACTCCCTGCTGAGCAGGGAGCCCACCTTGGGGCCTGATCCTAGGATCATGACCCCTGCTAAAGACTGCCACTTAACCAACTGAGCCACCCACATGCCCCAAAAATGTCTTAATAAATAAAAATTTAAAAATATATTTTCTTTCCTATGTAAAGATAAAAATTACAATAATTTTATTTTAATAAATCTTGGATTTAGGATTTATAAATTTTCTAACAGCCAGAGAAAAATGAAAATATTACCATTTATGATCAAGTAAATTACAAAGTATCAAAACACTTATTGCTAAATAATTAAGGAAAATAATACAGTGAAACATTATATATTATATACATTATACATTAGTAATACATTAGTAACACTTCAATGAATCAGAGACTGATTATTAGAAAAAGCAGTGAATGTAAAATTTTGAATATAAAAAGCCTCTTATGGTTGACTTACTTTTTACCGGTAATTGTTTTGCTCTAAACATTGAGGCAATCACAAGGACAAGACCACTTCTCTGTTTATTGACAAGTACAGTTGCTTCATTCTAAGTTCTCATAAGATCAAGTTTAATTATTCAAAATAGTCAGCATTTATAGACCTTCAAAATGGTCTGTTCTGAGCAAATTAAGATGGTGTCAGAGGTTTCTCAAATATTAAAATATAACTGACAAATCTAACTTGGAATTATTATAATGAATTTACTTTAAGAGCATTTCTAAGCCCACCTTCTAAATCAGTTGAATTAAACAAGATGAATCTAAAATATTCTCCAGAAAAAATAAAACAAGACAAAATCAGAGAGGGAGACAAACCATAAGAGACTCTTAATCATAGGAAACAAACTGAGGGTCGCTGGAGTGGAGGAGGGTAACTGAGTGACGGATATTAAGGAGGGCACATGATGTAATGAGCACTGGGTGTTATATAAGACTGATCAGTCACTGATCTCTACCTCTGAAACAATACATTATTTGTTAATTAACTGAATTTAAATAAAATTTAAAAATAAAAAAATAAACTTAAAAATAAAATATAAATGTTTTCCAGAATACTAACAGTAAAACTGACTTTTCATGCTTTGAAGCAAAGAAACATGTAAATGGAATGCAAGAGCAAAGATGATAAATTTCAGATTTTTCAACCTTACCATCAAGTTGAATAGATTCTAATAATTCAAAGTTCTTGAGATAGAACATTAAAAGTTATCTGAATGAAGACCAATGTCATTTTCAATTTCAAAATCATACAATACCATATTAGTTCACAACATACATCATTCCATTAAATAAGCTATAGACCTAAAAAAATAAACACTAGTAAATGAATACATTACTAGACAGAAGAATGGCATGGAATGGGTCATTATATCTTCAGTTTCATGATTTAAAACTCTTTTAATTTAAAACTCTTAAGATGGAACATTCTCAATCTTGCCTATTTTTCTAATGACATTATTTTAGCACTGAAAGATTAAAAAGTGTTACATGTTAAATAATAAGCACCTTCATAAAAAAATCTGATCTATAATTTGTTTTCCAAGAAAGACAGCAACACAGATACTAAAAAACACCTACCAATTAAAGTTTTGATATGTGTGATTTTAATCAAATGGACCATATTGACTGGCCTCCAAAACATAAGTTAAAATCCATGGAATTGTATGTTCCTTACCGTCCAAGAAAACACTGCCAAAGAGGACGATTCTGTGTTGCCAAATCAGAATCTTTAGAACCAAACAATTTAGCTAAAAGTCGAACAACAGCTAATCGCTCTTCTCCATCATTGCTCTAAGGAAAAAGAGAAAATAAATGAAGCCAAGGGTTTATTCATCAGATTACAAAAAACAACGTAATACATTCCTGAGAAGCTATTTCATATTTCCACTTACAATGATGAGAACTTTAAAATATCATATGCTCACATTTACTATGTGGAAATTAATGTGATTCCATGTAGACTGGTTCTTTGTTCTTCTTTCACAACCCCTCCAACTGCTAATTTATGCCTACTTCACTGTTTGTCTGCAATCTATACAGACATTGTAGAAAAATGAAGATAATCATTCAATTCTTTTTTTAAAAAAAATTTATTTATTTTTTCATGATAGACATAGAGAGAGAGAGAGAGAGAGGCAGAGACACAGGAGGAGGGAGAAGCAGGCTCCACGCTGGGAGTCCAACGCGGGACTCGATCCGGGGACTCCAGGGTCGTGCCCTGGGCCAAAGGCAGGCGCTAAACCCCTGAGCCACCCAGGGATCCCCTAATCATTCAATTCTAACATTCCCCTAGGAGTCTCAGAAAAAATTCTGTGAAGGACAAAGCTACAAATAATTCCCACCCTAATAAATTTTTCCTCTTTTTTTTTTTTTAAGTAGGCTACATGTCCATTGTGGAGCCCAATGCATGGTGTGAACTCACACCTTGAGATGAAGACTTGAATGCTTAACCAACTGAGCCACCCAGGTACCCCCTGCCATAGTAAATTTTCTTAGCTCCAACATAAACTCTATCAGTTAAGATTTTGGTATAAGAAATTTTAATCAAGGATCCCCTAACTTACTGGAGAACCCAACACTGAAGAATGTCATGATTCAAGAAAACTCATTTTAAAAGAAGAACAAGGGATCCCTGGGTGGCGCAGCGGTTTGGCGCCTGCCTTTGGCCCAGAGCGCGATCCTGGAGACTCGGGTCGAATCCCACATCGGGCTCCCGGTGCATGGAGCCTGCTTCTCCCTCTGCCTGCGTGTGTGTGTGTGTGTGTGTGTGTGTGTGTGTGTGTCTATCATAAATAATAAATAAAAATTTTAAAAAAAATAAAATAAAAGAAGAACAAGAATGGTAAGAAGATTTAAAAGATCAGGTAAATCGAACACTATAAAAAATCCAAATTTAGTTTGAGGTTGGTTTTTTTTGATAAAGGCCTCAAATTTTCTTATCCTGAATCAAAATATGCTATGAATTGTTTCAGTTTCACTAGTGATGTCACATCTTAATATAAATTATTCTGAAACCATATGGTGTGTGAAACTTTAAAAATCACATATCACTAGCAAAATAAAGGCAGTAACAAAAAGCAATTGGTAACTTTTTCAAGGATTCATATAAAGAGTAATACCAGAATGCTAATAAAGAAATATTTATGGAAAAAGACAGCAAGTTAAAAAAACAAAGACTACAAATAGCTATGAATAGCTTATCTTTCAGGAATAGGAGTTTTGTGGGCTAAAATAGGCAAACTTATCAAACAGAGGTAAAAATGAAAACTGTCTCAAGGTTTAACAATAATAATTACAAAAATGATTTTTTCTGACAAAGTTTTTCTCAAGTAATGAGAGAACAATGTAGATTTGGACCTTTTTAGTTCAATCAACAAACCAATATGAGTTATTTTTTTTTATTTTTTTTTTTTTATTTTTTTTTTATATATATATATATTTTTTAATTTTTATTTACTTATGATAGTCACAGAGAGAGAGAGAGAGAGGCAGAGACACAGGCAGAGGGAGAAGCAGGCTCCATGCACCGGGAGCCCGACATGGGATTCGATCCCGGGTCTCCAGGATCTCGCCCTGGGCCAAAGGCAGGCGCCAAACCGCTGCGCCACCCAGGGATCCCGAGTTATTTTTTTTTAAAGAAAAATGTCAAAAACTAAAATAAGTGGAAGTTTTCTTCTATTTACAAGTGACTATTTCAGTGGCTTAGTGATTATTTCAAATGATGTAACATTTTTAACCTATATTTTTAACTACTGAAACTGAGTAAAAACTCACCCCACCTTTTTAAAATTTAAAATATACTCCTTGAGTAAGACTGAAATATGATTATAATAATGGTAAATTGTTTTTGGTGCAAAAATCATTTGATGTCTTTGAGGTGGTATCTCCCTCAGTTTACTTTTAGTCCACACATAGAAACCTACAAATCTAGTTCTTAATTGCTTCCCACCAACTATCATGTTTAAAGGACTGAAGAGGCATGACTTTTCATACTCAGAGTCTATGAAGAGATTGAGAGAAAATATTTTAATGCCTTATACCTAGAAATAATTTGGTATGGAAATATCTTTAGGCTGTTGTTAAAATAAACTTTTAATATTAAAAATAAAACAAAATCTTGTTATCCATATAATATTTTTCATGTAATAGAGTTTCTTAGCTTGATACAATATTCTCTTATACTACAATAACAAATGTTTATAATGAAGACAATACGGACAATATTTTTTCCATTTTTTTGGAGAGGGAGGGAGGGGGAGAGGGAGACATACACTCTTAAGCAGGTCCCATACCCAGTGTTCATGAGTGGAGGCGACAGAGGAGTGAGGGAGACAAGCATACTCCACACTGAGCACTAAGTCCAATGGGGGTTGGCAACAATGAGATCATGACCTGAGCCAAAAGCAAGAGTGGGATACTTAATACCAACTGAATCACCCAGGTGCCCCCAGTATGGATAATTCCTAACCATCACGTATGTATGCTGAAAGAGTCTGAAAATTGGAGTTCTAATCCTAAGTCTGTTTTAACTGTGCAACTTGGCAAAATATTTCATCTTAAGTTTTTCATCTAAAAATCAGAACTATAAATAAATAAATAAATGAATGAATGAATGAATAAATAAATAAATAAATAAAAATAAAAAACAAAAATAAAAATCAGAACTATAATGTTGGTCCTAACTACACCACAGTTTGACTTAAGGATCAAATAAGATACTGGATATCAAAAACCTTTCATAAAGCCTAGAATATTAAGCAAATGTAAGCTGTTATCACCCATAGTTCAACTGGGATAGGGGATTGAGGGTCAAGACTTTATGTTTTTTTGGGAGTTATAAATCCCTTACTTAGTTGGCTATACAAAATAAGATATGCCCCAAGTCATACAGTAAAACTTTTGTCCTTGATCTATACTATGGAAGATTCATACAGTTGTGACTAAGACCCTTTGAGCACTCAATCTGAAAGCTTTTGATGTTCTAAGACATACCTACCTAATAATAGTATTTAATAAAATATGTATTATAACGGATAATGCCACTTTTCATATCTATTATTTGTATCACTGTGTTTATCAGATATTCCATAACTAGGACACTTAGAATTTTCACATGTAATTCTCCTATCACACCCAGATTAGAGACTGTTTACTGAAATTAAAAATGTAACTAAATGTAAGAAGATAAACTGAACTCACATTTTATTCTTTTTAAAGAGGAAAACAATATTTATATCTTTTACAATTCTATATAAATTTTTCTCTTAAAGCTTAAAGGACTTAAAAATTATAGTCAGTCCTACCTTTAGTTTGAATTCAAGCTGCGGCATGACAGACAATAATAAATGAGGATCTATTGCAAAAAGTTCCTGAATCAGATCAAATACATGTTCTGACAAATCACTTACGGACGATCTTCCCAGCACCAGGACTTGATTGAAAAACTAAAGGAGATTTAAACAAAAATAAAACATTCTTTTCACTTAAAAACGGACAGACTTTTAATAAATGTGAGTCTAAAAAAGATATAATTAGGCATTACATATACAAGTGAAAGGGATGAAACAAAACAGACATTTCAACTACTAATATATAATGGAATAAGTCACTAAAACAGAATAAATTTCTAAATATCTAGCTATGAATGTTACAGCGAAAAAGGTAAAAATGAATTTGTTAGCTTTTTCCAAATTGAGATGGTATTTCTAGAAATCTTGACTTTCATAAAAACAAAAGAGCTTAAAGAATTTTATAGAGAAATTTCCTTCTAACAGAAAAACTTTAAAGTCTCAATCTTTTTGCATTTTACTTAAGTCTGATTAATTAATCATGAGTGTAGTAATAAAGACTATGTAAAGGTGGGGGCTAAGTTTTTTTTTTAATACCCAGAGAAAATAAAATAACATTTAACTCAGAAGACCAATAGAATAAAAAAGTGATAATTTAAAAGAATGCTAGAATAATCAAAAGCTCCTCCCTGCCAACACATACACACCTAGAAAAAAGATATTTAATTTAAAAAAAATTAAAAATGCTAAAGAGGTAGTTCTATACAACTTAGATAGTACATATTTCTGGCAGTATCATCAAACAATGTATTTCCTTTGAAAAGGAACACACATTAGAAGTTAGAAAATATTTATACTGACTATGCAGACCCTGGAAAATATTTTTTTTAAAGTTTTAACAAGATTAAATAATGTACTTATGAAAAATGAATACCAACAGAACACTAATTCTGGAAGGATAAATGAAAGTCTGTTGGCAATGATTATTTCTGAGAAGTGAGAACAGGGTATTCAGAGTTGAAGAAAAGACACCATTCACAGTATATTCTTTTGTGAAAAGAAACTTTCCTTTCACCATGTTTAAATATTAACTTGGTAACAAAAATAATACTAATACTTCATACCATTAAATTAATATACTCTCACTTAGGTTTTTAATATGTGGAAAATAATTCAACCATAGATAAATGCTACATTCACAAAGATAATCAACTACTAAAGGAAAAAAAACTGCTAAAGGAAAACAATGAAAACTCTAAATGTAAGATAATAAGGAAATGGTTAGGTAAACTACGTATATATGTCAACTGAAAGAAACATTTATAGTCATTTATATTATAAAGAAATAATTTCAAAATACAGAAATATATATTAATATAGATAATTCAAAATTTATATAGAGTGTGAAAAAGTTATGATGTGAGCAAATGTGCAACAGAATGAACTGTTACATTAGGAAGAATCATAAATTATTCTAGATTATTGATTTTTAAGTAGAAAAAAACCTTGAATACAGTAAAAAAAATGTATTTTTGTTAATATATAACTACCTAAGAAAAGATTTCATAGGAAAGACTTAGAAAAATAAAGATACAAAAAAAGGAGAAAGTGAAAGATATCAGCATAATCAGGAGATAAAATAAACACAAAGGCAGCAAAAGGGATGAGTTAAAGGTAATTTTTTTTTTTTTTTTTTTTTTTTTTTTAGTTTTTATTTATTCATGAGAGACAGAAAGAGAGAGAGGCAGAGACACAGGCAGAGGGAGAAGCAGGCTCCATGCAAGGAGCCTGACATGGGACTCGATCCCTGGTCTCTAGGATCAGGCCCTGGGCTGAAGGTGGTGCTAAACCACTGAGCCACCCAGGCTGCCCCTATAGGTAAATTTTTATAAAATATCCTCTATTTTATGCCATCTAAAAATAATGTCAAAGCTTATACTTTATGCTGCTTTTGGGCACATCTGGATATATCAGTTCTTTCACGTATTTGTTTTAAATAGATGAAATCGTTTATACACTAAGGAAAACTATATGTGAAAGGCCTCAATAAATTAATACAATGGATTAAGAATTATATAATTATGGAATAAATATGAACAGAAATACATACATTGGCAATGCATGCCTCAATGGTCTGGACTGTCCTTTTCAATAAGACTTTTGCAAGGTCAAAGGACTGTTTATTTAAGTTCTGAAACACAATAAAAATACACAAAGTTACAAATGAATTCGTGAATTTATGAGACAACCATGACAGTACTATAATTTTCAAATCTACAAACCATAAAGCAAAATATATCACTGAATCCCATTCAAGGTTTTATTCGATATTCTTTAGTCAAGTGGTCTTAAATGCAAAAGTTGCAAATACTACAACTCTAAATCAAAAACTAAAATATATTACACAGCCAAAAGCCAAACCCTATATCATGTTTAGTTTTATTAAACTGAAAATGGACCCAAGGCTTTTTGGGTTAACCAATTTGAACTGCCAATTATGCCCCCATATCTAAATGAATTTACACACATATACCCTGTCTAACCCACCATCCAAAGTACTTCATTGTCTAATCAATGTGTGATCTAAGAAAGAGTACACCTAGAAAATGTTAAGAAAAATACTTGGTCAACTAGATACTTTTGAAACCTGAAAGTTATGTTTACTCTTCAAGATTCCCAGTGTACTGTAACAAATTAAAGGGTCTGAGAAAGGCCATGGAAAAGACATATTTAATTTTTAAAAACTTATTTGGAAATGGATTTCTTATTTTAAAAAGTACCTGTCAACACCTCTATACTTTGATGTTTTGGACAAAAATGAGATTTATTCACCATCATCTTGCACCTTTCCCAAAAAAGGCTAGGAAACCCTATACTCTAGGTGAGTAATCAGCAAACTTCTCTTGTAAAAACCCAGATGGTAAATATTTTAGGCTTTTTGCATCCTATAGTTACTGCTGCAACTACACAATTCTGCTGATGAGTGTGAAATAGCCAGAGACAAAATGAAAATGAGTGTGGTTGAGTTCAAATAAATCTTTATTTACATAAACAGGTAGTGGACTAGATTTGGTCCACAAGCCATAGCTTCTTAACTTTTTTTCCATTGGCAAAAGGATAAAATTAGTTCAAAATTAAGCTTTCTATTTCCTGAAATGGTAAATTTTACCATTCTATTTCCTAAAATGGTAAATTCCTAATCATAAAAATATTGTGAATAAAAAAAACATATATATTTTCTGACTAGAATATAAACACCAAATATGTTATCTATTCCTCTAGTTTTTCCTCTCTTATTTTGCCTGACATATACGCTGCCCCCCCCTTTGTCATACTCTCAAAATTTTGGCCAATTATAGATTTATTTGAATTAATAAAATGCAAATAATACTTGGAGGCAGGAGAACTTCTAATTAATTGCCAGTGTAACTGGATACATTGTTCATACATCTGATAACAGGTCACTGAACCATTAGAGGAAAAGAGCAAGAGGGTAAATATCAACAGTAAGGTAGGACTGAGTACAGCCCTGTGGTAGGGCTTGTGGAAAGCTAAGTCCTTCAGTTCCTTAGGAAGAAGTAGCAGAGAGGAACAGAAAGAAGAAACAGGGAGAAACATACAGCTGTGAATCATCTCTTTGCCTTTAACAGTAATCATACAGTTCCAGCTTCTGCCCTAATCTTTTTCTGAAAATGTTCAAGAAAAATGGATTCTGAAAAGAAATACAATCCCTATGTTCCACCATCTGTGTTACAGAGGAGGAAATACATTTTCCTTCCCGCCAAAACCAACATAAAACCCCAACAAAACAAAACACCTAACCAAAACAGTACTCTCTCTCCTTCTAATTCCCACATTACGTATGAGTGGTGAATGTGAAGGATTTTTGTGTTTCAGGAAATCGGCAGTACTTCACTGAATGAAAATCTTCTATAATACATGTTAATAAATCTTCTAAAAACAACAGCTATAAAACTGATGTGTTATACTATTTTATTGGGGCTAGAAGTGATAGTGGGAATAATTATGTGAAATCATAAATGGTGGAAAACAATTATTTTTCATGTGTCTAGTACTATCTTTAAACATTAACCCTTAATATCTTCATATTATACAGACCTTATGTGCAGGAATGAGGTTAATAAGAATGGAGTCCAGTAATTCTTGAGTAACTCCATCACCTTCCATGATGATAGAACTCATCAAGTCTAACATGTGCATTTGTACCTTCTTATTGTGGCTATTGCTTTACAAAAAAAAAAAAGGAAGAAGAAGAAAAGGAAATAAAATCAGGCTTACAAAAATAAAATTATACTTCCCAGTTTAAAACAACTACCTCAGATAAATAATTTCATTTGAAAAAACCATGCCATTTAATGGCAAAGAAATTTTGACTGCTCTATTTACTTTCTCCCTCTGCTGACTATAACAACAGCTGTAAGGTATTGTTGTAAAGTATCTTACAAAACCAAAGTCCTCGAAAATGAATTAAGTCACTACACAATTAGAATTCAAAGGTGAGTTAAAGTCAACCAAATGAAAACATCAACTTCAAAGGACATCTTTGCTTACATGTCCCCAGATTTTAAAAAGTGATAAAATGTTAATTAACAATCAAAAAAAAAGCACAAGATAATGAAAGTAGACAGTTTTTCATCCTTTTTATCCTTTTAGATCTTAATACATTCCCCAAAATAAAATTATAAACACCAAAAAACCCCTCACCTAATATAAGTAATTTCTGCTATAAAATCTTTGTCACTAGAGGTTTTAGTTCACCGATTCTGAAAATCCAAAATCGGATATAAAATGTTTACCAGAATTTATGACTAGGAGGTTCTGAAAATATCATTTCAATATCTCACAAAGAATTTCAAACAAATGGGGTAGCTCTGGTGGCTCAGAGGTTTAGCACCACCTTCAGCCCAGGGCCTAATCCTGGAGACCTGGGATCGAGTCCCACATCAGGTTCCCTGCATGGAGCCTGCTTGTCCCTCTGCCTGTGTCCCTGCCAATCTCTCTCTCTCATAAATAAATAAAATCTTAAAAAAAAAAATCTTAAGAAAAAAAGTTTAAATCAAGACAAAATTTTAACATCACTTATGTATCTCTTAATTTTAAAAAAATAAACCTGAAATAAAAATAATGTATGAGACCTGTTGAGCACTTGATGATAAAATGCAGACAAAAACTTAAGTGGGTGGAAAAATTCCCACATTAGATAACCCTGTTTCTCACAACTTTTAGAAAGATACTCCCATTGCATGTCCTCTTCCAAATATCCTATTTTACCTTACTAAAAGCCAAAGTTATGAAGGATCAGCTATGTAGTGTTAGAGAGAGTGTATATGGGGGAAAAAATAGAAATACTCAGCTTGATGCAAAAAAACTGAAGAGAGCATTTAACTCTCAGACACAAATGTACTTGGGGATGGGAAAGAACCAAAGTGAAGAGACACAGAAACAGACTTAAAATGGTTTCTACAGGTTGCAGTTAAGATACAATAACTGTGAAAGGATTTATCTTCCTACCTGAAACTAAAAAACTGAACAAAATATATGAAATGACAGTTTTTAGACACTGAACATCATGCACATGTGGCTGAGAGAGGGAAACATTTTCCCAACTTAGTGGCTGGTAAGTTTCCCCGCTGCAGTGTGGGGAAGGAAGATCCTGACAGAACCTAGAGGCTGAATGTGGAAAGACTAGAGTTCACAGGGCAGAACGTCAGAAGGGAGAGACCTTCTGACAGTAGGTTTGTAAAGGGTATCTGAGTCTTCAAGTGCTCGCTTACTGATCAGCACATGCACGTGAGGAAAAGTCTTGCGTTTGGTAAGGGCACCACCTGAAAGGAGCAGAGGGAATAATCCCTGGAACAAGGGTCTTAGAATAGTGCATGTTCCAACCACAGAGAATATCTCACAACTCATAGGGCATCTTGTAATCAGATTGGTAAACCCACATACCCAAGCTCAACAAGCCCCAAGCACAAGAAAAAGAAAGAAAACTTCACCATGGTCATAATTAAATTGTTTAAAACCAGTAACAAAGAGAAAATCTTCAAAGTGGGTAGAGAAAGAAAAAACGATACATCATGTACAGAGGAACACAGATTAAAAATGATAAAAACTTTTCATTAGAAACAGTGAAAACCAGAAGATGGAATAGCATCTTTAAAAGTACTGAAAGAGGGATCCCTGGGTGGCTCAGCGGTTTAGCGCCTGCCTTTGGCCCAGGGCGCGATCCTGGAGTCTCGGGATGGAGTCCCGCATCTGGCTCCCGGCATGAAGCCTGCTTCTCCCTCCTCCTGTGTCTCGGCCTCTCTCTCTTTCTGTGTCTATCATAAATAAATAAATAAATCTTTAAAAAAAAAAAAGTACTGAAAGAGAAAAAGGAAAAGAAAAAAGCCTATCAACCTAGAACTTTTTTTTTTAAGATTTTATTTATTTATTCATGAGAGACACACAGAGAGGCAGAGACATAGGCAGAGGGAGAAGCAGGCTCCATGCAGGGAGCTCGATGCAAGCCAGACTCAATTTGACCTGAGCCAAAGGCAGACAGACAGACACTCAGCTAAGCCACCCAGGTGCCCCTCAATCTAGAACTTTTACCATGAAAACAACCTTCAAAAATGAAAGTGGAATAAAGACATTTTTAGACACATAAAACTGAAGAATTCTATCGGCACCAAACCTGAACTATAAAAATGTTCTGTTTTTTAATATTGTATTTATTTATTTTACAGCGAGACAGAGAGAAAGAGAGCACACGCACAAGCAGGGGGAGCAGAGAAGGGAGAGGGAGAAGCAGGCTCTCTGCTGACCTGAGCCAAAGGTAGTCACTTAACCAACCATGCCACCCAGGTGCCCCTGAACTATAGAAATATTAAAGGAAGTCCTTCAGACTGAAGAAAAAGACCATCACATAAAAACCTGCATTGACACAAAAAAATGAAGAACACCAAATATAAATCAGTGAGCTCCTCTTTCAAAAGGCAAATCTTCTATTTATTTATTTATTTATTTATTTATTTATTTATGCAATTCTTTTTTTTTTTTTTTTTTGCAAATCTTTTTTTTAAAGATTTATTTACTTATTTGAGAGAGCACGGGCACGATCGCGCATGAGCAGGGGAGGGGCAGAGGGAGAGGGAGAATCTTCAGACTCTCTTGGGAGCAGGGAGCATAATGCAGAGCTAAACCCCAGAACCCCGAGATCATGACCTGAGCCAAAATCAAGAGCTGGCTGCTGAGTAACCCAGGTGTCCCCAAAAGGCAAGCCTTTTATTTACATATAGCTTGTTGTGAATTAATTAGATAATTAAGTCAATAATAAACTTAGATCTTTAGATTCAGGAAATAAAAATATTAACGGATCAAAGAAAGGTGTGTGCATATACAAGTAATTGTGAGAAGAAAGAAGTATAACGGCTGAATGGAAGTGGACTTAAGTGGATAGTTAAGGTCTACTACTGGGGCAGCATGATGACAATTTTAAAAGTTTTAAAATTTTGTTGGTGATTCTAATTTTAAAAGAAATTCTCTTCTCTATATTCATATGTCTTTAAAACGCTGTTCTTCCATGAAGATATGGAATCTATCTAACCCAATCTCCAAATATATCTAACCCAATCTCCAAATCTGGACTTAATTATGTGCCTTCCCTGGCCAATGAAATGTAAGTAAACATAAAGTGAGTAGAGGTTTAAAAAGTGCTTGTGAGAGAAAGCATGCTTTTTCTTGCTACTGTTGAAACTCAGTCAGCATTTGAGAAGGCCTGGGTTAGCCAGCTGGATGATGACAGTGTGAGAGAGACACACACACACACACATGACCTTACTTGTCCTATTACTTCAGCCAATTGCCAGATGTCCTGCCAAATGACTGCATATACAGGAGTGAGTTCAGCCCAGACAAAAAGAACTGCTAAACAGAATCAGGAGTTAAATAAAATGGGGTCTATTTTAAGCTAACAATTTTGGGGTTGTTTTATCATGCAGCAAAAGCTAACTAATACAAAAGGTAAAGTTTATATATTTTATCATTTTTTATAGGCCTCTAATAAGTTGTCAAAGGAAGCTTTTTTTTTCATGTAGTCTCTTTATAAGCTTCTATTTCTATACCAATTCAGTCTAGTTCTTTCCTGTTTATTCCAGGTTAAATTCTATTCCTACCATTCTAAGGAAACAGAAAACATGACAGCATAGAATTCGTAAAAAGTCTATAGAAAACTCTAAATGTGTGCTGCCAAAATTTACCATTAGTCAATAGTAATTTGGCCATCGAACACCTGTAGAATGGATAGAGCCACAAGTTGAAATACTAATGCTTTTGGGGGTGCCTGTGTGGCTCAGCTGATTGAGCACTGGACTCTTGTTTTTGGCTCAGGTCATGATCTCAGGGCCGTGAGACTGAGCATCATGAAAGGCTCCATGCTCAGTGGGGAGGCTGTTTGAGACTTCTCTCTCCCTCTGCCCCTCCCACTGCACCTACATTCATGCTCATGCTCTCTCTCTAAAATAAATAAATCTTAAAAAAATATATATATAATAATAATAATAGTGCTTTTGGATATTGTGAGATAAAGTATTATCAAAATAAATTTCATTTGTTTTTTTTTTAACCTTTCTTAATGTGGCTACTAGAAAATTTAAAATTAATGTAAGATATATTATGTTTGTATATAGTGCAATGCTACAGAACACATCTCATAATAATGCTTGGTTTAGTATACAAAAAACCAAACCACAACAAAACACTGAACTGAAATCAGAGTTTAGGCTCTTCTGTTCAGTGATTTGTCCTTGGACAAGCCACCATACTCCTTTTCCTTATGCATTAATTTCTCTATTTCTATAAAGAAAGAGCAATGCTCAAGGTTTTTTCTAACTTGAAAATGAGAAGTCAGTAAGCTTAACCACTGAGGTACTATGATTTACAGCACTCACTAATGGTACTTAAAATACTTAAAATTTCCACTTCATAATTTAGTATTTCATTACATAAGGTTTCACACCATTTTCTTTTTTAAGAGTCAACTAATATAATTGATATCTAACTTGAAACCGTAGTATAAAGGCAGCTTTCAGACAACAGATTTGCTTATTTTCCTTTTCATGTCAAGTCTAAGGAAAACATTTCATTATAAATCTAAAAGATCTTAGTTATAGTACATGATGCTTCACTATGCACAGCAAGAAAAAGAGACAAACAGAAATGCTTAAAAAATAACTTACTTGATCACTGAGAAGAGAGTCCTAAAAAGCTGAATAAAAATTTCATTGCAATCTTCCAATTCGAAGCAGATGTTATAGGATTTAACCCAAGCTAAGTTCTTAAATAAATAAATAAATAAATAAATAGATTATTTATACTTGCACAGAATGGTTACACAAAAGCAAACTCATTACTATAATTTAATTTTTAGAATTACAAATTTATATTAAAGCTTATAAAGGTCCAACTATATAAAGCTGTTAAAGTTGTTATATACTCTGACCTTTAAAAAGACATATATGTGTTGGCATTAACCTACTCTAATGAAAAAATATTAAACTGTTAAGAGATTAGTAGACATATATACATACTAAATATAAGGACTGGTGAAAATTAATTCAACTTAAACCCTCTTCACATTAGAAAAGAATAAAAACAAAAAGATGAAAACAGACGTTCAAATAACATAACAGATTTTCCAGTGGAATGTATTTTATCTTAAAAGATATTTTATTAAGTGGGATTTGTATAGAACAAAAAAATTCATCTTACATTATAAAGTTTCTGTAAGGAATTTTCTATTACATGAGTAGTGTGATATTTATTAAATTTTTTTTTACCTCTAATAAATAAAAGTATCTATTAAACTGTGGACTCTTTGTATCCTCCAAACCTTTTAATTGTCTGGTAATAAACAAAAATATGTCCTGTTAAAAAAAATGATAAAATTAATTTAGATACAAATACTTATCATTCACAATATACTAATAATAGTCTCTCTATACATATTCTCCATTACATACTACAATAAAAGAAAATTCTCCTTAGCCAAATGACTTGGGATTGGCTTAGTCTGTTATTCCAAATAATGAGAATAGAGCAAATTATATAAAATTATATCTTTCAGAAATGATAATAAAAATTATTACTGCCATAAATTTCTAGGCTTTCTCATTCTCAAAAAACCATAAGTTCTACATCTTGTTGTCCTTTCTTCTATTACAGAACTTCCACTTTACTATCTTCATTCACCTTGCAGCATGGTAAACAATTATCTTCATTTTAAGGACCTGGACAAGAGTTTTTCCATTACTACTTCCTATATGAAAATAGTAATTTTCAGTATGTAGTTTGAATTTGATGTGTAGTTATAAATTTGTGTGGAACAAAAACAATAACAGACTAGTTGAAGAGTCATACTTTTCATGACAATAGTGTGCCATTTCTTTCTTTTTTTTTTTTTTTTTTTTTTTAGTGTGCCATTTCTTAATAAGCTTTCTTTAGAAGTTTTAACCCAAAATAGAATCAATATGCAAAAAAATGACTTTAGGACAACTGAAAAGAAAGAAGTTCAAAATATTAAAATTTATCAAGAAGAAAATTATTCAGAATATGAAGTCAGCTCAAAAGATCAATTCAAAAGAGTTCCTTGAACATTTCAAACAAAGGCAGAAACCTCCAAGATAAGCATAATATAATTCTGCATGTAATGTGCAAGGGGAAATAATCATTTGAATATATAAATTCCGTTACACTATTGTTTTAAAAAAAAAAGTGTCACTAAATCCACTTCTATCTCTTCAATTCATCCATCTGGGCTTTGTGATGGGTTATCATGAGGGTCACCTATGAGCAGACAGGGACTAATTTTAATTTTGATCTATACCTTTCAATGCCTCAATAAAAATACCAGTCATTTTTGTAGATATGTAATAAATTTTAACTGAATGAATTCATTTTTATGAATAATAAAAGCTATGTTCCTAAAGGTAAGCTGAACTATAAAAGTGAACTAATTCTATAAAGATTATATTTACCTTAAGTTTATCATGGGAAGTATATGGAGCTTCTGGGGCATAGATTCGAAAAATGTCGGCCAAACAACATGCTACAAGGAGACGCACATCTTTATTGGGATTCCTGAGGAAAAATTCAGATGCAAGATGCAAGGCTAGTGGGAGATACTGCTGTTTTTCATCTTCTGAGTCCTGATCCATATCCATAAAAGTTTTTACTACCATCTGTAAAAATATATATATAAAAAAAACATACTCAACTCCTGATACTTAGAAATTAGTAGTAGACATATGTTTTTAAAAACTCATGTCCATTAAAACACAAACTAGTAATCAGTTACTATCAAAGGATTCACAATCAGTTTGTGTAAATCTTCAATTAAGACTCTAATCATTTTACATCTAGTCCAGGTAAAAAATTCTTAGCCTCATACATACAATCAAATTCATCTGATATTTGCAACATCATCATCAATTATGTTTCTTTTATATTTTATTATCAAAGCTGCCTTGATTTCACACTTTAATAGGTTTTGCATTTCAGAGAAAACCATGTTCAAGCATTTTTATGTAGTTTATGATTAAAAGCTGTAATTATAAAATAACCTGTTACTTACAACTACAAAATTAACAAGTGTACATTTTAGAATCACTATAAAACAAAAAGGTCCATGCTCGTGAACTGGAAGAATGTTGTTAAAATGTACATACTACAAAGCAATCTACAGATTCAATGCAATTCCCATCAAAATACCAATAGTATTTTTTCACAGAACTACAACAAAGAATCCTAAAATTTGTAATGAACCACGAAGTACCCAAATTGGCAGAGCACTTCTGAGAAAGAACAACAAAGCTCGAAGTATCACATCCCAGATTTCAAGGTATACTACAAACTAAGGTAATTAAAACAATATGATTACTAGGGGATGGGGAAAATGAGTGAAGGGGAGTTGGAAGTACAGGCTTCCACTTACGGAATGAATAAGTCATGGGGATGAAAGGGAATACAGTACAGGGAATATAGTCAGCGGTATGGTAACAGATGGTAGCCACACTTGTGGTAAGGACAACATAATGCATACAGCTGTGGAATCACTATGTTGTACACATGAAACTAATATAACATTGTGTGTCAACTATACCTCAATAAAAAGAAAAAAGAATTTAAAAAAAAAACCCAGTATGGTACAGGCACAAAACAGGCCAAAAATAAACCTGTGCTTCTATGGTCCATTAACCCACCACAAAGGAGGCAAGAATATATATTGGGGAAATGACAGTCTCTTTAATAAATGGTTCTGGGAAAACTGGACAGCTACATGCAGAAGAGTAAAACTGAACTACTTTCTTATAACATATACAAAAATAACATGGATTAAAGACCTAAATGTAATACTGAAAACCATAAAATTCCTAAAGGAAAACTATAAGCAGTAATCTCTTAAACATCGACCTTAAGCAGTATTTTTCTGGATCTGTCTCCACAGGCAAGGAAACAAAAGCAAAAATAAACTGAGACTACATCAAACTAAAAGGCTTTTTACACAGCAAAAGAAACCATCAATAAAACAAAAAGGCAACCTACTAAATAGAAGATATTTACAAATGATATATCTGGTAAGGGGTTAATATCCAAAATATATAAAGAACCCATGAACTCAACACCAAAAAACCCCAAATAATCCAATTTTTTAAAGTGAACAGAGGACCTAAATAGACATTTTCCAAAGAAGATATACAGATTGCCAAAAGACACATGAAAAGGTGCTCAACTAATCACTAATCATCAGGAAAATGCAAATGAATAAAATGTAAAAAAAAAAAAAAAAAAAAGGGCAGCCCTGGTGGCTCAGCAGGTTTAGCGCTGCCTCCAGCCCAGGGCGTGATCTAGGAGACCCAGGAGGATCCAGTCCCACATCAGGCTCCCTGCATGGAGCCTGCTTCTCCCTCTGCCTGTGTCTCTGCCTCTCTCTCTGTGTCTCTATAAATAAATAAAATGTTTAAAAAAAAAAAAAAAAAGAAAATGCAAAGAACAAGGCAGTATTATCTCATACCAGTCAGAATGGCTAGTATCAAAATGGCAAGAAACAAGTGTTGGAGAGAATGTGGGGAAAAGGAATCCTCGTGCATTGTTGGTGGGAATGTAAATAGGTGCAACCACTGTGGAAAACAGTGCTGAGGTTCCTCAAGAAATTAAAAATAGAAATAACATATGCCCCAGTAATTCCACTTCTGGGAATTTACCTGAAGAAAATAAAAACACTAATTAGAAAAGATATAGGCACCCCTATGTTTACTGCCACATTATTTATAATAGCCAAGATACGGAAGCAACCTTAATGTCTACAATAGATAAGTGAATTAAAGAGATATACAAACATACATGCACACTTAAACACTAGAATATTAATCAACCATAAAAAATGAAATCTTGCCATTCATGGAAGCATGGGTGATCCTACAGGATATTATGCAAGGTGAAAGAAATCACACAGAAGACAATCTTATATGTATTGAATTTTGTCATTTTTTTCTGTGCCTGCTGAGGTGATCATATTTTCTTCCTAATTCTGTAAATAGAGTAAATCTCACAGACTGGTCTTCTAATTTTAATCCAAGTTTCTATTCCTAAAACTAATTCTAGATCTAAGTTTCCATTTTAAAATAATGCCAACTAGGTCATAACACTTGTGCATTGCTAGATTTTTTTTTTAATTTTATTTATTTATTCATAGAGTCACACAGAGAGAGGCAGAGACACAGGCAGAGGGAGAAGCAGGCTCCATGCAGAGCCTGACATGGGACTCGATCCACGGTCTCCAGGATCACACCCTGGGCTGCAGGCAGCGCTAAACCGCTGAGCCACTGGGGCTGCCCTGCATTGCTAGATTTGATTTGCTATTATATTGCTTCAATTTTTACATTTACATTCATGAAAGAAATTGGCTTATAACTTTAAGACAACTTTGCCCACGGTTTTTTTTTCAAATATTTAAAAATTTATTTTATTTTAGAGAGTGTATCTGAGAAGGGGAACAGGGAGAAGGAAAAGAATCTCAAGCAGAGTGCACTGAATTTGGAGCCTAACACAGGGCTCAATTCCATGACCCCAAGATCATGACCTAAGCCAAACCAAGAGTTGGACACTTAATCAACTGAGCCATCCAAACACCCCCAACCTTGTCCATTTTAGAAATGAAGTTATACTGACTTAAATTAATAAGTGATCCCTTTCCTTCTATTATACAGAAAGTTTATAGTAATACTGGTTTTATCTTTCTTCCTTAGTGAAGCTCAACTGATCAAAGAAGGAATCATAATGGAATTTAGAAAATATTCTGAACTGAATGACAATGAAAATATAAACTATCAATACTTGTGGGATGCAGATGAAGTTGTACTTATAGGAAATTTATAACATTAAATGTATACGTTACAATAGAAGAATGAAAATTCAGTGATTTATATTTCCATCCCAAGCAGTGAGAAAAATAGCAAATTAAATAAAAAGGAGGTAAAATGAAAGGGGGAAAAATTAAAACAGATATCAATGAACTGGAAAACAAACATACAAAAGAAAAAAACCAAACAATGACAAATGCTGACTGTTGAAAAGACTAAAAGAATTGACATGCTTCGGGATCCCTGGGTGGTGCAGTGGTTTAGCCCCTGCCTTTGGCCCAGGGCGTGATCCTGGAGACCCAGGATCGAATCCCACGTCGGGCTCCCGGTGCATGGAGCCTGCTTCTCCCTCTGCCTATGTCTCTGCCTCTCTCTCTCTCTCTGTGACTATCATAAATAAAAAAAAAAAAAATTAAAAAAAAAAAAAAAAGAATTGACATGCTTCTATAAGAATTAATCAAGGAGAGAAAGGCGGCACAAATTATCATTGTCAGGAATTAAAAAGAGGACATATAGATAAACCATTAGCCAACCTTATTAAAAAGAAGAGAGAGAAGACTCAAATTAATAAAATCATGAATGAGAAAGGAGAGATCACTACCAACACCAAGGAAATACAAACGATTTTAAAAACATATTATGAACAGCTGTACGCCAATAAATTAGGAAATCTAGAAGAAATGGACGCATTCCTGGAAAGCCACAAACTACCAAAACTGGAGCAGGAAGAAATAGAAAACCTGAACTGGCCAATAACCAGGGAGGAAATTGAAGCAGTCATCAAAAACCTCCCAAGACACAAGAGTCCAGGGCCAGATGGCTTCCCAGGGGAATTCTATCAAACGTTTAAAGAAGAAATCATACCTATTCTACTAAAGCTGTTTGGAAAGATAGAAAGAGATGGAGTACTTCCAAATTCATTCTACGAGGCCAGCATCACCTTAATTCCGAAACCAGACAAAGACCCCACCAAAAAGGAGAATTACAGACCAATATCCCTGATGAACATGGATGCAAAAATTCTCAACAAGATACTAGCCAATAGGATCCAACAACACACTAAGAAAATTATTCACCATGACCAAGTAGGATTTATCCCTGGGACACAAGGCTGGTTCAACACTCGGAAAACAATCAATGTGATTCATCATATCAGCAAGCGAAAAACCAAGAACCATATGATACTCTCATTAGATGCAGAGAAAGCATTTGACAAAATACAGCATCCATTCCTGATCAAAACCCTTCAGAGTGTTGGGATAGAGGGAACTTTCCTCGACATCTTAAAGGCCATTTACGAAAAGCCCACAGCAAATATCATTCTCAATGGGGAAGCACTGGGAGCCTTTCCCCTAAGATCAGGAACAAGACAGGGATGTCCACTCTCACCACTGCTGTTCAACATAGTTCTGGAAGTCCTTGCCTCAGCAATCAGACAACAAAAAGACATTAAAGGCATTCAAATTGGCAAAGAAGAAGTCAAACTCTCCCTCTTCGCCGATGACATGATACTCTACATAGAAAACCCAAAAGCCTCCACCCCAAGATTGCTAGAACTCATACAGCAATTTGGTAGTGTGGCAGGATACAAAATCAATGCCCAGAAATCAATGGCATTTCTATACACTAACAATGAGACTGAAGAAAGAGAAATTAAGGAGTCAATCCCATTTACAATTGCACCCAAAAGCATAAGATACCTAGGAATAAACCTAACCAAAGAGGTAAAAGATCTATATCCTAAAAACTATAGAACACTTCTGAAAGAAATTGAGGAAGACACAAAGAGATGGAAAAATATTCCATGCTCATGGATTGGCAGAATTAATATTGTAAAAATGTCAATGTTACCCAGGGCAATTTATACGTTTAATGCAATCCCTATCAAAATACCATGGACTTTCTTCAGAGAGTTAGAACAAATTATTTTAAGATTTGTGTGGAATCAGAAAAGACCCCGAATAGCCAGGGGAATTTTAAAAAAGAAAACCATAGCTGGGGGCATCACAATGCCAGATTTCAGGTTGTACTACAAAGCTGTGGTCATCAAGACAGTGTGGTACTGGCACAAAAACAGACACATAGATCAATGGAACAGAATAGAGAACCCAGAAGTGGATCCTGAAATGTATGGTCATCTAATATTCGATAAAGGAGGAAAGACTATCCATTGGAAGAAAGACAGTCTCTTCAATAAATGGTGCTGGGAAAATTGGACATCCACATGCAGAAGAATGAAACTGGACCACTCTCTTTCACCATACACAAAGATAAACTCAAAATGGATGAGAGATCTAAATGTGAGACAAGAGTCCATCAAAATCATAGAAGAGAACACAGGCAACACCCTCTTTGAACTCGGCCACAGTAACTTCTTGCAAGATACATCCACAAAGGCAAAAGAAACAAAAGCAAAAATGAACTACTGGGACTTCATCAAGATAAGAAGCTTTTGCACAGCAAAGGATACAGTCAACAAAACTAAAAGACAACCTACAGAATGGGAGAAGATATTTGCAAATGACATATCAGATAAAGGGCTAGTTTCCAAAATCTATAAAGAACTTATTAAACTCAACACCAAAGAAACAAACAATCCAATCATGAAATGGGCAAAAGGCATGAAGAGAAATCTCACAGAGGAAGACATGGACATGGCCATCATGCACATGAGAAAATGCTCTGCATCACTTGCCATCAGGGAAATACAAATCAAAACCACAATGAGATACCACCTCACACCAGTGAGAATGGGGAAAATTAACAAGGCAGGAAACAACAAATGTTGGAGAGGATGCGGAAAAAAGAAACCCTCTTACACTGTTGGTGGGAATGTGAACTGGTGCAGCCACTCTGGAAAACTGTGTGGAGGTTCCTCAAAGAGTTAAAAATAGACCTGCCCTACGACCCAGCAATTGCACTGTTGGGGATTTACCCCAAAGATTCAGATGCAATGAAACGTCGGGACACCTGCACCCCGATGTTTCTATCAGCAATGGCCACGATAGCCAAACTGTGGAAGGAGCCTCGGTGTCCATCGAAAGATGAATGGATAAAGAAGATGTGGTTTATGTATACAATGGAATATTACTCAGCAATTAGAAACGACAAATACCCACCATTTGCTTCAACGTGGATGGAACTGGAGGGTATTATGCTGAGTGAAATAAGTCAATCGGAGAAGGACAAACAGTGTATGTTCTCATTCATTTGGGGAATATGAATAATAGTGAAAGGGAATATAAAGGAAGGGAAAAGAAATGTTGGGAAATATCAGGAAGGGAGACAGAACATAAAGACTCCTAACTTGGGGAAACGAACTAGGGGTGGTGGAAGGGGAGGAGGGCGGGTGTTGGAGGGGAATGGGTGACGGGCACTGAGGTGGACACTTGATGGGATGAGCACTGGGTGTTTTTCTGTATGTTGGTAAATTGAACACCAATAAAAATTAATTAAAAAAAAATAAAATAAAAAGAGGACATATTATCCATCCTAATAATACATGGGGAGAGGAAGGGGCTGGCACTGAAAAATACTCTCTGAATAATCCTACTTCTATGGAAAGAAACTGAATCTGAAATTTAAAACCTTCCCACAAAAAAAATACCCAATGTTAGATGGCTTCACTTATGAAAAGTCCCAATCAAGACAACTATGTATAGACAGGCATACGACTGGTTACTCTGCTCAGTATACCAAGCTTCTCCTGACATTCTGTTGTTAGCTTTGTATCTTGGTTTGATTATGCAGTCTGTAACTAGTCAGTGACAGTCTATTTACTGTTAAGTACAAACATCTCTGTGAGATATTAAGCCTTATTTCTTGCTTATCTATTAACATTTTGGTAGAAATTGTTATCTAGTTGGAATTAATGATACAATACATTAATATGCATTATTATAATAATACATTAATAATATAAACACCGGGATCCCTGGGTGGCGCAGTGGTTTGGCGCCTGCCTTTGGCCCAGGGCACAATCCTGGAGACCTGGGATAGAGTCCCACGTCGGGCTCCCGGTGCATGGAGCCTGCTTCTCCCTCTGCCTGTGTCTCTGCCTCTCTCTCTCTCTCTCTATCATAAATAAATAAAATTAAAAAAAAATATAAACACCTGAAGTTTAGGGATTCTTAAAGATAAAGAACACCAAATGTGAGTTGTGAAAGGATCAAAGAAAATCTTAACATTAACTTAAAGTAGGACTAGCCAGGTCTCCTGAAATTATCTGATTAGGCTCCCTTTCACATAAGTCATCTAATCTCAACCAACAAAATACTCAAAACTTTTATTTATGGATGAGTAAACTAAGGAACAGTTTAAATCCTCATGCAAGCTGACAAAAGCCAAAGGAGAGAACATGCAAACCATAGATATTTTGAAGGCCACTGAAGTGTTTGAGCAACAGCATAATATGGTTAGATTTGCATTCCATGAAAATATCTTTTTAGTTACGAGGTAGCCAGAAAATGAATGTCCCACTCAAGGTGGATGAATCCATCAAAGCTAACTCAGCCAAACTCTGAAGTCACTAGTGACATCTTACAGAGTATTTTGAAGCAATCTGAGCACATTCAGTGAGATCAAGAAAGATAAAGTAAGAAGGGTAAACTATACTCCTAAATGCCATAACTAAGGCCCTTAAATTTTATAGGAAAATTATACAGGACATGGGAGTCATCAAAAATATTTCTCAGTAGTAAAGTCTATGTATTTGCCATCTATTGCTATGTGACAAAATACCCCCACACTCTGTACCTTAAAACAATAAATATTTCTTTGTCACAATTTATATGGAAGCAGAATCAGAGAGTAACTTAGCTAGATGGTTTTGTTTGAATTCTCTAATGAAACTCTAGTCAAAGTTATAATCATCTGAAGGTCTGATGAGCCTACCAGATATGCTATGAAGGTAGTAGCTCATTCCATGATTGTAAGACAGCACTGGATTTTGGCAAACGACATCAATTCCTCTCTTTGGGGGCTCTCTCCATGGACAGCTGCTTGAGTGTCCTCATGGAATGGCAGCTGGCTTTCTCCCAGTGAGTGATCCCAGAGCGCCAAGTCATTAATAACAATCTTTTATGACTAACCTCAAAAAACATACACTGTCACTTCTACAATAGCCTAATTAGTTACTCAGGACAGCCCTTCTGATTAGAATATAAGGGAATGAGGATCATTCAGGGCCATGTTGGAGGCTAACTACCATATTATGTCTCCTCATATTTACATCTTGTTTAGTCCTCTCTCAAAAAGACACCGGGTTTGGTCATGTGGCTTATTTTGACCAGTGGGACATTAGAAAGAGTAACGCAAGGAGAGGCCTGATAACTACATACATATAGATGCTGGAATGCTCCCTACTGGAACCCAGCTACCACAGTGTTAGGAAGACTGGACTATCCAAGAAAGAAGAGACCATGCACAGAATCCTAGAAAATGAGACAACACACAGAGGCAGACTGCATAGAGAACTCAGAGTCCTAGTTGAGCTCCCAGCTAAATTTAGCTTGTAAGAGTAACCCAGGCTGACACCATATGGAGCAGTAATATCACAGAACTATGAGAAATAATAAATAATTTTAACCAGCTAGATTCTGTTTTACTATATAGCCAACAATGAACTGAAACCACATCCATTCTGCAGTTTTTAAAACATGCCTTTCTGTACTGCAGAGGCAGGAAAGCTGAAAATTATATATCCTGAGCCACCTTACAATAAAGGTCATACTTGTAATTTGGTTTAGATAATCAGAAGCACTTATTCATGATTTGGAAAATGGAAATGTGGAAAAGGTTGTGTTGCTATTCTTTCTGCCCTCTTTTTGGCTGGCAGCTATGGAATGAAGGCATTTTGTGGTATGTGGTAGCAGGAGCATTAACCTTTGTGAAGACTTACAGGAAGGATATATCCATTTTGTGCTGGTATTGATCTATTAGATGTGTGAGGTTCTGGAGTAATTATTATGGCAATGGTTTACTCATGACAATACTTCCAAGAGATAGGTACTATTATCATCCTTTCCTTATGGATAAGGAAAGTTGTGCACATCTAGGTCCTGGGTCACATAGTCTCAGAACAAGATCAATACCAGCACAGAAGGGAAGGAAGAAAGTAAAAGAAAATATTAGAATGCACCACATATGATAAGGGTATAAATATAGTTGAAATTTGGTTTCACATACATGACTGACCTGGGGAGCACAGTATGAAGTATGTTTCTCAGCATGGGTTGTGGTTCTGGAGATGGATGGTGCGGATAGTTGCACAACAATGTGAATGAACTTAATACCACTCAACTGTATGCTTAAAAATGGTTAAAATTTTTTAACATAAAATACATCTATGTTATGTATATTTTACCATAATTTAAAAAATCAGTACAAATGACTTCTAAAACTGGGGAGATATTTTTCTTAGCTACACGTTAAGTAATGTTACAACCAAGTGAAATAAACACAAATACATCAAAACATGTTAAAAAATAAAGTTCAGGATGAAGTAATAATAGTGTAATAAAAAATAAAATTTAAAAATCTGATCCTTTGGAACCAGCTAGTTTTTTAAAACTTTCTGAAAGGAACGCTATCACATCACACAGAGAATCATAAAATATAGAAAAGTATAGCATGCATGACCTAACCGGGCATAAACACAGAAGAGGAGCACTATTACTGTCCCCATGAGCCCAAACACAAGCATCAAAAATGGAATCTTAAAGAACTATTCAGTGTTTTTGTTACAAATGACTTTGCATTTATATAGGACACTAGAGTAGGCAGAGAGGAAAAGAGTAAAAGTGGAAAAAGTTAACATCTGAAGAACACAGGAGGCTCTTTTTACTATTCCTGCAGCTTTTCTAAGTCTGCAATTATATCAAACTAAAAAACTGAAATTAAATTCATTTGCCAAAGTATAAGACAAACATACATATATTAATAGTTGCAATGAAAGTTTCACCAAACAAGACTTGCCTTAAAAAGAAGTTTCTGGTTTTAATAAAATGTATTTATCACTTCATCATTAGCTTGATATAGAGATGTTACAGATATGAAAATACAATGATACAAAATATTCTAATTCTACTTTCATTAAAAAATAAATTACAGGTTTCTTTTACCTAAGTTTCGTCAGGAAAATAATTTTTGTCTGTTATCAGCTGTATCCTCAATGATGAGAACAGTGATTGGAACAAAGTACGTGGGGCATACACTTATTTTTTTTTTTTAAAGAACACTAAAATTCACAAAATGCCTCTTTAACATATACTCTGATTACATATATACATGAATGTTAACAATATATACATTATGACCCATGATATATATTCCTACCATTCTGGCTTAAAACTTACTCAGTTATAGATTATTAATCAGTAAGTTAACATCTGTTTCCCAGAAGTTTATTTAGAGTTTTAAAGTAAATATAATCCTAAACATGGGTCAATAGCAAGGGTCACAGCTGGAGGGGAGTGACATGGAAATAAGGATTGAGGAGAAATGGAGAGCCCATGCCCAACTAAAGACAGAGCTGGCTTTAGCTAATTACTGCCAGGTGACAATGCAGTAAAATATTGCAAATTCATCCAGGTGATCATGACACACAAAATCTTAAGAGAAACATTTGAGAATTTGAGCAACTCCAAAAAGTTCAAACTATCACAAAGGAAAAGCAAAACATGTCTACATGCTCTATGTGGTCCTCAAATCAACAATCTACAAATTGTTGGAAATATTTTAAAGGAAAAATGTTCAGGGGCCTGGGTGGGTCAGTTAGTTAATTGACCCCTTGAGCCCTGCACTGGGCTCCATGCTCAGCAAGGGGTCTGCTTGAGATTCCTTCTCCCTCTGCCCCTCTCCCTAACTTGCATGCGTGCACAGTTTCTCTCTAAAATAAATAAATAAGGGATCTCTGGGTGGCTCAGCGATTAAGCGCCTGCCTTCAGCCCACAGGGCGTGATCCTGGAGTCCCAGGATCGAGTCCCACATCAGGCTCCCTGCATGGAGCCTGCTTCTCTCTCTGTCTGTGTCTCTGCCTCTCTCATGAATAAATAAATAAAATATTTATAAATAAATAAATAAACAAACAAATAAATAAATAAATAAATCTTTTAAAAATGTATTTATGACATTCAATAGAAAGGATTCCTTAAGACACAAAAAGCACTAACAATAAAAACTGATTCTTTTGGGACACCTGTGTGGCTCAGCGGTTGTACGTCTGCGTTCACTTCGGGGCATGATTCCGGGATTTGGGACAGAGTGCCACATCGAGCTCCTTATGGGGAGCGTGCCCTTCCCTCTGCCTATGTCTCTGCCTCTCTCTCTCCCTCTCATAAATGACTGTCTCTCATGAATGAATAAAATCTTAAAAAAAAGAACAACACTGATTCTTTCTATAAAACTAAAATTAATGCATTATTTATTGAAAGGCATCACTAAAAAATTTTTAAAAGATATGCTACCAAATGGAAGCAGGTATTTGTGAAAGGCGTAACAAAGAACCAGTCTAGTACATTAAAGAATTCCTAGAATTCAGTAAGAAAAAGAAAACCCAAAGGTAAAATGGACAAATGACTTGCTAGACTAAGCACTTCTTGAAAGAAACCCAAATAGTCAATATAATGATGGACTAAATCCCATTCATGGCCAAGGAAATGTCAAGTAAAATGACAGTAAGAGAACTGACATTTTAGGGACACCTGGGCGGCAGTTGTTTAAGCATCTGACTCTTGATCTCAGCTCAGGTCTTAATCTCAGGATGGTGGACCAGCCTAATCAGAGTATAGCCAGGCTACTTTTAAAAAGAAAGAGAGAGACCTAACTAACATTTTAATAATACCAAGTTCTCTGATCTGAGAATATAGATTTCTCCAATAATTTAGGTTTTAAAATCTTCTCTTCCAGCATTATTTTGTAGTTTTTAGTACACAAGTCTTGCACGTTTTGTTACTCCAAGTATTTTATCTTTTCAGATGCTACTATAAATTTAAAATTTTTTTCATTTTTCCAACTGTTGGTTCCTAATACATAAACAATTTTTGTATGTTGGGCTTATATCCTATCATACTGGTACACAGCTCTACTGGTTCTGGTGGCTTGTTTCTGCATTTCTTAGGGATTTCCTATAAACACAGTAATATCACTCACAAATAAGAACACTTTTTATTTTGTCTTTTCTAATCTGTATGCCTTTCCTTTCCTTACTGCACCAGCAAAACCACCAGAGGGGTGGCTGGGTGGTTCAGTTTGTTAAGCATTGGACACTTAGCTCGGGTTTCAATCTTGATCTCCAGATTGAGTTCAAGCCCCATGTGGGGCTCCACACTGGGCATGGAGCCTACTTTATTTTTATTTTTATTTTTTTTTTTTTTTGGAGCCTACTTTAATAAAAAAAAACAAAACAGGAGCACCTGGGTGGCTCAGCTGGTTAAGCATTTGCCTTTAGCTCATGATCCCAGGATCCTGGGATTGAGCCCTGCTGAATAGGGAATCTGTTTCTCTCTCTCCCTCAGCCCCCTATTCATGTTCTCTCTCTCTCTCTCTCATAAATAAATAAATAAATAAATAAATAAATAAATAAATAAATAAATAAATAAATAAAGATATCTTAAAGACAAAATAAGAAAAACAAAACCAAAACCCATCAGAATATTGAAAAAAAATGCTAAGAGTAGACATTTTTGCCTCTTTCCAGAGCTTAGAAAGCACTTGGTCTTTCATCATAAAGTATTATATTAACTGGTGTTTTCTGTAGATGCCTTTTATCAACTTGAAAAAGCTATCTTTTATTCCTAAAGTGCTGTTAGTTTTTATAATAAATGTGTTGGATTTGTTTGCTCAAATACTTTTTCTACAGTTACTGAAATAATAACATGGGTTTTCCATTTTATAATGTTAATATGTTGAACTACATTAATACTCAAAGTTTAAGCCAAGTTTGCACTCCTGGAATAAGCCTGACATTGCAGTCATTAGATCGTTGTGTTATGTGTGGTTTTTTCTTGTTTTTTTCCTTCTTCTGGTTTTTATTTGGCTGGCTGGATCTGCTCTAATACTTTGTTGTTCATTAAGGCTCTTGATCTGTAGTTTTCTTGTAAAGCATGTTTTGTTTTGATATTAAGTTAATATCAGCCTTATTAAGTCAGAAGTGTTTAATCTATTTTCTGAGTTTTTGTAGGGTTGGTATGATTTTTCCCTAAATGTTTAATAGAATTTGTCAATGAAGTCATCTGGGTCTTTATTTTTTTTTTTATTTTTTATTTTTTTATTCTTCTGGTTTTATTTTTATTTTTTTTTTAAATTAATTTTTATTGGTGTTCAATTTACCAACATACAGAAAAACACCCAGTGCTCATCCCATCAAGTGTCCACCTCAGTGCCCGTCACCCATTCCCCTCCAACACCCGCCCTCCTCCCCTTCCACCACCCCTAGTTCGTTTCCCCAAGTTAGGAGTCTTTATGTTCTGTCTCCCTTCCTGATATTTCCCAACATTTCTTTTCCCTTCCTTTATATTCCCTTTCACTATTATTCATATTCCCCAAATGAATGAGAACATACACTGTTTGTCCTTCTCCGATTGACTTATTTCACTCAGCATAATACCCTCCAGTTCCATCCACGTTGAAGCAAATGGTGGGTATTTGTCGTTTCTAATTGCTGAGTAATATTCCATTGTATACATAAACCACATCTTCTTTATCCATTCATCTTTCGATGGACACCGAGGCTCCTTCCACAGTTTGGCTATCGTGGCCATTGCTGATAGAAACATCGGGGTGCAGGTGTCCCGACGTTTCATTGCATCTGAATCTTTGGGGTAAATCCCCAACAGTGCAATTGCTGGGTCGTAGGGCAGGTCTATTTTTAACTCTTTGAGGAACCTCCACACAGTTTTCCAGCATCTGGGTCTTTATGGCAAATTTTAGCTGCAAATTCAGTTTATAAAGCTATCAGGTTTTCTATTTCATCTTAAGTCAATTTTGGTAATTTGCATTTTCCAGAAATATATCCATTTTATTTAGGATATTGAATTTACTGGCATAAACCTGCTCATAATATGCCTTTATTTTCCTTTTAATGCCTATACTGTACCTTTTAAAATCTACACTGACACCTTGTTTTGTCACTGACTGCTATTTTTTGTCGTATTTTCTTTTTTTCCTTGATTGGTCTAATGTAGTGGTCCCAAGAAAAGAGGAATGAATTTGCCATTCACCTTCAGGGGACATCAGATGGTGTCTAGAGACACATTTCTTAGTTGTAACATAGGGAAAGGGAGTTCTATTGGCATGTAGTAGGTAGAGGCCAAGGATGCTGTTAAACAATGCATAGACAGTTCCCCACAACAACCAATT
The DNA here is from genome assembly GCF_048418805.1 of Vulpes vulpes. NCBI lineage: Eukaryota > Metazoa > Chordata > Mammalia > Carnivora > Canidae > Vulpes > Vulpes vulpes. The sequence goes on along the minus strand of NC_132793.1, from coordinate 120,679,799 downwards.
ACAGGATAAAAGAGTCAATAGGGCCGTGGTTGAAGAACATGATCTAACAAGAGGTTTGGCAATTTTATTGCTCTTTTCAAAGAATCAACTTTTGGCATTACTGTTTCTCCCCACTGTTTGTCTATTTTCTTTCTTTTTCTCAGCATTGAGCCTTGAACTCATGACCCTAAGATCAAGACCTGGAGCTGAGATCAAGAGTTAGACACTTAACAGACTGAGCCACCCAGATGCCCCTGTTTGTCCATTTTCTTTTTTCTTTTCTTTTTTTAAAAATTTATTTGCGAGAGTGAGTGCAAGAGAGAGAAGAGCAGGGGAAAGGGCAGAAGCAGACACCCCATTAACCAGAGAACCCAATGCAGGGTTTGACCCCAGGCCTCTGGGTTCATCACGTGATCCAAAGGCAGACACTCAACTGACTGAACCACCGAGGCACTCCTGTTTGTCCATTTTCTATCTAATTGGTCTTCATTCTTTATTAAGTTCTTCTTTCTTCAGATGTAATCTGATGTTCTTTTCCAGGTTCTAGGATTAGAAGCATATCACTGATTTTTTTGTTTGTTTGTTTAAGACTTATTTATTTATTCATGAGAGACACACAGAGAGAGGGAGAGAGAGAAGCAGGCTCCCTACAGGAGCCTGATGCGGAACTCGATCCTCGAACTCCAGGATCATGCCCTGGGCTGAAGGCAGATGCTCAACTGCTGAGCCACCCATTTTAGACTGTTCTTTTTTTTTTTTTAATTCATTCATGAGAGACACAGGGAGAGAGAGAGAGAGAGAGAGGCAGAGGGAGAAGCAGGCTCCATGCAGGAAGCCTGACGTGGGACTCGATCCCGGGACTCCAGGATCACACCCTGGGCTGAAGGCAGGTGCTAAACCACTGAGCCACCCACGGATCCCCTAGACTGTTCTTATATAAGCATTTAAAAGCATATCAGAATAAACTTCTCAAAGAGAACTGCTTTAGCTATATCCTAACAATTTTTCTTTAAAAGAAGAAAATTAAATTTAATAGTCTACCTTACAGGAAATCTACAGACATGGAAATTCCCTATCATAACAAATCATGATATCATTTTCATTAAGCTCAAAATATTTTCCAGGGACACCTGGGTGGTTCAATTGGTTAAGCATTTGCTTTCACCTGTCAAGATCCTGCGGCCTGGGCATCAAGTCAGATGGGCTTCCTGCCCAGCACAGACTCTACCTGCCTCTACCCCTGCTAGTGCTCTTCCTCTCAATGACAGATAAATAAAATCTTGAGGGGAAAAAAAAGTTCAAAAGATTTTCCAATTTTCTTTGTGATTTCTTCTTTTATTATTTTATGTTACTTAGAAGTATACTGCTTAGGGGTGCCTGGGTAGCATAGTCTGTTAAGTGTCTGACTCTTGGTTTTGGCTTAAGTTATGACTCAGGGGTGTGAGATGGAGCCCCACATGGGCTCCAAACTGAGCATGGAGTCTGCCTGAGTTTCTCTCTCCCTCTGACCCTTGCCCCAATGCTCTTGTGTTTTCTTCTCTCTCAAATTAATAAATCTATATAAAAAAAAGGAAGTATACTGCTTAAATTCCAAATACTTGGGTATTTTCTGGATTTTTCTTATTAATTTCTCATTTAACTATCTGTGTTATCCCTATGTATAATATGAATCAAATTAAATATACCGAAATTTCTTTAATGGTCTATCTTAGTGAATAATTCATATGCACTTAAAGAAAATGTAGAGTTCTGCTGTCATTGAATGTGATGTTCTATAAATATCAATTAGGTCAAATTCATTGGTATGTTAACTCTTAGACAGCCCTATTAATTGCTGTCTACTTCTTTAATAAGTTATTGAAAAAGGAATGTTGATATTTCCATGTATAATTGTAGATTTAATTATTTTTTGAAGTAATCTCTTACCCCTCAATGTAGGTTTTGAACTTATGACACCAAGATCAAGAGTCACATGTTCTATGGACTGAGCCAACCAGGCACCCCTATTTCTCCTTTTCAGTTTCCATCAGTTCCTATTTCATAAATGTGGAAGCTGTTTTAGGTAAATATATATTTAGGACTGTTGTTTTCTTAGTGCAATGATCCCTTTATTAATAACATTATGAAATATTCTTCCTTATCCTTGGTAGTACTATTTCAAAGTTTACTTTGTTTCAAATATTGTCATTGTAAATTCCTTATGATCTGCATTATCATGGTGTATCTTCTTCCAATCCTTTTTTTTTTTTCTTTTTTTAAAGACTTATTTATTTGAGGGATGCCTAGGTGGTTCAGTGGTTGAGCATCTGCCTTTGGCTCAGGTCATGATCCTGGAGTCCCACACCAGGCTCCTCGCTTCTCCTTCTGCCTATGTCTCTGCCTCTCTGCGTCTCTCATGAATAAATAAAATATATTTTTTAAATTATTTATTTGAGAGAGAGCAGGCATACGAGTGAGTGCATGTGAGGAAAAGGGCAGAGGGAGAGAAGAGAAAGAATTCTTAAGCAGACTCCCCACTGAGTGTGGAGCCCAACATGGGGCTCAATTCCAAGACCCTGAGATCATGACCTGATCAAGAGTCAGCCACTCAACTGAGCCACTGAGGTATCCTACTTCTTCCAACCCTTTTACCGTGGAAAACAAAAACAAAAATACCACAGGTTTACTGAGGTATAATTTATAAACACTTCATGTTTTTTGGTGTCCGTTTCTATGAGTTTTGACAAGTACACAGTTCTACGGCCATCACCACCATCAACACACAGACTATTTTCCAACACCCTAACACCTTCCTTTTTGTCCCTCAGAAGTCAATTCTTAACTTCTTCCTTAGCCCTTGACAATCCCTTCTACTGCTGTCCCCATAGTTTTACCTTTTCCAGAATGTCTATAAATGGAATTACATGTATGTTGTTGTTTAAGACTCAGCTACCTTCCCTTTTTAAAAAAAAAAAAAAAATTATTTATTTATTCATGAGAGACACACACACACAGAGGCAGAGACACAGGCAGAGGGAGAAGCAGGCTCCGTGCAGGGAGCCTGACGTGGGACTCAATCCCAGGTCTCCAGGATCACTCTCTGGGCTGAAGGCTGCGCTAAACCGCTGGGCCACCCAAGCTGCCCCAGCTATCTTCACTTTGCAAACTGCATCTGAGATCCATCCATGCTGTTGCATGTAGCAGTTAATTTGTTCCTTTTACGCAAGAAGTATTCCTTTAGAAATACAATTGAAATACACTGTATACACAGAACATATTTTATAGGATTTCAATCATTTCAATTTTTTTGCGGCATGCTGGCCTAGTATTCAGACCGTTTTGACAATTATGAAAGGAGCCACTATAGGTATTTATGTATAGGCTTTTTTGTAAATGCATTTATATTACATCTCTGGGGTAAAAACCTAAAAGTTAGATTGCTGGGTTACAAACTAACTGCATAATCACTTTTATATTCATAACAAATCAACAAAACATTTTCCATGGTCACTGTATTATTTTCCATTCCTATGAGCAGTGATGAGAGGGGCAATTGCTCAGCAATCTTGCTGAGTCAGCTTTAGTTTTCTGTTTATTCTTAGCTATACTAGTAGGGGTTTAGTAGTATCTCATCGTGGTTCTAATTTGTATTTTCTTTCCTTTTTTTTTTTTTTTTTTAAGACGTCAGAGGAGGGAGTCAATCTCACAACCCTGAGACTATGATCTGAGCTGAAATCAAGAGTTTGATGCTTAACTGATTGTGCCATCCAGGTGCCCCTTAATTTGTTTTCTAATGAAATTAGACTAATGGAATTCAAAACTGAGCATCTTTATTTGCTGTTTAGACATTTACTTGGTGAAGTGTCTTGTCAAATCTTTTATTTTATTTTTTTAAGATTTTATTTTATTTATTCATGAGAGACACGGAGAGAGAGGCAGAGACACAGGCAGAAGGAGAAGCAGGCTCCATGCAGGGAGCCTGACGTGGGACTAGATCCCGGGTTTCCAGGATCACACCCCGGGCTAAAGGCAGCGCTAAACCACTAAGCCACTGGGGCTGCCCTATTCTTTTTTTTTTTTCTATTACTTAAGTTTTGAGAGTTCTTTATATATTCTGGATACCAATTTTTTTTTTTTTTAAGATTTTGTTTATTTAGTCATGAGAGACACAGAAAGAGAGAGGGGTAGAGACATAGGCAGAGGGAGAAGCACGCTCCACACAGGGAGACGGATGTGGGACTTGATCACCAGACTCCAGGATCATGCCCTGACCTAAAGGCAGACGCTCAACCACTGAACTACCCAAGCATCCCTGGATACCAATTCTTTATGTATTTTGCAAATATTTTCTTTCAATGTTTGGCTCACCATTTTAAGTTTCTCAACAATATAGAATGCTTTAATTTAAGGACGATTTAACTAAGGAAGTCCAATTTATCAATTTTTTCTTTTATGGTTTGTGCTTTTTGTATCTGACCGAAGATATATTTGCCTAAACAAAGGTTACAAAGATTTCCTACTAAATTTTTTGTAGATGTTCTGTAGGTTTTAGGTTTTTACATTTATGTCTATAATTTATTTTGAACTAATTTTTTTAAATTTATTTAATTTATTTATGATAGTCACAGAGAGAGAGAGAGAGAGAGAGAGAGAGAGAGGCAGAGACACAGGCAGAGGGAGAAGCAGGCTCCATGCACCGGGAGCCCGATGCGGGATTTGATCCCGGGTCTCCAGGATCGCGCCGTGGGCCAAAGGCAGGCGCCAAACCGCTGCGCCACCCAGGGATCCCTATTCTGAACTAATTTCTATATGTGTTCTAAGTTTTATGTAAAAGTATTCAGGCGTCATTTGCATAAAAGGCTATTCTTTCTCCATTAAATTGTATTGGCAGGGATCCCTGGGTGGCGCAGCGGTTTGGCGCCTGCCTTTGGCCCAGGGCGCGATCCTGGAGACCCGGGATCGAATCCCACATCGGGCTCCCGGTGCATGGAGCCTGCTTCTCCCTCTGCCTGTGTCTCTGCCTCTCTCTCTCTCTCTGTGACTATCATAAATAAATAAATAAAAATTTAAAATAAATAAATAAATAAATTGTATTGGCATCTCTGTTGAAAATAAAATTGACTGTAATGTGTAGGTCTGTTTCTGGACTCTATTATGTTCCACTGATCTATATTTCTATCCTTTACTACTATCATATAGGTTTGATTACTGTAGCTTCACATTATTAAATTTTGAAATCTAGTAGTGTGTGAGTCCTCTAACATAGCATAAAAATAGGAAGAATATATGGACACTTTACAAAAAAAAATTTATACAATGCTGGCAGGAATCTAGAATGGTGCAACCACTTTGGAAAACCAGTCATTTTTCATAAAGTTAAAGATACACTTAAAATCAAAGACAAAAACTCAACCCTAAGATTTGTATGGAACCTGAAAAGACCCCAAATAGCCAGAAGAATGTTGAAAAAGGAAACCAAAGCTGGTGGCATCACAATGCCTGACTTCAAGCTATATTACAAAGCTGTAATCACGAAGACAGCATGGTACTGGCACAAAAACAGACACATAAATCAATGGAACAGGAATAGAGAACCCAGAAATGGAACCTCAACTCTATGGCCAACTAATCTTCAACAAAGCAGGAAAGTATTCAGGTGTCATTACCCAATGGAAAAACAGTCTCTTCAGTAAATGGTGATGGGAAATTGGACAGCCACATGCAGAAGAATGTAACTGGACATTCTCTTATACCATACACAAAGATAAATTCAAAATGGATCAAAGACCTAAATGTAAGACAGGAATCCATCAAAATCCTAGAGAAGAACAGAAGCAGCAACCTTTTTGAACTCGGCCCCAGTAACTTCTTGCAAGACACATATATAAAGGCAAGGGAGACAAAAGCAATAATGAACTATTGGGACTTAAACAAGATGAAAGACTTCTGCACATTAAGTAAACAATCAACAAAACTAAAAGGCAACCTAAAAAAATGGGAGAAGATGTTTGCAAATGACATATCAGATAAAGAGCTAATATCAAAGATCCATAAAGAACTTATCAGGGACGCCTGGGTTGCCCAGTGGTTGGGTGTCTGCCTTCGGCCCAGGGCGAGATCCTGGAGACCTGGGATCGAGTCCCTCATAGGGCTCCCTGCATGGAGCCTGCTTCTCCCTCTGCCTGTGTCTCTGCCTCTCTCTTTCTCTGTGTGTTCTCATGAATGAATAAATAAAATCTTAGGGAAAAAAAAAAAAAGGAAGTACAATTCCTGTTTAAAAAAAAAAAAAAGAACTTACCAAACTCAACACCCAAAAACAAACAGCCCAGTCAAGAAATGCGCAGAAGATAGGAATAGACATTTCTCCAAAGAAGACATACACATGGCCAACAAGCACCAGAAAAAATGCTCCACATCACTTGTCATCAGGGAAATACAAATCAAAACCACAATGAGATACCACTTTATACCAGGCAGAATGGTTAAATTAACAAGACAGGAAACAACAAATGGTGGGAATGCAAGCTGGTGCCGCCACTTTGGAAAACATTGTGGAGGTTCCTCAAGAAGTTGAAAATAGAGCCACCCTAGATCCAGCAATTGCACTACTGGGTATTTACCCCAAAGATATAGATGTAGTGAAATGAAGGGGCACCTGCACCCCAATGTTTATATATACCAGCAATGTCCACAATAGCCAAACTGTGAAAGGAGCTGAGATATCCTTAGATGAATGGATAAAGAATATACATTGTACATATACAATGGAATATTACTCAGCCATCAAAAAGGATGGATACCAACCATTTACATTGACATAGATGGAACTGGAGAGTACTATGCTGAATAAAATAAGTCAACTGGAGAAAGACAATTATCATATGATTTCACTCCTAAGTGGAATATAAGAAATAGTGAAAGGGATCATAAGGGAAGGCAGGGAAACTGAGTGGGGAAAAATGAAAGACGAAGACAAACCACGAGACTCTTGACTCTAGGAAACAAAGGGTTATGGAAGGGGAGGTTGGTGGGGGGGGATGGAGTAACTGGATAATGGGAATTAAGGAGGGCACATGATGTGCTGAGCAAATTATATGTTGGCAAATTCAATTTAAATTAAGAAATTAATAAAGTAAAATAAATTCCACCCTTAAGTACTTACTGAAAACAAAGTTCACACAAATACAATGTTCATAAAAGCTCTATTCAGAATGCCCCAAATTGTAAATAACCAACTATCTATTAACAGGTAAATGAATGAATCCATTGTGGTATACACAAAGGACTACTAATAACAATAAAAAGGACCTCATATAGGCAATACCATAAATAAATCTCAAAAATATGCTAAGACAAGATAGCCAGACACAAACAGGGAACAGAGTGGGATTTAAAAGAACTGGAGGAAACATTTGGGAGTGATACCTATGTTATCTTGATTGTGATGATAGTTTCAAGGCTGTATATATATATATTGATGTCAAAACTTGTCAAGCTTTCACCTTGAGAGCAATTCGCTGACTAGGTGTACTACATTTCAGTTCAGTTCTGACAGTAACTACCTGGTATTAGCACAAATCCCACAAGTTAAAGGACAAAATCCTTCACAACACTGCCCCACTTCTGGTGCCACCTACAAGTCCTGGAGGCCACTTATATATCTTTGAGGTTCCTACATACCCTTCAGGTTCAATAATTTGCCTGAACACCTCACAGAATTCATCAAAAGCACAATGCTTATAATTACAGCTTTACTATAAAGGATGCAACTCAAGAACAGCCCAATGAAAAAGACATTTGGGGAGGAAAGAGAAAGACAAAGAGCTTCCATGCCCTCTTCTGGTGGAGTCCAACACACCAATGTGTTCACCAACCAGTAAGCTCCCCTGAGCTTTGGTATCCAGAGGTTTATTGGGGTTTTAGTATATGTGCTGCCGAAGCGAGCACTACTGGAGTTTTAATACAGGATTAAATTATTGTCATATGGGGCAGCCCCGGTGGCTCAGTGGTTTAGCGCCGCCTTCAGCCCAGAGTGTGGTCCTAGAGACCCTGGATCAAGTCCCAAGTCGGGATCCCTGCGCGGAGCCTGCTTCTCCCTCTGCCTGCCTCTCTCTCTCTCTCTCTCTCTCTCTCTCTCTCTGTCATGAATAAATAAATAAAAACCTTAAAAAAAAAAAAACTATTGTCATATGACTGAACTCAAACTCTAGCCTCCCATCTCTTCCAGGAGCTCAGGTGGCATAAAGTTCCATCTCTAACCATGTGCTTGGACTTTCAGTGACCCTATTAAATTAATAGTTTAGGGGCAGGCCAGGAGTTGCTTAATTAGCATAACAAAGATATTCACTTGACTCAGGAAATTCCAACCATTTTTGAATCTCTGTGTTAAGAACTGGTAACAAAGACTAGATGTATTATTATATCATATTGTATACTTTATTGTATTTCTCAATTATGAATCAATATAGCTGGTTTTTTAAAGTCCTTGCCTTGGGGAAAGAGTAAAGTAAAAGATCTTTTAGCTTCCTCACTGGTAAAAATTAAATCAACATTTTAAAAGTCCAACAAAGAAAATGAGAGCTCTCATTCACTGTCAATTAGAATGTAAACTGGTACAACCACTTTGGTGTTTTCAGTGAAGTACAAGACATGCATATCCAATGACACAACAATTTCACCTATGTAGGTCTATGTCTATGCCCTAAAGCAGGTTGTACACATGTATACAACATATGCATACAAGTATATTCATAGCAAAATTATTTGTAAATGCCAAAAAAACTAGAAATTGAATGTCAACAGAAGACTGGATAAGTAGTACAACAGAGTACTATACAGCAATAAAAATAATTGAAAAACCAATATAAGTAATAACATGGACGGAGCTCAAACACAGTACTAAATAAGATGTATACCACAAGGAACTAGATGATGTGATTCCATTTACATTAAATTCAAAAACTAAAACTAGAAAAAAAATCAAACTATATTTTTAGAGATGTGTACATAGACAATGACACCATAAGCAAACCAGAAGACCACACTGATATAGAGCTTATAAAGTTCCTGTGTATTGATATTCTATTTCCTTCCTTCTTGATTTCTTTTTTTAAAATAGGCTCTAGGCCCAGTGTGGAGACCAATGCGGAACTTGAACTCACAACTCTAAGATCAAGACCTGAGGTAGTATCAAGAGTTGGACACTTAACTGAGTGAGCCAACTGAGTGCCCCAATATTCTACTTTATTTATAGGTTCACTTTATAGTTACTTATTAAACTACAGTCTGTGTATTTTTGTTTGCTATATTTCATACATAAGAGATACACCATAACAAATGTATATACCTTCAGTAAAATAGTTAATAGCTATTTTTAATTACATAAATAGTTAATAACAAATTTTTAAGTGTTAGTCATTGTTATTTTAAAAATTATTCTTTTTTTAGGAATGTATTTTGAAATAATGAAATGATATAATATTTGAGGTTTGCTTCAGAAATTCACTATTCTATTTTGTCCATTTGTGGTTTTGATTGTCCCATAATGAAGAGTGACAAAGTTTAAAAAGTAATATTACATGTACCACAAGAATCTCAGATTTCCTTTAAAGTAACTAACCTTTTATTTTTATATTTTTTATTTTTTATTTTTTAAAAAGTTTATTTATTTATTTTTTTTTAAATTTTATTTTGTTTATTTATGATAGGCACACAGTGAGAGAGAGAGAGGCAGAGACACAGGCAGAGAGAGAAGCAGGCTCCATGCACCGGGAGCCTGACGTGGGATTCGATCCTGAGTCTCCATGATCGCGCCCTGGGCTAAAGGCAGGCACCAAACCGCTGCGCCACCCAGGGATCCCATATTTTTTATTTTTTAAAAGATTTTATTTATCCATTCATGAGAGACACAGACAGAGAGGCAGAGACACAGGCAGAGGGAGAAGCAGGCTCCACGCAGGGATCCTGATGTGGGACTTGATCCCGGGTCTCCAGAATCAGGCCCTGGGCCAAAGGCAGGCGCTAAAATGCTGAGCCACCCGGGCTGCCCAGTAACTAACCTTTTAGATAATAAATAAGGACTTCAAAAATTTCAACCCCATTAAAAATGAGAGGAATACTAGGATAAGAAGAGAGAAAGAGGTATAGAGGGAGAAATGGAGACCAAGAGTTAACGGCAGTTTTAGGACTAAAAAATAAAACCTGCACCTCAGGATTACTAATCTAATAATACTTTTCTGAAAACTATTTTAATTCTCATATGCCAGGCGTTTAAGTTTTCAACACTTTCTTTTCATTTATTATTCTCTGTCTTTTCTGCACTAGGACTTTTAAATTCTGAAAAGCAGTAAATGTATTCATTTGTGCAGTACAGAATCTATAAAACTGTACTGATACACAGCACTCTATTTGTTGGATTATGAAACAGTTCACACAATCTCTACATGTACACCATCTTTAACAAATCAAATCTATCTTTCAAGAATGAAAACATGTAAGCTTGGGAGTTAAAACTTAATGGTTTTTATATTAATATGGTGACTCACTAAGTATATACATGGACTGCTAGATGTGAATGAGTACTGAGTTGTTGGCCAGCATGTACTCCTGTTCACTTTCATATAATTATTTGTAACATAAATCCTTCTATCTAATGCACATTTGAGGTGAAACCTGAGAGAAGCAGGTGAGGCAGGGGCACAGTTAATGAATGCATAAACCATCAGAACTACAAAAATAGTCTATCTAATACACATTCTGATTTTGGAGTTAAACAGATTAGAGTAACTTTTAGGTCTAGTGCTCAAAGTTTAAGTGACATATTGACCAAATTTATCACATTATTATTATTATTGTCTTTTCTCTGCACCTAGATTTTATATGTCTTTCAAGAAAACTTCAGTATTCTTAAGATCCCTGACTGCTTATCTCAAAAGTGAGTTACCTTCATACTGAATACAGTTTATAAAACTTACATTCCTTTTTACACCCTTCTTACACAATACCCTATTTTAGTCTAATTCTCAAAATCAAACTCAGTGATTCTAAGTTATTCTTAAAGCATCTATTTTGTTACAATTCAAATAATGGATCCCAATGACCAATAACTTCTGACATTTAAAACATAATTTACACTCTTACCTTACTTTTATGCATGTATATATGCATACACACATGTGTGTATATATGTATATAACCATGTAAATATCCATACACTTATTAATATAAAACGTTATACTGATTTCAACTCTCCACTCTAGTCAAACTACGTTTGTTCATTATTTTCCAAAAACAAAAACATCTGAGCATCTTTTTTTCTTTTTTTTTTTTAAAGATTTGATTTACTTGAGAGGGAGTGAGCACACACTTGCATACACATGTGCTTGACTGGAGGGGAGAAGAGAGGGAGAGAGTATTTGAAGCAGACTCCATGCTGAGTGCAAAGCCCAACCTGGGCTCAATCTGACCACCACAAGATCATGACCTGAGCTGAAACCAAGAGGTGGACACATACCACGGAGCCACCTAGATGCTCCCATCCTAAGCATCTTTAAGGCTTTGCACAGAAAAAAGAAAGAGCTCGTGATGAAAGTGCAACACTTACTGAAGAAATACACGAATATGCTCTCAAACCGCTTTTACCCTAACTCTACTCCTCACTTCAAAATACACTCTTGAGGGCAGCCCGGGTGGCTCAGTGGTTTAGCGCCACCTTCAGTCCAGGGCCTGATCCTGGAGACCTGGGATCGAGTCCCACATCGGGCTCCCTGCATGGAGCCTGCTTCTCCTTCTGCCTGTGTCTCTGCCTCTCTCTGCGTGTCTCTCATGAATGAATAAATAAAATCTTTATAAAAAAAAATACACTCTTGATTAAAATATCACCCACTCTAAAAGTTTATGCCCAAATTCTACTTCCTCTTCTTCTTCTTCTTCTTCTTCTTTTTTTTTTTTTTAGAGAGAGAGGGAGAGAGAGCTTAGCTTGTACACGGGTAGGGGGGAAAGGCAGAGGGAGAGTAAAAGACAGTATCTTACGCAGGCTCTATGCCCAGCATGGAGCCCCACACAGGTCTCAATCTCACAACTGTGAGATCATGACCCAAGCCAAAATCAAGAGCTGGATGCTTAACCCAGAGGCACCCAGGTGCTCCTCTACTTCCTTTCTTGAAGCCCATTTGACTATCTTTGTCCGAATGGATCACTGACTCAAACTGAAAACGAAGTCCAATTACAAAGCAAATTACATTACGGTGTCCCCTTGCTGTGCTTATTAACATAAAAATCATGTATCCTCAAGAAGATTTTTATCTCCAGTAAGATAGAAGTGTATATTTTTGAAGCAAGGAAATGTACTAGTATACTTTTGACATGCTCTAGACTTTAGTGGTGGACCAAGTCTAAGAATGGAAATCTCTGAAATTTTTATTTGTCAATAACGATACAATTGGGATCCCTGGGTGGCGCAGCGGTTTGGCGCCTGCCTTTGGCCCAGGGCGCGATCCTGGAGACCCGGGATGGAATCCCACATCAGGCTCCCGGTGCACGGAGCCTGCTTCTCCCTCTGCCTGTGTCTCTGCCTCTCTCTCTCTCTGTGTGACTATCATAAATAAATAAATTTTTAAAAAATAACGATACAATCAATATAGATTTTAAGACTAAGTGCTAACATTAAGACAAAACAAAACATTAAAAATAGAACTACCATATGATCCAGCAGTTCTACCTCTGGATATTTATCTGAAAAAAACAAAAACACTTACTTGAAAAGATATCTACACCTTCATGTTCACTGGACCATTATTTACAACACTCAAAAGATATGGAAACAACTTAAGTGTCCACAGAAGAATGGAAAAAGAAATTGTGTTTTTTAAACACACACACACATACACTCTCTCACACCAGAGTGTTATTCAGCTATAAAAAAGAATGAAATATTGCCATTTGCAAAAACATGGATGAACCTTAAGAACATTATGCTAAGTAAAGTAAGTCAGAGAAAGACAAATACCATATAATCCCTCTTATATGTGGAATCTTTAAAACAAAACAAAACAAAAACAAACTACAAACTCAGTGACACAGAAAACAAACTAGTGGTTGCCAGCGATGGGGGGTGAGAAGTGGGAGAAATGGGTGAAAAAAAAAATTTTTTTTTTTTAGTTTAAGTTGAATAATTTCCAATTTAAAAAGAAGAAAAGCAAAAAATCCTGCATCTGGGCAAGAAGGAAAAAAACCTACAACAAAAAAGCATTACTATAGCTATTTCATTCAATTTCAACAAATTAAGTTATTCCCCAGAAAAAACTCACTAAGCTGTTTTACTAATAATAAGCAGAGATTACCTGATGACACTATTTGTTTTGTTACTAATATGTTTAGTCGATGTTAGTATTCTTTAATGAGCAAGGTTATTATTTCATATCTAAATTGAGTGGTATACAAAAGTTAGATGCTACATATACCACCACTATCCTCTTGAACTCCAACCCCAAATCTATTCTTTAGGCCCATTCTATTAGTCCCAAACCATTTCATAAGCATATACTATAAAATTACACTTTCAATAATTCCTGAAAGTTTCTAAATTAACTGAAATGTTTTATTACATTTATTTCCACTTTTAAGATAACCCAGTACTATTAGTGTTCTAAAAATAACCTGAATACTGACTGTAACAGAGACAGTCATCACAGAAGCTATTTTAGACTCAAGGGACATTTACAAGGTCTAAAATATAAGTAGCCTTAAAGTCTAAGAGTTTCACACTTGTATTGAGGCTTCAGAGGTTTTGACTTTGGTTTTAACATAATCTTAGATATGCTTGGGGTCCTTTTGAGGTTGAAGGATAAATTGAGTGAAGGTAACATTATACAAACTAATTAATTATTCTATAGTTTGATCCTCATATAATAAAGAAAATTCTCAATGAAAGCATATTTTTTATAGAAAAAGTAGCTCTAATAGTACTACCAGCTATCATTTATTGAGTTTTTGCTCTGTGTAGGCATATTTTAAGTAATTTAAATGTACTATTAACTCCTCTAATACAATAATTACTTATGGGAGGGCATTATTATTAACATCTCCATTTAACAGATGAGGACACTGAGGCTAAGTAATTTGTTCAAGAAAATAAAAATTCAAATCCAAGCAGAGTGGCTTAACATTCTCATGTACCTCTTACCACTCAATCTATACATCATATATAGTATAGTATAGCAAGACAAGTGGTTATCCAAAATAACTACAAAAAAATAAAATATGTATACATACAGAGAGTATGTTATAGAAACTACACTATTAGAGTGTTAGAAGTACTAAGTGGTTATATTCCCAAACCAACTCAAAAAAGCCTATTTTTCTCACAACTTAGTTAGGTGAAGACTATAGTAGAGAATTTAGATGGGAGCAGATGGCCACTTAATACATGCTATTAATATTTTAACTTCAAGTTTTCTAGCTTTCCTTTTCCTAAAGGTGGATTATTTGCCTTATTCCTAAAATGATCAATCATTTGATTGCTCAAAAACATAATAATAAGTAGCTGGCTTATCCTAAGGTTAAGTGGATTAAAATTTGGCAGAAAGAAGAAGAAAAATGAGGTTCAAGCAGATAAGTGTATATATGTGGGAAAAAAACAGATGGAATTAATTATGGCACAGAAGTGAAAGCCAGAGAATAAGCAATAGTAAGCACAGGGAAATTCGCTTAGGGGCAAAATGAAAAGGGAATGGTGGAAAAAGAGTAGACAGTGGCAGGGAAGCAGAACTGGGCAAAAGCTTCCTCTATCAGTTGCCAAAAACTACTTCTGCCCAGAAGAACTTGATGATTGCTACAGAAAGGGAAAATCAAAAGCTAGTTCTTTGGAAAGGTCAACAAAATGGACAAACCTTTAGCTAGAAGACTAAGAAAAAAGAAAACTCAAATGACTGGAATCAGAAATGAAAGAAGGGATATTACTATTTACCAAACCGAAATAAAAAGGGTTATAAAGGAATATTATGAAGAACTGTATGTTAATAAATTAGACAACTTAGAAGAAAAGCATAAATTCCTAGACAAACACAAGCAACTCAAGAAAAAAATAGAAAATCTGAATAAACCTATAACAAATGAAGAGACTGAATTGGCAATCAAAAATACACACAAAGAGGGATGCCTGGGTGGCTCAGCGGTTGAGCATCTGCCTTCGGCCCAGAGTGTGATCCTTGGAATCCCAGGACTGAGTCCCATGTCCGGTTCCCTGCAGGGAGCCTGCTTCTCCATCTGCCCGTGTCTCTGCCTATCTCTCTGTGTCTCTCATAAATAAATTTAAAAAATCTTAAAAAAAAAAAAAATACACACAAAGAAAAGCCTAGGCCCAGATGCCTTTACTGCTAAAGTCTACTGATCATTTAAATAATTAATACTAATTTCTCCCACCAAACTCTTGCAAAAAATAAAAGATGGTGAAACACTTCCAACTCATTTTATTAAGTCAATATTAACCTAATTCCAAAACTAGACAAAAATATCCCAAAAGGGATGCCTGGGTGGCTTAGTGGTTGAGTGTCTGCCTTCAGCTCAGGGCATGATCCCAGGGTCCTGGGATGGATTCCCACATCTGGCTCCCCACAGGGAGCCTGCTTCTCCCTCTGCCTATGTCTCTACCTCTCTCTCTTTCTCTCTCTGTGACTATCATAAATAAATAAAAATTAAAAAAAAAAATATGGATGCAGGGCAGCCTGCATGGTTCAGCGGTTTAGCACTGCCTTCAGCCCAGGGCCTAATCCTGGAGACCCGGGATAGAGTCCTGCGTCGGGCTCCCTGCATGGAGCCTGCTTCTCCCTCTGCCAGTGTCTCTGCCTCTCACTCTCTCTGTCTCTCTCATGAATGAATAAATAAAACCTTAAAAAAATATATATGGATGCAAAAATCTTCAAGAAAATACCAGCAAACAAAATCCAGCAAAATATAAATGGAATTATATATTATGATTGAGTGGGATTTATGCCAGGAATACAAGGTTGGTATATCATTTGAAAATCAATTAATGTAATACATTATATCAATAGAATAAAAAAATCATATTATCATATTAATAGATGCAGAAAAAGCATTTCACAAAATCCAACACCCTTTGATGATAAAAATACTCATGAAACTAGAAGGGAAATTCCTCAATATGATAAAGGGTATTTATAAGAAATGCACAGCCAACATGATTCTTAATGGTGGAAAACTGGATATTTTCCCACTAAGATTAGGAAGAAGGCAAAGATGTCAGCTTTTATCACTTCTATTTAACATTATACTGAAGGTTCTAGCCAGGACATACAGGCAAGATAAGACATAAAAGCATCCACATTAGAAAAGAAGTACAATTATCTTTCTTAAAGATTACATGATCTTCTATACAAAAATGCCTAAGGAATTCATTATAATCAATTAGAATAAAGAAGTTTAGCCAAGTTGCAGGATCCAAGATCAGTGTACAAAAATAAATCAAATTTCTAAATACGTGGAATAAACAATCTGAAAATATTAAGAAAACAATTCCACTTACAGTAGTATCAAAAGAATAAATTATATTTAGCATTTAAGAAAGAGAGTGTACAACATATAATCTGAAAATTACAAAATACTGTTGGAAGAAATCAAATATCTAACTAAATGGAGAAACATCCCATGTTCATGGATGGGAAGAATTAAGCACTGTTAAGATGGCAATAGTTTCCAAATGGATAAACACATTCAATGAAATTTCTCATCAGAATTCAAGCTGATTTCTTTGCAGAAACTGACATGCCAATGTAAAATTTACGTGGAAGTGCTAAAAAATGCTAAAGAACAACTACTTATTATAAAGCAACAGTAATCATGATGGTATATAAAGTTCTCATCAGAAGGAAAAAAATTTAATATTTTTTAAGAGATCTGAGGGAGAGAGAGAGCATGCTTGAAAGAGCGTGCAGGCACAGAACAGGGGCAGAGGAGAGTCCCAAGCCGACTCCCACGTGGGGCTCAATCTTATGATCAGGACCAAAACTAAGAGTTGGTCACTCAATCAACACAGAGCCTCCCAGGTGCCCCCCTACTTCCAAAAAACATTTTTACATCTACACAAGATGACAGATATTAAACTTATTGTAGTTATCATTTCACAATACATGTAAGTCTAGTTATTATGTGGTACACCTCAAATTTATACAGTGTTGTACATAAATTATATCTCAATAAAACTGAGGTAGGGTGAAGGGCAGTGAGGTACTGGCACAAGGAGAGACAAACAAATCAAGAGGAATAGAATTAAGAGTTCAGAAATAAACCCATAGATTAATGACGCCAAAACCATCCAATGGGGAAAGAATTGCATTTTCAATAAATGATGCTAGGAAAAGAACAATTTTTTCAACAAATGGTGCTGGGACAACTGAACACTCACTTGCAAGAGAATAAATGTGGACCTGCACACAATGTTAAAAAATTAACAATTTTTTTTTTTTTTTACCAATTTCAGTTTCTTGAATACTTTGATCAAAACAGTTCAAAGACCTACATATAAGAACTAACACTATAAAACTCTTTAGGGAAAAAAAAAAAGGCATAAATCTTTGTGACCTTAGTTTGGCCAATGATTTTTAGATGACACCAAAGTGTTAAAATTGACAAAAGAAAAAAAAACTGTAGTCTTCATCAAGATGAGATATTTGTACTTCCAAAGATATCATCAATAAAGTGAAAAGACAACCCACAGAATAGGAGAAAATTTCTGCAAATCATATGCCTGATAAGGAGCCTATATCCAAAAAATATATATAAGAACTCTTACAATTCAACAATAAAAAGACAAAAAACCCAATTTAAAAATGGGCACAGGACCTGAAGATATCTCTCCAAAGAAGATACATAAATGGCTAATAAACACATTAAAATATTCTTGATATCATTAGGTATCAGGAAAATGAAAATCGAAACTACAAAGAAGAATGCCTGGGTGGCTCAGTTGGTCAAATGTCCAACTCTTAATTTCAGCTCAGGTCTCATCTCAGGGTTGTGAGAGTTCAAGGCCTACATTGAGATACCACTTCACATCTACAAAGTTAGAAAGAATCAAAAAGTCAGATAATTACAAGGGTTGAAAAGGACATGGAGAAACTGGAAAACTGGAACCCTCATATACTGGTGAAAACATAAAATGGTATTCAAACTTCGGAAAAGTTTGTCATTTCCTCAAAATGACTAAACAGTTACTATATGACCCAAAATTCCACCTTTAAAAGCAAAAAAAGTAAAAATGTATGTCTACAGAACAATTTGTACACAGATGTTTAGAGCCAAAAGGTAGTATCAGCCCAAATGTCCATCAACTGACAAACGGATAAACAAGATTTGATATATTCACACAATGGAATATTTGGCCATAAAAAGGAATGAAGTACTGACGCTACAAAATGGAGGAACCCTGAAACCATTATGCTAAGTTAAAGAAACCACTTATGACAGACTACTATGATTGTTATATGAACCATCTGAAACGTACAGAGACGGAAAGTAAATTAGTGATTGCTTAGGGCTGGAGGGCCATATGGAAGTGACAGCTAAAGATATACGGTTCCTTTCTGAGGTGATAAAACTGCTCTAAAATTGACTGTGGTGATGGCTGCACATATCTGTAAATATACTAAAACCAGTGATTGTACACTTTAAATGGGTGACTTGTATGTGAATTCTATCTCAATAAAGCTGTTTAAAAAGAAAATACAGATGGATAAAAATGAACTGGAGAGATCTCCTAAAATCCTCATATTTTTCTACAAAAATATTACTATAAATGTTAAATGTGTAGTTCCTTTAAGGCAATGAAAAAGGCTCAACTGACAAATCAATGGTTCATAAGTCACCTTCCAACATTAGGAAAGAAAGTGACTAGAAGGGAATAATTGCCCTAGATCATGTAAGCCAAATAAACTAACCACAGCTTTTCCTATATAACCACTGGAGATTGACATCTATACCATTTATTACTCTTCCCTAACAAGTTCTAAACAATTTGGAGGGGGGTGAGGAAAGGACAATAAAGTCACCTAGACAAACTATGAAACATCATCAAGGCTCAAAGACAGCACAATCTGCAAGGTACAGTGCTTTCCTTCTATAAAGTAAAAAAAAAAAAGCCCAGGGAATCATCAGTACTGTGATATCACAAAATTAAAGCGGGAGTGGGGAGAAGAACACATTAAATTGTAGTGTATATACTATATTATCCTTTACTATAAATGTAATGGAGAGAGAAATAGACTAAATTGCCTGTTTTCAACAGAAGAAAAATTTAATTCAGAGAAAAGACTTTATATACATCACTTGTTGGTAGAGTATCCAAGAGTTAGACATAAATCTACAGATTCTCTGTAGAGAACTCCCAGACTAAGTTTAAACTTACAATTCACTCTAGATCAAATCTAGTTATACCCTGGTATTATAGTTCCTGATTCATAAAGGGACCATATATCCCAATTTGCCTCAGATAGCCCTAGTTCACACCTGTTATCTCAGCATAATTACTAAAACCTCCTGTCATCAATTTATTTCATCAATGTTTTTCCTTTTTATCCTGCTTGATCCATATCTGGAACCCCCTCATTAGAAACTTTTACTTCCAGTATCCTTGACTGTAAAATTTTCTTTTCAAAACAAAATATTCTGTCTCCCAACTTCTCCATTTTTTAGTTTTATTAAATCTACCATTTGCCTTTAATCTGAACACTAAATCTTCTATCATACTCTATAGCCAACTCCCTCACACCCTTACTTATCTCTGTTGGCCCCCACACACAAATACATCATTTCAATCATGCTATAAGAATACTACACACACCTCCTGGATTTGGTAATTCCTGACTTTCAATCTCCAATCCAGAGTGGTTTCTACTGGCTGAGTCCACCAGATAAGCAATGCTAACAACTGATGAACATATACATCCATTCTACCTTGAAATCTGAAACAGATCTCTTCCTTACTGCAGAGAAAGAATACAAATTAAATTTGAATTTATTCAGACCACAGGTGTGAATTCCATTCTGCCTCCTAATAGGTATGTGATCTGAATAAATTACTTTCTATGCCTGTAAAACAAAAACAAGAATACAACCCTAAAAGACTGTGATATTTAGAGATAGTGAACATGAAGTTCCCAGTGTTTGGCATGTATTGGTCTGTAATAAATAAAAATTACCGTATTTTACTAATCCTAGGACCCATTTATTAACATGTTTGATACTGAAATGTGTCTTAAAATCAGTGGTCTTATGAAAAGTGACAGCCAGAAATAATTGTAAAAGAACTGTTGTCTGCACTTATACAAACTTCAGTTTGAAAACCTTGGGCTGATAATGCCTGATAAAATCTACAAAACACTAGCACCAAATCTTGCAGCATTAAGTGTTAATACCTTGGAAGAACATCTCAGAAACAAAAATGGAGCACTTCATAAAGATATTCTGGGGGTGCACAGATGGCTCAGTCGGTTAAGCATCTCATCTGCCTTTGGCTCAGGTCATGATCTCAGGGTCCTAGGACTGGCTCCTTGTCGGGCTCCTTGCTTGGCAGGGAGTCTTGCTTCTCCTTCTCCCTCTGCCCCTCCCCATTTGTGCTTTCTCTCTCACTTGCTCGCTGTCTCTCAAATAAATAAATACAATCTTTAAAAAAAAAAAAAAACACAGACTTTATCAAGTTCTTCTCTTCCTCTTCCTCCTCCTTCCCCAGCGATTCCTTACTCCTCCTCCTCCCTATTCCTCCATTTCCTCTTCCATCTTTAAAAAAAAAAAAAGATATTCTACATTACTAATACTTTTGATGAAAACAACACAATAAGGAAAAACATAAATGTCAGTATCTAGTCAAAAGTAAGATTTAAAAGGGTCAAAAATCTGAATGCGAAGATTTTCAGAATGACAGCCAATTTATTTCATTTTCCTTGGTGTATGTAAAAATGTGAAAAAATTTTGTATAAGTTATCTATATGAGCTCTTCCAACAAGATAAAAATTTCCATGTGTTTAAAAAAATCATCAGGGCAGCCCAGGTGGCTCAGCGGTTTAGCACCACCTTCAGCCCAGGGCATGATCCTGGAGACCCAGGATTGAGTCCCGCGTGGGGCTCCCTGCATGGAGCCTGCTTCTCCCTCTGCCTCTCTCTCTGTGCCTAAATAAAATCTTTAAAAAAAAAAACAATAAATCATCAGATCATAATTTATTTGGTAATCTTTTTGATAGTGGACTCATATCTATGGAATTGACTGGTTTTCTGCCTGTCACATCACTAAAGGCTAGCCTGATAGTGCAGTGGAATGGTTCACTGTTACAATAGCATTTGAGAAGACAATGCTCTGAAATGGTGAGGTTCTATTTTATAAGATGTGACATATGCTCTTAATTTGTGACCGATAAATTATGCTATTTCTACAGTACATGGGCCTGGAAATTGAAGGCTGGAAATTAGAGTGCCTCTTCCATTATATCTAATACCCATACTCAAAAGACTTTTTGCTTCTATCCCTAAACCTTTTGGTCTGCTAGTTAGAGATTTTGGTTTCCATGAGAAGAATGCTTGTATTATAGGACAGAATGGTTACACTAAACTAAAGCTGAGACTGTCACCTGCCTGTTTGGACTATTCAAACCACTGCAACAATCCGTAAAGAAGTTTACTATGATGACTAGTGTGACAGATCCCAAATTACTATGGGAAAACTGGCTGCTACTATGCAATTGGTGCAGGGACAAACAGGTTTGGAATTTAGCAGATGGGCTAGATAGTGTTGTCAAACTAGTGGTGTGTGAATAACCAATCAGGTACTGCTCTTAAAAAAAAAATTCCAATACAATTGTAAAATACAAAATAATGCACTTAGATGTTGCAGCAATAGCAAACTGCCTATCAAAGTACGTTAACCCTCAATTTCTGCCTTTATCCTGTTGTGCAGAGGTAACATACCCCTCAATAGCTAAGGCACTTCTTAGGATTTCTGTATGCAATATTAAAAGTTCATAAGAAACTACAGTGTCCTAATAAGTCAATCCCTAAGGGTTTCAGTCAGACCCTTTGAGAATGAAGTTTAAGGACAATCTACCAAGTTAAAAATAAAACCAGAGCAACCCCAGCTGAGGTACTGGGTGAAGGCAAAAGAAACAGAATTGGTTATGGAAGAAGGAAGTTAATTAAGGCTCTATGGCAAGTACAAAAATGAGGGCTAAAACAGCTATGCAATGCTGGTGTCCCTGCTTGTTAACATCTGTGAACTGTTGTATTAACTACTTTTCTTTTCCTTCTCTTTAATTATTTTAGACAAGGACTGTCAGTGGTTTCTAATATATGTTTAGGGGACTAACTTTCTGTAAAGGACAAGTAAATATTTTAGGCACCTGGGGGGCTCAGTTGGTTAAGCGAATGATCCCTGATTTTGGCTCAGGTCATGATCTCAGGGTTGTTAGACAGAGCCCTGCATCTATGACCAGCATGGAGCCTGCCTAAGATTCTCTCTCTCCCTCTCCTTCTGCCACTCCCCTGCCCATTCTCTTTCTTAAAAAAAAAAAAAAAAAGTAAATGTTTTTAGGTTGTGCAGGCCATAAGGTCTCTGTCATAACTACTTAACTGCTGTATCAGTATGAACGCAGCTATAGACAATATGTAAACGAATGAGTATAGCTGTATTCCAAAGAAACTTTACTTATAGACTTTGAAATTAGTATTCCATATAATTTTCAGGTATCATGAAATATTCTTTTGATCCCTCCTCAACCACTTAATAATGTAAAAATAATGAAATTAGTATTCCATATAATTTTCAGGTATCATGAAATATTATTCTTTTGAACCCTCCCCAACCACTTGATAATATAAAAATAATTCTTTGCTTCCAAGCCTACAGAAATAAGCAGCAGATCAGATATGACGAACTCCACTCAGGCTATTCACGTAGAATAGTGTTTTAACTAAAAAAGCAGTTACCACCCAGAATTGGGTATGTTATCACTTAGAAATTGGCCCATGTGACTATTGAGAGTATCTGGAAAGAGAAGAGAGCATCTTCATTTTTAAAAGAAGAATAGGTGTACCTTGTTAGATGAAAACATGAAATTATTATTCTTGTTCTGTGCAAGTTCAAATCATCAGAACAGTGTGCTAATTATTTACATAGCTAACTCCAAATTCACCCTTCTATACTCTGTGATCTGATGCTGAGACTGGGATTCTGGAAAATGCATTGCACAGACTTCTTTGACAGGAAGCAAACTGATAAAGAGGGCAGGAAGAGAGAAAGAGGACTTCTTTCTTGTTTTTCTTGCTATTATTGCCAATGTCACTCCAGTAGTCTTTAGCTTCTTTTAGCACTCAATAGCTCAATAGCCCTTAATTGATAGTATTTATTATTTTTAAACACTGAATAGCTTCAGAAAGTAGCTTTGACTACAGACTTGGTAATGTTTCTCAATGAATTCAGCTGTAACTACAGAACTGTTATGCACTTATATGTGAAACTTACACATTATAGTAAAGTTATTTCAACAAATAACATTAGCTGAATCACAAGAAATGTCAAGCTCCTTCTTATAACTGCCAAAAATTATAACAAAAAGTGAGATCTTCATTTCCAAGCTCAAATTCCAATTCCACCAGCATTTTTAGGACCTTAATGCACAAGCCAAGGAAACTTCCATATTTCAAAGGCCATTTCGTTTTTTTTTTTTAATTTTTATTTATTTATGATAGTCACACAACACACACACAGAGAGAGAGAGAGAGAGAGAGAGAGAGAGAGAGAGAGAGAGGCAGACACAGGCAGAGGGAGAAGCAGGCTCCATGCACCGGGAGCCTGACGTGGGATTCGATCCTGCGTCTCCAGGATCGCGCCCTGGGCCAAAGGCAGGCACTAAACCACTGTGCCACCCAGGGATCCCCAAAGGCCATTTCAAACTGCAATTGAGGAGCTTCCATCTACCCTTCAATTGTAAGCAGTTAATCTGCAAGTTAATGACACGCTAAAAGGCAATTATCATGAAAAAAAATCAAAGAATTCTAATTCTGTAAATGCCTCCCAAGCAATGAATATGTTAAAATCATATACTCATAAATGGGTATCAATATTTGGGAATATCTAGCTCTGTGAAAAAACTTTCAAATGAAATACACAAAACTTCATTATAGATTAGCATTAAGGGACGCCAGGGTGGCTCAGTGTTTGAGCAACTGCCTTTGGCTCAGGTCGTGATCCCAGGGTTCTGGAATCGAGTCCGAAGTTGGCTCCCCATAGGGAGCCTGCTTCTCCCTCTGCCTATGTCTCTGCCTCTCTGTCTCTCATGACTAAATAAACAAAATCTTAAAAAAAAAAAAAAAGATTAGCATTAATAGGTGAACACCTGAAATCAATTTTGGTGATAGGGAACACAAACTTTAAACTTCAATTCAGTGAATGTTAGTCCCACACACCACCCCCCAGAATCCTATTCTTCTCATTAATAGTCTGTGTTACCAAAAAATGTACTGAATCATTATTATGTTTTGAATTTTGTTCAAAAAAATTGTGGAAATTTGTCCTCCTTTGTGTAAGTACATACACAGCATCTTTTTGACTCACAAAGCATAAAATATTTACTATCTGGCCCTTCAAAAAGTATACCTACCCAAGATACATGAGTCCTTGACTCTACCTAAAAAACCTCACACAATGTTAAAGTGTTATTCAGAAAGCAAAAAACTATTAACCGAAACACCCATTAACAATAGTTCAGATAAATAAATTTTGGTATATTCATATAGTAAAAAATTATTACTGCACCCCATAACAATAAGGTTGAATCTCTGACATGGATGTTTTAATAAATGGCCAGACATAAAAATACATACCACATGATTCTATTTGTACTAAGTATGATGGCAAAACTTTCAATAAGAGATTAGAAGAGTGTCTATCTCTAGGGAGGAAACATAAGTCAGCCTGCTGGGGTGCCAGAAATGTTCTGCATCTGGTCTGAATTGTGATTGCATGTAAATACATATAAAAATTAGCAGAATGTTACCTTTAAGGTTTATGTATTTTACTATATGATCTATATGATCACGTCCTAAATCTCTATGACTTTGTATTTTTTTAGGCTGTATGTGCAGCTGAAGATGACATCAGAAAAAGTAGGGAAGCTTGAAAATAAATCAACAGGAATTATCAAATTTGAAGAACACAAAGAGAAATGACTGAAAAAAGGTAAAGAGCCCCATTAATCTGAGGGCAATATTAAAAAATCTAATATGTGTGTAATTGGATCCTAGGAAAGAGAAATGACCAAAAATTTTCCAGATCTGCTGAAAGACATAAATTTACAGATCCAGGAAGCTCAGTGATTCCAAGACAGGACAAGTACAGGAGAAACACGCCCCTTGTAACACAATAGTGAAACTGCTGAAAATCAAGAAAAGAGAAGTATCTTGAAAGTAGCTAAAAACTGCAGATTACATACAATGAACAAAAATACATATAATCACTGACTTCTCATCTGAAAAACTAGAGAACACAAGATAGCGGAATTACATCTTTAAAGCACTGAATCTGTCCACCCAGAATTTTATATCCAAAAATATCCTTCAAAAAAAAAAAAGGTAAAATAGACATTTTCAAATAAATAAAAACTACTAAAATTACCTCAGCAAATCCTCACTAAAATATACGCTAAAGGGAAGTTCCTCAAACTGAAGGGATATTATAATCAGGTGGAAAATCCAGCGTTTGGGAAGGTGCAAGAAAGCAAGAAACGGTAGTAACGGTAGTAAGTGCTCAAATAGGAAAGACTATTTCCCCCTGCAACTTATTTAAAATACTCAACTGTTTAATGTTGGGCTTATAAATATATCTGTGACATAAAGGGAGGAGGATAAATGGACCTATACTGATAAAAGATGATTACATTTTACATGCAGTATAAAAATAAAAATGTAAGTCTATAAAAGTTAAGGATGAGTTATTGCAGGGCACTGGGTGGCTCAGTCAGTTGAGCATTTGCCTTCAGCTCCGGTCATGGTATTAGAGTTCTGGAATGGAGGTCCCCATCAGGCTCTCTGCTCAGCGGGGAGTTTGCTTCTCTCTGCCCTCACGCTGCTTGTATGCTCTCTCTCTCAAATAAATAAATAAAATCGTTTTAAAAAGGTATGTATTGCAATCCCTGTGCAACCACACACAGACACACAGAGCAAAAAGGTCTGCCTAGGGCAGCCCCAGCAGCCCAGCGGTTTAGCACCGCCTTCAGCCTGGGGTATGATCCTGGAGACCCAGGGTTGAGTCCCACATCAGGCTGTCTGCATGGAACCTGCTTCTCCCTCTGCCTGTGTCTGTGCCTCTCTCTGTGTGTCTGTCATGAATAAATAAATAAAATCTAAAAAAAGGGGGGGGGGGAGTCTGCCTACAAAACCAATAATCAGAATTCTAAAAAAATAGCAAATTAAGATAAAAGACAGGAAAGAAGGGAAAAATAGATGAGACAAATAGAAAAAGTACAAAATGGTAGACATATATCCAACCACATCAATTAAATGTGACTTACTCCAATCTAAATGCAAAAATTGCTACAATGGATAAAAACAGGGATGCCTGAATGGCTCAGAGGTTTAGCATCTGCCTTCAGCCCACGGCATGATCCTGGAGTTCCGGGATTGAGTCCCACATCGGGTCTCGGGTGAAGTCTGCGTTTCCCTCTGCCTCTCTGTCTCTGTCTTTCATGAATAAATAAATAAAATCTTAAAAAAAAAAAAAAGATTAAAAAATAAATAAATAAAATGGATAAAAACAGTAATAAAAAAATTTTTAAGAGCATGAACTAACCATACTCTGGATGCATGTTAAATATAAAGACACATAGGTTAAAAGAAAAAAGTGTAGAACATATAATGCAGACAAAAACTATAAAAAGGGTGTTTAGACATTACGAACATTTTATAATGAATGCTAAAATGGCCAACCTATTAGAAAGATCTAACAATTATAATTCCAACAATATTTGCCTTACAACAGAATTAAAAAACAAATGAAAGAATAATCAACAGGATTAAGAGAGAAATATACAATTCCACAATCACAGTTTGAGGTTTTATCACTCTTTCTCAGCAGCAGAATGAGGCCAACATTTTTAAAAAATCAGTGAAGACTTAGATGATGAATAACAATCTCAATCCCCTGACAAAATGGACACTAAATGACCACACAGAACACTGTATCCAATGAACAAATTACACATTCTTTCCAGGTGCACATGATATGCTTACCAAGAGATGCCATACATGAAGCCAAAAAACCAAATCTTAACAGATTTCAAAAGACTATAATCTTACAGAATGTTTTCTAATCATAGAACTAAATTAGAAATCATTAACAATCATATATTTACAAATACTCCAAATATCTGGAAATTAAATCACACATTTCTGAAGAACTCATAGGTTAAAAAAAAAATCACAAAGAAAATTAAAAAAAAAACATTTGTAACTGAATGGTAATGAAAATGTCAAAACTAGTGAGATGCAATTAAAACAGTGTTTTGAAAAAAATATTATATAGCTTTAAAAAGCTTGTCAGGACAGTGATTCTCCACCAAAGTGGTTTTGCCCCAAGGAGACATTTGGCAACATCTGAAAACATTTTCAGATGACAAAACTGGAAGGATGGAGCCTGCAACTGGCCTCTAGTAGGTACATTTGAAGGATAGTACTAGATGCCCTACAATGCACAAGACAGCTCTCCAAAACAAAGAATTACCTGATCTAAATTGTCAAGAGTGCAGAGGTTGAGAAAATTCTCTATATGAAATAGAGAAAACAGAAATCAATAGAAAACAATAGAGAAAATGAGCAAAACCAAAAGTGAGATCTTTGAAGAGTACCAGATTTGACAAACCTCTTGCTAAACATATCAATTTAAAAAAGAAAACCAACATGAGGAATGCAACAGGGAGAATATCACCACAGACCCTACAGACATTAAAAGGATAATATTATAATATCTACTTTACGTGGACAGAACTTAGAAGAAATGGACAAATTCCTTGACAATAAATACAGCATTACCATACATTGTTGGTGAAGCTGTAAAATAGGACAATCACTCCTGTGATTGACTAGCAGCTGCTCACTAAATTAAACATTATCTTATGATCCAACAACTGCACACCTAGGTACTTACCCAATATAAATAAAACCATATGTCCAAAAAACACTTGTACACCAATGTTTATAGCACCTTCATAATGGCCTAAAGCATAAACAGTCCAAATTTTCATCAATACAAGAATGGTAAAACAAATTGTGATATTCATACAACGGAATAATATGGAGACATGAAAAGGTACAAATAATACATGCAATAACATGGGTGAATGTCAAAAACCCTATGATAGGGATCTCTGGGTGGCACAGCAGTCTGGCGCCTGCCTTTGGCCCAGGGCGCGATCCTGGAGACCCGGGATTGAATCCCACATTGGGCTCCCAGTGCATGGAGCCTGCTTCTCCCTCTGCCTGTGTCTCTGCCTCTCTCTCTCTCTCTCTCTGTGACTATCATAAATAAATAAAAAACAAACAAAAAAACAAAAAACAAAAAACAAAAAACACTATGATACATGATAGAGGACTTGCACAAAAATATATAGTACTATACAGCTCTATTTACATGAAGTTTTAGAAGAAGCAAAACCAGGGGATCCCTGGGTGGCTGAGTTTAGTGCCCGCCTTTGGCCCAGGTCGTGATCCTGGAGTCCCGGGATCAAGTCCCACGTTGGGTTCCCTACACAGGGCCTGCTTCTCCCTCTGCCTATGTCTCTGCCCCTCTCTCTTTGTGTCTCTCATGAATAAATCAATAAAATCTTAAAAAAAAAAAATTTAAGCGGGGACAGCTGGGTGGCTCAGCAGTTTACTGCCTGTCTTCCGCCCAGGGCATGGTCCTGGAGTCCCGGGATCCAGTCCAGTGTCAGGTTCCCTGCACGGAGCCTGCATCTCCCTCTGCCTGTGTCTCTGCCTCTCTCTGTATGTCTCATGAATAAAATGAGAGACAAATACAATAAATAAAATCTTTTAAAAATAAAATAAAAAATTATAAGTGTGGGGCACCTGGGTGGCTCAGTGGTTGAGCATCTGCCTTTGGCTCAGGTTGTGATCCCAGGGTCCTGGGATCGAGTTCCGAATCAGGCTCCCTATGGGGAGCTTGCTTCTTCCTCTGCCTATGTCTCTGCCTCTCTGTATCTTTCATGAATAAGTAAATAAAATCTTTAAAAAAATTTTTAAGTGTGATTACCACTATGAGGCTGGTGGAGGGGCAGGGACTACCTAAAGGGGGCATGAGAGAACTTTCTATGTTGATTGTAATGTTCTGAATCATGAGAAGAGTTTGGGTTGTACATGAGTAAGCATCGGTTAAAACTCATCAAACAGTACAATTTTTTTTTTTTTCAAACAGTACAATTAAGATATGTACATTACCCTCCAACACAGAAAAACTATACCATGAATTCCAATTAATGATGTTTGTGCTAAAGTGTTTCAGGGTAAAGTATACTGATGAAACAGATGTACTTATTCATACATACACACGCACACAATAAAACAAAATATAGCAAATGCAGTTCAACCAGATAAGAACTAATTCAATCTCTCACACTAATAACCTGACAAAAGAGATGTTTACTGCTGTGCACAATTATTATTTACCGCAGTCCGTATTTTTATACATCATGTCCAGCATTCAATCAAAAACAGGAGGGTAGGAGAGAGAAACCTACTGCCAAGAGATAAACAAACAACAGAAGCATACCCAGAAATGACACAAATGCTTAAGCTATCAGAGAGGAACTTAAAATAATTAAAATTAGTATGTTCAAAGATATAGTTGAGGGCATCTATAACCAACTGGGTGGCTCAGTCAGTTAAGCATCTGCCTTTGGCTCAGATCATGATCCAGGATCCTGGATCAAGTCCCATGTTGGGCTCCCTGCTCAGTAGGGGGGAGTCTGCTTCTCCCTCTGCCCCTCCCTGCTGCTCATGATCTCTTTCCTCTCTCACTCTCTGAAGTGCTCTCGCTCTCCCAAATAAAAAAAATCTTAAAAAGAAAAACAAAAAACAAATCCAAAGATATAGTAGATAAGGGGGACAACATCTAATAACAATGGGGAATTTCAGCTTGTAAACAAAAACTGTATCAAACTGCTGAATATTGTCAGACTGGAGACTCAGTAGGAAAAGAGAAAAAAAATGGGGAAGAAATATTTGAAGAGATAACAGTCAAATACTCTTCAACAGTAACTAAAACTGAATTATACACATCTAAGAAACTCCAAGAACCCTAAATCGGATATACACAGAGAAATACACAAAAGACACATAATGGTCAGAAAAAGGAAAAAAAAATCCTGAGGGCACCCCTCTTACGAAGGGATAGGGCAATTTACTATTTCAAATACTTTAATCACCATCATATATTTCAAGCACTGCCAATTTGAAAATAAAGTGAAGTGATAAGTAATAAAACCAAATTCTTAATATTGATGATTCAGGAGTCCCACAGGCAAAAAAAGAAAAAAAAAAAGTCCCACAGGGATCGTATCACATACGTCAATAAAAATTATTAGATTTGGAATGCCACACACTTGAAAATGCAAAATAGCACAATCAATGCTTACTGACTCTTCTATTTTGGAAAAAAATCCAACTCCTTTTAGTAAAATCTATACAAACTAATAAATTTTTTTACAACTCTAATATGCTATATTTGTAGCTGTCAGCTCAAATTAAGAAGACTAGGATGCAATGAGATTTCATTTGGAAACCTAGAATGTCTGCTTTCATAAGTAAACAATCCCATCAAATGACCCTATTTGCTAATTACGCTTGGGGATTATTTTGTTAAAATTACATTTGAATAACTACTAGTAAAATCATACCAAAAAAATGTAGATTGAGGTGCCTGGGTGGCTAAGTTGGTTAAGCATTCAACTCTTGATTTTGGTTCAGGTAATGATCTCAGGGTTGTGAGATCAAGCCCAACATCTGTCTCTGTGCTGGGCATACAGCCTGCTTAGGATTCTCCCTCTCCTCTGCCACTCCTCTCCCCTTTCTCACACTCTTCCTCTTTCCTTCCCTCTCAAAAAAAAAAAAAAAAATTTAAAAAGGTAGATTAATAGAGTTCTAAATAACAGACTAACATCATATAACGTACAAGAGATCATGGTATACATCATTGCATGCCTTCCAAATAAATTTAAATGTTTTCAGGATATAGCTAAATTTAAAATAATTAGGGAGTGAAGTTTGTTTCTGGGCACAATTTAAACTTAATGTAAAAATCCCAAAACTAAATTTAAAGATATTTTTTAGACAAAATATTTGAGAATAGTTAATATGAAATTTAGCAATAAGGAAAGTAAAATAGGAGCAGCCCCGGTGGCGCAGCGGTTTGGCGCCGCCTGCAGCCCCGGGCGTGATCCTGGAGACCCTGGATTGAGTCCCGCGTCGGGCTCTCTGCATGGAGCCTGCTTCTCCCTTTGCCTGTGTCTCTGCCTCACTCTCTCTCTCTGTGTCTCTATGAGAAAATAAATAAAATTCTTTAAAAAAAAAATAGAAATAAAAAATAAAAAAAGGAAAGTAAAATATAGTGGGGTTCTCAGAGTATATATATTCCCTGTATCAAGAACACCAGAGTGGCTTAATGAAAATGCAGGGGGAAAAATGCAGAAAATTGAGACTACCCCTAAACTACTAAATTGGGGGTAAATGGGTGGGAGATTACCAAGTATCTAATTTTTTTTAACTAAGTGTCTAATTCTTAAAAGGCACCAGGTGATATTTAAAAACTCTAAAAATCTGAGAACCACTAATCTAGATTAATTAAAGCATTCTGATTATGTCCAACATTTAAAATCTTCTGCATCCGGAGTCGGTGCGCATAGGACGTTTCTCGCACCCTGACTCTGGCCCCCCGCGAGAGCCTGTTTGTGCTTTAGTGTCCTGTGCACACCTTGCAAGCGACGGCGCCACGAGTCTGACTTCCAGCGTACGAACTGAATGGATCGCAGCAGTTACTATTGCTGCTGGGACAGCTGCAATTGGTTATCTAGCTTACAGAAGGTTTTATGTTAAAGATCATAGCAACAAATCTATGGTAAACCTTCACATCCAGAAAGACAACCCCAAGATAGTACATGCTTATGACATGGAGGATTTGGGAGATAAAGCTGTGTACTGTCGTTGTTGGAGGTCCAAAAAGTTTCCATTCTGTGATGGATCTCACACAAAACACAATGAAGAGACTGGAGACAACGTGGGACCTCTGATCATTAAGAAAAAGGAAACTTAAATGGACAGTTTTGATGCTGCAAACCAACTTGTCATGATGTCATCTGACTGTCTAATTAGAATGACTACCACCTCTGTCTGTTCACCTCCCCTGGGTTCTAGATGTGATGTATTGCAAATTGCAGCTTTCGTATTCACAGCATTTGCCTTATTTGTTGAACCATCGTGGTGCACATTTGTTTAAACAAAAAAAGGAAAAAGTAAAAACCAAAAAATAAAAAAATAAAAATAAAAAATAAAAAATAAAAAATAAAATCTTCTGCATCCAGTTAAAACCAGAAAACGTGGCACTTAAAGCTCCACTTTGGCCAAATAAAAAAAGTCAAAATTAGGAATATTCAGAGGACAATAAATTCAACTTAGATAAAAAAAATAAGTAACACTAAGTAATGAACATTTCAGATTTTCCACGGTAAAAAGCATACAAGAAGGGAGGAGG
Source organism: Vulpes vulpes (assembly GCF_048418805.1). NCBI lineage: Eukaryota > Metazoa > Chordata > Mammalia > Carnivora > Canidae > Vulpes > Vulpes vulpes. Next base: position 120,647,047 of record NC_132793.1, on the reverse strand, counting down.
GAGATACAGGCAGAGCAGAGACAATTTTTAGGTCACTGAAAATACCGTAGATGTTTTATAAAGATGGATATATGTCAATATATGTTTGTCCAAACCCAAAGAATGTGCAAGACCAAGAATAAACCTAAGGTAACCTATGGACTTTGGGTGATTATGTATGTGTCAACATAGATTCATTGTTGGTAAGAAGCATAACATTCTGGTGAGTGGTTCTGATAATGGGGGAAGCCATGCATGTGTGGGAAAGAGAGATATATGGGAAATGTCTATACCTTCTATTCAATTTTGTTCTGAAACAAAATTGCCCTAAAGAATAAATTCTTTAAAAAAAATCATGTTTTGGGACACCTGGGTGGCTCGGCGGTTGAGCGTCTGCCTTTGGCTCAGGGCGTGATCCTGCAGTCCTGGTCCCGGGATCGAGCCCCACATCGGGCTCCCCACATGGACCCTGCTTCTCCCTCTGCCTACGTCTCTGCTCTCTCTGTGTGTCTCTCACGAATAAATAAAATCTTAAAATTTTTTTTTTAATTTTAAAAGTTAAAAATCATGTTTTAGAGATTATTTAATGATATGGATATATTCATGCTATACTGTCTCACGAAAATCAAAATAATACACTTATAATTATAAATTTCTTTAAAAAATTTTTTAAAAAGGAATATGGACTTTGGGTGATGATGATATGTATTAATGTCCACTGACTATAACAAAAATACTACTCTGGAGCTAGATATAATGGGGAGGGAGGGTCGAGAGGGGAGACAGAGTTGCTGGAACTCTGTACTTTCTACTTACTTTTGCTAAGAAGTAAAATTACTATAAAAAGGAGCATCTAGGGGATCCCTGGGTGGCGCAGCAGTTTAGCGCCTGCCTTTGGCCCAGGGCGTGATCCTGGAGACCCAGGATCGAATCCCACGTCGGGCTCCCGGTGCATGGAGCCTGCTTCTCCCTCTGCCTATGTCTCTGCCTCTCTCTCTCTCTCTCTGTGACTATCATAAATAAATAAAAAATTTAAAAAAAATAATAATAAAAAAAATAAAAAGGAGCATCTATTAAAAAAAGCATTAAGTGAATAATAAAGTATAGAAAATATAAAGAACAAGTGAGACAATGGTATATTATAATCTAAAAAATGTGGTAAAATATCAACTAAAGGATGAGAAATTAATAAAATAGACAAAATCACATAGCATTACTTCTAAGAGATCTAAAATCAATTTTATCTTATTACTGCCTGATGATTTTATTTAGTTTTTTCAAAACTATTTAGGTATATGCTTCAAGAAGAAAACCATCTTCTAAACATTTGCCAAAAATAAACTAGTCCTCTTATACATGCTGAACCAATCATTAAACATTTTTTTATTCAATGATTTTTTTGTACAATGAAAAATTTACCTCTACTTATTTTATAATGGCTAGATGAAGGATATTCAATTCAAGTATTTGAAATTATAGGACAATTATACATGGCCACTGAACTTAATTTTCAAGTATTAAACTTAACAATTTGGCATCAGTTTATTAAAATTTACTTAAATTCCTACCACAAAAATTACAAAAAATTTTGAAAAAAACACAAAATGTTATAAAAATCCAATTCATATGATAGTCTAGTACATAACATTCTACTAACCACTCAAAATTTTACTCATCCACAGTCTTCACACCTAGTGTCATATGACTAAACTCTCACCAACTAACAGATTTATTCAGACAATATCAATTAGAAATGGATTACTATTCAACCAAAGATGCTATCTGGTCTGGAAATGAGGACAAAAAGACCACAAATCAGCAACAAAGGTGGTATTCATGTGTAAACAAACTGCTTGGTCACTTAGCTTTGTTAATCATGCAAAACTAGGACTTAGACACCAGACTCTTGCTCAAATGTGTGAGAGTTAGTTTGTGCTTTTTTTTTTTTTTAAACTCAAATTCCTTTCTTTGGCATTTAAGGATTTTAACAATTTCAAGAGGTACCTTCCTCTTTTTTTCTCCCAACTACTCTTTTTTAAGATGCGTTAGCTCTAGCAAAACTATTCTCATTTTCTTCAAACACACCAAGTATACTTCTGCCGCTCTGTTTTTGTCTCTATTTGTCTGGAATCTGTTACCACATCAAAGTCCGAGTCTTCATATTCCAGTCCAACTATCACCTTTTCCATGAAACTTTTCTTGACTATCAAAATTCATAGTATCTCTTCATCCAAAGAAACAAATGCAATCCTAGCACATAATTTGTATTTAATTTATAAATTATATATGATAATCTTAAATATTCTTTCTTCATATAAGTGGAAATCCATTCCAGTGTTATTCTAGAATAAATCTAGTTTCCCTCAGTGGACTAATGCCATTCAAGGGCTGATTTTAACAGCACCAATCACAGTGCTCCTACCTTGGTAGGAAGTTTTCAATGTTTGATCTTAATGATAATTTTAAAACATGAAAAATAAAACATATTATAGCAGTTCCCAACTTTTAAAATATCATAGGGGCATCTAGCTAGTTGAGTCTGCAGAGCATGTGACTCTTATCTTGGGGTGGAGTTCAAGCCCCATGTTGGGGGTAGAGAAGAAAGGAAAAATTAGAATATCATATCATATACAAAAAAAAAACACATCAATATTTGTAACCTCCAAATATGGAGTCCTTCCAATTCCTGTATTAAGGCACACCTGTAACTGTGTAAAACCACACCTGGGGGGGGGGGGGGGGGGTGAATGGGTAACAGGCACTGAGGGGGGCACTTGACGGGATGAGCACTGGGTGTTATTCTGTATGTTGGCAAATTGAATACCAATAAAAAATAAATTTATTATTAAAAAAAAAAGCACACCTGTAGGGAAACCCTGCATTAATTTAATAAATTAAATGCAAACAAGATGATTAGTAAATTCCTTGGTTATTTTTGTGTTCAGCTTTCTATTTCAACCATTACCTAGAAACCTCTTGATTTGTTGTCTTTAGTAAATAAAAACTTATTAGGCTTTTATACAATGTATAAACTCTACTCATTTTATCTTTCTGAACAGGGTATTCAGCTGGACATATTTCCATGTACCAACAACCTCAGCCAAGTAATGTTTAACTTAAACATTAGTTCTGAAAATAGAAGCTAATAGAAACAAAATTCATTAATGACCTTAAACTGAACTACTCTCCTACTGTGATAACGCATCAGTTTTTTTCCTTGGTGCTAATATTCTACATACCAATGCACCTTATTTTATATATGATTTTTAACATATCTTCACCTAATTTCTACTTAATTTAAGGTTTTGAATTAAGACCTAAGTGAGACTTGATGATTTCAATACCACCTTTGTTACTAACATTTGTCTCCATCTCCACCCATCCTCACTTCTTTAAACAAACTAAAAAACCTAGAAACTAAAAAAGTCACTCCATTCTGAGCTTTTAAGGAGCTCTAGATAGGGTTCTTTACCCCTCTGAACTCAATGTGACATGTAAGTTTAATCATTCCCATAAAGAACTCTTGTTGCCAGGAGTTATTAAGACAGCTTTTTTGTAACATTAATTTGCCAATTTGCTAATTTAAAAGTAGGCATTACTTTAAATGAATGAATGAATGAATGTAAACATTACTTGAGAATACATTATGAGACTGAGCATTCTTATACTAGTTGGTAGAAGTCCAAAATGCTACAACCCCGTATGGAGAGGAATTTGACCACCCAAAACAAAACACAACATTCATAAATGTACTGTTTAACTCAACAATTCCACTCCTAGAAATTTACCCTGAAGATACACTTCTACAGATACAGAACACGTGAACAAGGTTAGCATTAGCATTATTTGTAATAGTAAAATATCAGAAACAACCTCAAATGCAACAAGACTAGCTGAATAAACTATGGCACATTAACAGAGTACTAAAACAACATGAAAAAGAATTTAAAAAAGATTTCCAGATAAGGAAATTTCCAAGTGAAATGAGTGATTTCCAAGTGGGAAAAAGCAAAGTACAAGAGAGTACAATCAGCAATCTACGTTTTGAATAAAAAGGGAGAAAACAAAGAAAGGAGAGACCACAAACTGATGAAAATGATTGGATTTATTTATTTTTATTTTAGAGAAAATACACACTTGCATGAGTAGGAGGAGGGGCAAGGGAAAAGAAAGAGAAAGCCTCCAGCAGACTCCCTGCTAATAAGCATGGAGCTGCCAATGGGGTTGGGGGGGGAGGGACACGGACAGTGCGTGGTAGGAAGCCTTGGATCCCAGGTCCCCAAGATCATGACCTGAGCTGAAATCAAGAGTTGGTCACTCAATTGAGTGAGCCACCCAGGAACCCCCAAAATGATTACCTATAGTGGGTGTGTACATAGAAATGAAATGGACGGGGACACCTGGGTGGCTCAGCCGTTGAGCGTCTGCCTTTCGCTCAGGGTGTGATCCCGGGATCCAGGATCAAGTCCCATATTGGGCTCCTTGTGGGAAGGAGCTTCTCCCTCTGCCTGTGTTTCTGCCTCTCTCTCTCTCTCTTTCTCTGTGTCTCTCATGAATGAATAAATAAAATCTTATAAAAAGAAAAGAAATGAAATGAAATGGAAAGGATAAAGATGGGAGTAAGGCTTCTGAAAAATATGTTTTTTTAAGGTATGTTTTTATATAGTACTGACTCTTGAATTATGTAAAATTAAATAAAAAGAAGAAAATAATCCTTAAAACTGAAATATAAATATTCCTATAACTCAGCAACCAAAAAACCCCAAATAAACCAATTAAAAAATGGGCAAAGGGCTTAAACAGACATTTCTCCAAAGAAGATACACAAATGGCCAAAAAGAATAAAAACATGCTTAACATCACTCATCAAGAAACTGCAAATGAAAACCACAATGAGACATCACCTTATACCTGTTAAGACAGCCACTATCAAAAACACAGAAAATAACAAGCACTGGTGAGGATCTGGAGAAATTGGAATCCTTGTACACTACTGGTGGAAATGTAAAATGGTACAGATACAGCTGCTATGGCAAAAAGTATGGGGGGAGGGTCCTCAAAAAAATTAGAAATGGAATTATCATATGATCCAACAGATATATTCTGGGTATATATACAAAAGAATTGAAAACAGGATCTCAAAAATTTGTATGCATACCCATGTTCACTGCAGTATTATTCACAATAGCCAAGCAGAAGCAACCTTTAAATATCCATCAACAGATTACTGTATAAAGAAAATGTGGTATATACACATAACAAATTATAATACTGCCTTTAAAAAGAAGAAAATTATGTCATATATTACAAAATGGATAAGCCTTGAGAACCTTAAGCTAAGTGAAATAAACCACTCACAAAAAGATACTTTGTGATTCCTTTTATAAGCTATCTAAAGTAGTCAAACCCCTAGAAACAGAAACTAGAATGGTAGTTGCCAGGGGCTGGGAAGGATGGGGAAAGGAGAAGCTTTTCGGTGGGTACAGAGTTTCAGTTTTGCAAGATGAAAAAGTTATAGAGATCTGTTGTATTAACAATGTGAACGTGAGGGATGCCTGAGTGGCTCAGCGGTTGTGCATCTGCGGGCGTGGGCCTTCAGCTCAGGGGGTGATCCTGGAGTCCCGGGATCCAGTCCCACATTGGGCTCCCTGCAAGGAGCCTGCTTCTCCCTCTGCCTATGTCTCTGCCTCTCTCATGAATAAATAAATGAAATCTTTAAAAAAAACCACAATGTGTACATGAAAAGGGGCAGAGGGAGAGACCCACAATGCACATAGTTAACAGAGCTGTACTATAGACTTAAAAATGATTAAGATGGTAAATTTCATGTTATGTGTTTTTTAGCACAAATAAAAAAAATCAAGCAAGAATCACATTTATTAGTGGAAATAAAAAGTATTCTGTGTGTATAAAAATTGGGATACAAACAAACCACTTGTATACAAATTTCATAACAACAGACAAAAGAATTCAAATTCAAGTAACTAACAAATAGGCACTCTATACAACCTTAGGGGGACAACAACAAAAAAAAATTCTTGCAAGGGATACTGGTAGAGTATTGAATTTTTTTGAGCTTATAGCAGGGTAGTACAAGAAATAAATTTCTCAAAGTTAAGGGAAAACAGGGTTTATACTGTAGGAGAAGGATGATACAAACATGGAATGCAGGAAGTTTAGGAAAAACTGTGGTGTAAGCTCTGCCCCCAACATGGGGCTTAAACTCACAAACCCAAGATTAAGAGTCACATGCATGGGCGCCTGGGTGACTCAATTGGTTAAGGGTCTAAACTCCTGATTTGGGCTCGGTCGTGGGATCCAGCCTCAGGACAGGCTCTGGGCTCCAGGCTCTGGGCTCAATGCAGAGTCAGCTTGTCCCGTTCCCTCTGTTCCTCCTTCCTGCACCCTATCCCTTTAAAATAAATTAAAAAAAAAAAAAAAGAGCTGCATGCTCTGTTGACTCAGCCACCCAGGTGCCCTTGTGGTGCTGGATTTTAACTGAACAGAATGAACTCATGATTTAAAGTATATATGTACATTTCCTAGCTCTATACACTGAAAGGGCCTGAAAAATTACACTTTACTACCAATGCGAACACAAAGCGTATGCCCAAACCTTGGTTTATAAACACCACTCTCTAACTAAAATGCAAATAAGGCTTTCTGGTAAAAATGACCTATCCAAATCTGGGTCAAGAAAGCACAAAGTGAACATCTTGCACCAGAAACCAAAGAAGTGCTCAAAGACTCAGACATGTCTAAAAGACACTAGATGTTTCAAAAGGACACCAAAGCCAGAACGATCATTTTGTGATAATTAGACTCTCAAAGGGAATAAAGACAGTAGATTATAAAACACTGAATGAAGAATCCATGAATAAATCCAGAGTCCAAATACCCTGTGAGAGAGCCCATGTAGAGAAGCCCTCATAGATAGGAAAAAAGGCCCAGAGGAGTTCAACCTTACAGCTGTTCAAGTGTTTGAGAGAAAATAGCGTGGATCTTCTAGACCAGTTTAGACACCAGCTAAATACTACTGAATGAGCACAGTAAGGAATATGGAGAAGAATAATCAAATCAAGCCAAGCCAGCCCAAATTCCCAAGTCACAAAATTATGAGATAGAGAAGAAATGTTACTGACGGATGTCAAAAGGTAGAAGCAACCCAAGTGTCCGTTGACAAATGAATGGATAAACAAAAGATGTTTTATATATACACAGTGGAATTTTATCTAGCCTTAAAAAGTAAATTCTGGGGCAGCCTGGGTGGCTCAGCGGTTTAGCACTGCCTTCAGTCCAGGGCATGATCCTGGAGACCTGGGATCGAGTCCCACATCAGGCTCCCTGCATGGAGCCTGCTTCTCCCTCTGCCTGTGTCTCTGCCCCCCCCCCTCTCTCTCTCTCTCTCTCTCACTCTCACTCTTTCTCGTGTCTGTCATGAACAAATAAATAAAATCTTTAAGAAAAAAAAAAGTAAATTCTGACACATATCATATGGATTAACCTTGAAGACGTGCTAAGTGACACAAGCCAGTCACAAAATAACAAATGTTATATGGTTCTACTTATACTAAGCTCCTACAGTAGTTAGACTCAGAGATACAAAGTAGAAGGTGATTGCCACTGCTGGGGGAAAGGGGAATCAGAGTTACTATTTTAAAAAAAATTTTTTTTAATACTTTATTTATTCATTTGAGAAAGAGAGAGAAAGAATGAGCACAAGCAGAGGGGCAGAGGGAGAAGCGGACTCCAGTTGAGCAGGGAGCCCAATGCTGGGCTCAATCCCAGAACCCTGAGCTAGAGGCGGACCCTTAACCACTTGACCTACTGAGACACCCAGGTGCCCTAAGAGTTACTGTTTAGTGAGTACAAAATTTCAGTTGGGTAATATGAAAAAGTTTTGGAGATGAATGGTAGTGATGGTTCTACAATAATGTAAATGTGCTTGATACCACAAAACCTCTTACAAATGATTAAAATGGTAAAATTTATGTTATATATATTTTGCCATAATAAAATTTTTTTTTAAACTTGCTGTTTTCAACCACTAGGTAGTTTGTTACACAGCAACCAATGAGCAGAATAGTTCCTCTACACAAATGCAAGTCTAAAATAAAAACTGCTACAGTTAGCATTAAATACAATATTGGCTATATTTTAAGGCTTCCTTTTTTTTTTTTTTTTAAAGATTTATTTATTCATGAGAGACATACACACAGAGAGAGGCAGAGACACAGGCAGAGGGAGAAGCAGGCTCCTCACAGGGAGTCCGACGTGGGGCCCGTCCTGGATCCCGGGATCACTTAGGGCTTCATTTTAAGGAATCTTGCCTATTTAATATTTTTAATTTCCTAGCAGAATCTTCCACAAAGAAGATTTAATATAAATACTAAAATAAGATATATGGACAGATTTTAGACTGGAGGTTACATACTGAATTATATATAAAATGAACATCCTATGTGGCATTTAGGGATAAATAAAAATCTTTCATGGAAGTGAAAATAATTATAACCAAAGTAGGTACTTTTGGGGTCCACCTGGAAAAAAAGAAGGGAAAGAATTCATGGCTTTCCTGCCCCTAATCTATTCTTCCCCTCTCACAACCTATTTTTGATGAGAAAAGAGATGCCCTACTTTAAATCAAGCCCACCATATCCTAAATCCTAACTTATATCAAACAAACCATTCTATAGAAAGCAGAAGTGAGAGTGTGGGGCAGAGGGAATGGTTGACACCAAGAGAAAGGTGACAGAAAAATACAAAGAAAACACAGAAATAACACCTAGTGGGAGAAAAATGGGGGACATATTCAGAACAAAACCTTATTTAATCTCTCCTAGGTCTTAGCACCAAAGTAATAAGAATTTTGATTCTGTGACTGAATGAATGTGGCAGATTTAGGTATAAAGTTAATAGCCAGAGAACTGTCTGGGGTACTGAACTCTGAGACCAGGTAATAAGAAGTGGATATAAGAAACAATCTTCAGGGCCCCTGGTGAACTCAGTCAGAGTGTGGAACTCTTGATCTCAGGGTTATGAGTTTGAGCCCCATGTTGGGTGCAGACATTACTTAAATAAATAAGCACTTAAAAAAAAATCTCTGGGGACGCCTGGGTGGCTTAGCGATTGAGCGTCTTGCCTTTGGCTCAGGGTGCAATCCCAGCTCAAGGTGCAATCCCAGGATCCAGGATCGAGTCCCGCATCGGGTTCCTTGCGGGGAGCCTGCTTCTCCCTCTACCTATGTCTCTTGTCTCTGCCTCTCTCTCATGAATAAATAAAATCTTAAAAAAAAAAAAAAAAGTCTTTGGTCTGTCCCTCTCCCTAAAACTCAAGGCTTATCAAGGACCCTCTAGAGTGACAGAACACGAGAGACTCCTAACTCTGGGAAACAAACAAGGGGTGGTGGAAAGGGAGGTGGGCGGGGGGTGGGGGTGACTGGGTGATGGGCACTGAGGGGGGCACTTGATGGGATGAGCACTGGGTGTTATGCTATATGTTGGCAAATTGAACTCCAATAAACAAACAAACAAACAAAAAGGACCTTCCAGGGTGTCATTCTGGTTAAGCATCTGCCTTCAGCTCAGGTCACAATCCCAGGGTTCTAGGATCAAGCCCCACATGGTGCTCCCTGCTTCTCCCTCTGCCCCTCCCCCTGCCTATGCTCTCTCATTGGCATGCTCACTCTGTCTCTCTCTCAAATAAACAAATCTTAAAAAAAAGAAAGAAGAAAGAAGAAAGAAACTTCCACTTTCAAAATAGCAAGAAAGGAAGGAATGTGAGTGGCATGTAGTTCTATAGTAATACATGATCTGAAACAGACTGTATATAACAAACTGGGCAGAAGTACTTAATGGAACTTTGTACAACATTGTTTGTGTCATAAAAATTAACAACATGACTGGCACATTAGTTTCAGAATCCTTAACTATATAGAAAGAAGGCTATTTGTGAACTATAGATCTTAACGCTTAATGTAACACTGGTAGTAAACAATCCTCTGCCCTTTCCAACAAATAACTAACTTATCTAAGTAACAAAACTGTCTACTTATTTATTTTTAAAAGTAGGCTGCATGCCCAACATGGGGCCTGAACTCAGGACACGGAGATCCGAGTCACATGCTCTAACAACTACGCCAGCCAGGCAATCCTAAGCAACAAAATTGTTAATGATAATTTTCAGCTTTCTGTAACTAGGGTTAGTCACAACATCTGAAACTCCAATTTCTTCATCTGGAAAATTAGAACAGAACCAAATAACCTTTAAGCTACCTTTTGGTTCTAAAATTCTAAATACCCAAGTTATCATCTCTGGTATTTAGTCTCAGGTAAAGACTTAGTTGCAATTCAAAATATTTTCAAATTATCCTTCATTTTCAAAAATAAAAATATTTCTCTAATCCAACATTATTTTTTCTAATCCAATATTAATACAAAGTATTTATTCATCCATTGAATAAATATTTGTTGGGCACCTAACTATGTGTCAGGCACTAAACTTGGTGTTGGCAGTGTACAAAAGTAAACAAAAAGAGACATTGTACCTGTATTCATGAAGCTTACATAGAAGTTGGGGAGACAAACCAAATAAACATGTATAAATGTAATATCATATCTGTAATAAATAATATGAAAGGGTTAAAAGAACATGTAATGAGGAATCTAAGAGATTTTCCCTAAAAAGAACAAATGAATGACAAAGATGAACAAATGAATGACAAACGAAGTTGAGAAAGAGTACACATATAGGTTACATAACGTGTAATCTGTCTAGGCAGAAATGAACATGGCATCCTGAAGGAACTGACCAATGGCCAGTATGACTGGACATAAACATATTTAGAGTAACTTCTTGGAAACTGAAATTAAAACCTATCATACATATATAAAAGTGTATCTTAGCTGTTTAAGAACTATTTTCAAAAAAAAAAAAAGAACTATTTTCAAGAAAGCCTCAAAGCATTACAATTGTTCCTAATGTTAAAAAAAAAAAAAAAGTGCCCTATATCTCCTTGAAAAGAGCAAATTAACTCATTGATTTCCTTCTCTTTTCACTTCACCGCTTTCAATTGCATAATAAAAATCACAACTTCTTAGTTCTACTTAGTTTAGATTCCTCTGAAGAAAGTCAGTTATAAGAATGAAAATAAATATGATACCATTGCCCTGGATCTGCCACTATCACTCTATAACTGATCTTGGTACATGTTAGTTGGCTACTCTGGGCCTAAATTTTCTCATCTGTGAAATACAGGGAGTTCTAGAATTTAAGATTCTTCTAACTCTAAAATTATGGTTCTATTATAAAAATGTTTGTGCCATTCTTGAAAACCGAAGGGAGTGGACCAAACATCTCTGCATTCCATGGACTAAGATACAGCATTTGAACACTGTCGCTATGTTATAATAAAAAAACTATTGAATTTATAAAATTTGCCCATTATTAAGGATCTAATAACACAAAAACTTATCAAAACTAGTTAAACATTGTTAAAAATCTATGCTTCCAATGAGACAGTACTACTTTAACTAACCAGGGATCCCTAGAAATCACAAAATCAAAACACTTAGAAAAACAGGAGCAGGGCAGCCCGGGGGCTCAGCGGTTTAGCACTGCCTTCTGCCCAGGGTGTGATCCTGGGGACTGCTTCTCCCTCTGCCTGTGTCTCTGACTCTCTCTGTCTCTCATGAATAAACAAATAAAATCTTAAAAAACAAAACAAAACAAAAAAAAACGGGCAAAACAAAATCATAAGATTCTTGAGAAAAGCAAAATTTTAGCAAGACATTCAAACTGGTTAATATGCATGATATGCATGTTAATTTTAACTTCCAAAAGAACTCATAACAAAGGATATCCTAATCAAAGCTCATTCTAGATTTGGTTATATGTCCATTTATATAACAGCATTTCTGATATAGGGTGGTAACTTTTTAACCAGATTATCCCATCACTAGAATTTAAGATTTCATATTCTTGATATGAAAATAAAAATTAAAAGATCTATAAATTGTTTACTTAACAGCTTTGTATTTCACAATTTTTCAGCATCTCCAAACATTCAATATAGCCTTAAGAAGCATCAATTAGGGGATCCCTCGGTGGCTCAGGGGTTTGGCGCCTGCCTTTGGCCCGGGGCGCGATCCTGGAGTTCGGGGATCGAGCCCCACATCGGGCTCCCTGCATGGAGCCTGCTTCTCCCTCCTCCTGTGTCTCTGCCCCTCTCTCTCTCTAGGTCTATCATAAATAAATAAATCTTTAAAAAAAAAAAAAAAAAAAAGAAGCATCAATTAAGCACCGCACTTCACATATAACCTTTAGTATCAGGTTTATTTTAATGGAAGGTATTGTGTGTCCTTTTCCCTCAAAAGAGGCAACAAATTGCAGAATCTAATTAGATTTTTTAAAAGCTAAGTTAAGGAATACTTTAAATACTCATTAAGCTCTCATAACATCATAAAAATTTACTAGGCACTATACTAACCTTTAGGAACAAAGGAGCAAGATCATACCCTAAAAATACTTTTATCAAGTTGCCTAAGGTAGAAACCCTGTCAACATTGTTTCTTCCCTCACCTCCCACCAAGTCTGATTGATTCTAACGCTGAAACATTTCTTGGATCCTTCCCTACCTCTCTTCCACTACCATAGCCCAACCTCAAGATTTCAGCATCTTTCACCTATACTACTACCATTAGCAGTTTCCTAGTTGGACTCCCTGCCTCAAGTCTTTCCCTTTCCTTGCCTCAATCTAGCCCCAATTGTGACAACCAAAATATTTTCAGCGCTGACAAATGTTCCCTGGGAGTCAAAGATGCCCTGGCTGAGGGACACCTGGGTGGCTCAGTCCGTTAAGTGCTGGGACTCGATCTCAGGGTCATGAGTTAAGCATGACAGCCAGTGTGGAGCCACTTAAAAAAAAAAAAAAAAAAGGGAAAAAAAGAAAAGAAAAAAAAATGAAGATGCCCTGTCTGAGAAATACTCCATCAAGTTGCTCTCTTAACAAGAACAGCACTTATCCTGTAAGGCTGTAGGCATAATCAATGTCCATGCAACAAAGCAAAAAGCTGATCAACATAAAGCTGAAACTTACAACCCTGATCTTAGGATCACCATGGTTTAAATAAGCTAACTAAAAAAAGAGCTAAAATATTCTCTCTTAAAAACCCCTTTGAATATGCAGACATAAATCATCACCTTACTTCAAGTCTGAATTGTGAAGTCAGTACATTCTGTGAAAGTTCAACCATATTAAATTCATATTTAAGCTTCCGGATATTAGAAAATTGTGACAATTTAATAAAAATGCTTTTGTGATTGGTCTCCTCGGAAAGTGATGGAAATAGGACCCTTCCTAGGCAGCTATTGCCTAAACTTAAGATTGTAAGCTACTTTGAACAGTATTCTCATAAATATTTCTAGAAAAAGTTATATATATATATATATATACACACACATATATATATCAAAAAAAAAAAAAAAAAGCACATTCTTAGGTTTGAAAAAACAGATACACTGCTTTTAATTTTCCATGATTATGTCCCTACAGAACCAAAGATACAACCAAGATCATACCTCTCAGAGGGGGTAAAAAAAGGAGATGATAAGATACCTAAAACAAACAAACAAAAAACCCTGGTAGGTGAAACTGTAAAGGCCAGGCCTAGCAGTGCAGTAATAATACCACGGTAGGATGAGAGAGCACCTCCTACCACAAACGTCTCAAGTGTGAACACTGTCCAGACGCTTACCTTCAGTCGCTTGATCATTTCATCGGTGGTGATCTTGTCGGTGATCTCCTTTACCCCCGGGGGGTAAGCGATCTTCCCGTCTGCACTCACGACGCCACAGAGGGCAGTGGCAGGCTTGGGCTGCGCGGTGAAGTCCATCCTGGGGGACAACTTTTCTTTCACAGTCCTCTACCGGCCTCTATCGGTCAGAAAACAAAAGTTCAGCGAGAAAGGGGAGACTTTGTAACCTCTTTTTTCATTTCAAAAATCTCTAATCTGCAAAGGGCCCTTTCTCCACGGAGGCCGGGGACTCGGCGGCGGCCCCGCCACTCGCCCCTCCCCGGGCCCAGCCCCCGGCGGCCGCCCCGCCACCCCCACTCACGCGGGCCCCGCCGGCCCCGGGCCCCAGGGGCTCTCCGGCACCAGCCGCCGCGGCCGCGGGGAGCGCCGAGCTGCAGCAGGAGTTTCCCATTCCGCCTCTCACAATGAAACCCACCCCGGAGCACCGAGGTCCGGAGTTCGGCAGCCGCCCGAGCCCGGCGAGGCCCTCACGGCCCCCGCTCGGTCGGAGAGAAGCCCCGAGTCCCCGCCCGGCCGGTCCCCTCCGGGAGAGGAGACGCGAGGCCTATAGGGCTCGGCTTAGGCCGCAAAACTAGGGACCCGAACGGACCCGCACGCAGCGGCGGCTCCGGGAGACGAACGCCTCTGCCGGGCCGCGCCTCAGGACCCCCGGCGTCCCCGCCACGCTCCCGCCCCTCCCCTGTCCCGCGGGAGGGGAAAACAAGCCGCCCTCCACCCCAAACCCCACGCCAGGAAGCGGCTGACGCGGCTCCGCACTTCACATTTTGTTCCTTCAACTTCGGCTGAGGGACCCCGGCGGCTTCTCTCGCCCCCGACCGCTCGGCGCCGTCCAGCGCTGCCGAGGCCTGACTGGCACCTCGGGCAGCCCCGCCGGGCCTCGGTCCCGCGCCCCCCCCTCCGGTCTCCCCTTCCGTCCCCTCCCTCCACCAACCGAGGGCGGGAGCCGAGCCGCCGCCGCCTTTACCTCCTCCTCCTCATGCGGGCGGAAGGTGCATCGAGCGCCCGAGCCTCTGTCAGGTGGTTGTGCCGCCGCCCCTCGTCGGGCTGCACACAAAGCGGCTCCGCGGGTCCCGCCGCCGCCGCCGCCGCCGCCCGCCCCGGAGCGGCGCTGGGGCTGGCGGTGCCGAGGAGGAGCAGCCGCCGCGGGGGGAGACGCGGGGCGAGTGTGCGCTGGGCGGGGAGACACTGCCGCTCTCCGTCTGGCCGAGGAAGAGCAGCCTCGGAGAAGGCTCCTCCGGGAGCGGGAGCGGGAGCGCCCGCGTCCGCCCGGGACCCCCGCGGCCCGCCGAGCCCCCCGCACCTCGCGCCGGCCGGGTCCGCCGACCGGGACCCGGACGCCCCTCGCAGCGGCGCGCGCCCGGCCGTCCGTGCCCCCGGGAGCCGGCCCCTCGCGCACACACCAGCCGGTCACGCGAGCGGCGCGAGAGCACGCGAGAGCAGGGAGCGCGCCTCGCTCCCTCCCCTTCCTCCGCCGGCCGAGCCTCCGCCTCCCTCGGGCCCGAGGCGGCCGCGCGCGGGGCGGACAGCGCCGCCACCCGGTTGGCGCCAAGACTCGCCGCGCAGAGCGCCTCTGGGAGCTTTGGACCCGAAGGGCGAGCGGAGGAGGGGCCCCTGTGGCGGGAAGCGGACCGGGTCCCGGAGGCCCGTGTGAGGGCAGGCAGGGCGACCCGAGCCGTACGTTACGCCGCGAAGAGGAGTTCAAGACTTTTCGGGGTCATCCTGAGGAGCCGGGGCGGAGCTGCTTGCAAGACGGTTAATTACTCGATGAAAATGAACTGATTTCCTCCCCGGGGACAGAAGAGCTGCGAACTGAGGAAAAAGTTTTACCACATGGCACAACGTGAGCTGCTCGTTCCTGTTCAGACAACCACCGGGGTTTTTGCCTTCTCCTCTTTGGATTTCTAAAGTCGATATTTTGAAAGCTGCAAAATATGAAGGTAGCTTTTTTTTTTTTTTTTTTTTTTTTTTTTTGAGTCCAGTAGTTCTCCAAGAAGGGTCTGAAACGTAGGTTCCTGGGCTCCACTCCCAAACCTAGAGAATGAAGGAAGATCTCTGAAGGACACCCAGAAGGAAGCATGTTTACAAAGTAGCTGGATGAATATGGAAATAATAATAATTTTTTGAGGTTTTAAATACACCCGGAACAACTTTAACTTTCATCCATAGGAAAACCCAATGCACCGGGTTTCAGCAGTTTAATATTAAAAAATAATAATAATAAAGAAGAAGCAAATGAACCTCAGATGCACATGTATGGGAAGATGAAGTCGGAAAAAAAAGAATACAATAGTGTGAAATAGCATTCCGCTCTTGAAACTGACCACTACCGTAGTTTAAAATTATATTCGATTATTATTCTTGATGAATGAATATCCATTGGTCTTTTTTCCACATCCTTTACTTGGTCAGAAAAATATTAAAGGTACTGTACTCACTGAATTGTTTTCCTGCTATTACACAAGGGAGCAATCATCTTGGAATGGACCTGGCCATAGCTGCTGATTGGCTAGAACTGCCCAAAAGTCAGTGCTTTGTTCTGGGGCATTTATAGGAGCAGACAATCCATTTAAGTTGGTCTTCATCCAGACAATTAAACCGACCAAAACCTTCTCTCTCTTAGGTGCTCCCTCTCAAGGTGTTTTCTTCTTTAATCTGTCATACTAAAATAACAAAAGAGTGATGCTTTTCGTTGTCATTTTTTTCCCTGAGTGATTTACCCACTATTAAATGGAATGTTGTATATGCTCAAAAATTTTAATTTTACAATTTATGACTTTGTTAATATTGTTTGACTTTATAAACACAAGATTAGTAAACCCTAAGGATTACAGCACAAATTGAATTCAGGGGCGCCTCGGTGGCTCAGTTGGCTAAGGGATTGAGTCTGGATTTCAGCTCAGGTCATGATCTCCGGGTTGTGAGATCAAGCCTCCTGTTGGTCTCTGCCCTGGGCATGAAGCCTGTTTCAGATTCTCCATTCACTCTCTCCCTCTCCCTCTGCTCCTCACCCCCCCCCCCTTAAAAAATTAAAATATAAATAAATGGAATGTATACAAATTTCAGGAATTCTGAAATCTCTGCTTTTAGCCTCCTTTCTTAAACATTTGTTTCCACTTGCAGTAAATGAGAAGGGATATATTTATTTGTGCTACAATTATTTAGAGTGCCTGTTTAGGTGGGCACCTGAGCAGTTCTTCCAGTTAAATGTCTGCCTTCAGCTCAGGTTGTGATCCCAGGGTCCTGAAATGGAATCCCATATGGAACTCCCTTCTCAGCAGGGAGTTTGCTTCTCCCTATGCCCACTTCCTCACACTCCTTCTCTCTTGCAAAAATAAATAAATAAATAAAATCTTAAAAAAAAAAAAAAAAAAAAGAGTGCCTGCTATGCTAGGCATTGTTTTGGGCACTTAGAAAAAATTGGTAGTGGAGAAGGGGACAGAAATCTCCATCCACCCTGGTGGAATTTAATTTGGGGAAAAATAGATAAGAAAATAAATAAATTGCTATGGAGGAAAATGGAGTAGAAGAGGAATGCAAATCACATGTAGACTTTTAGGCCCTTGGTCTTTGGAAGGACTTTGGCTTATACTATGACTGAAATGGGGAATTATTGAAGTATTTTAAAGAGAGAAGTGACATGATATAATTTATGTTCCATGAGCCAGGCAACCTTAGGCAAATTACTTAGTCTTTCTGTGTATTATTTTCCTCCTCTGCAAAACAGGGATAATAGTTTCTCTGAGGTTCATTATGAGAAATAAATAAGTTGACATTTGTAAAGTGCCTAGAATAGTAACTGGCACATACTAGGCTCTACATAAGTTTATATATATATATATGTATACATATATATATATAATGAAAGAACCATTCTAGCTTCTGGGTTGAAAACAATATAAAAGTGCAAGTATAGAATTAGATTAACCAAGTGTAAGACAACTATAAAAATCCCAAGGAGAGATAACAATAAGGACCACGTAATAACAGTGAAGATGATGAAAAATGTGACTATGAAAAAAAGGAAGAAAAGAAAAATGTGACTATGTAACACTTGAAAATGACTACTGCAACCAGGAACTGAATTTTTAATTTAATTTAATTTTAAAATTAGTCACTTATAGCTAGGTGACTATTGGACAGTGAAGTTCTAGAGTATAGAGTTTGGAGGAATGATAGACCAGATGAGGGTAGAAGATAAACTGTTCATACTGAATGCTACAAATGTGAGCAGAGTGATAGTTTAAAAGGATGAATTGGGATAATAGGAGACTAAAGCTGTGTACAGTGAAAGTGGACTAAAGTAAAGCTATAATCAAACAGATAAAAATGCAAAAATATTTAGGATATTTAAGGCAGTTTTTGCAGGTAAGTCTATTCTGTTTATCTGAAATTATTTATTTGCTTTTCAATTTGAAATATAACAAGCTAAATCTGTCCTGAGGATTTTCACAAATTATACATATGAATCATCCATTTACCTCTGGTCATAGAGAATTAACCATCTGTCATAATCACTATGGGACTTGAAAAAATGGTGCTTTATTTTAGTGTCTTTCCAAATACCACTGACATTTTGGCTTAGATTCGCTAAAATTTAAATATATTTAGGCATATAATAATTATCTATCTGTAGTGAGCTAAATAAGTTTGACATGTCTCACTAATGACTGATAAAGACAAAAAATATGAAGTCTGAATCATTTTGCTCTAGTATGACCAAGACATAGATGGTTAACTTGTTTGTCATAGTAATTTAAAGATTTTATTTGAAAAAAAATAAATAAATAAAGATTTTATTTGAATTCTAATATCTTAGTCTCCATGCACTCTCACTTCAGTTTTTTTTTTTTTTTTAAGATTTATTGATTTATTTATTTAAGATAGACAGAGAGAGAGAGGCAGAGACACAGGCAGAGGGAGAAGCAGGCTCCATGTCGGGAGCCCAACGTTGGACTCGATCCCGGGACTCCAGGATCGCGCCCTGGGCCAAAGGCAGGCGCCAAACCGCTGAGCCACCCAGGGATCCCCTCACTTCAGTTTAAAGTGTGATGTCTGGCCCACACCATTAGTTATATCAGCTTTCTTAAAGTTGTTTACTCAAAATTATTATTTAACTAGTAGGGAAAACAAACGAAAACTAAATATTTTCAAAATATAAAAGAAATAACAGGTATAAACAACGCGAGTAAATCTTAGTGGCCTAATATAACTTGTTTATGACATTCAAAAGCAAAGCGCAGGGTAGTGGTTACCCCTGGAGTACAAAGGGAAGGAAGGAACACAAGGGGCCAAGATGGGATAAAAAAAAAAAAAAAAAGATGGGAGAATGAGTACACACGTAGATATATTCCTGTTAAAGCTTTAGTCTTGGGCAGAGTGGTGGCTTCACATACATTCATTAAATGATATGTGAATGAATGTGTGAATGAATAAGGGTAATCCATGCACTGATAAGGGATGTTTTTACAACCCAAGGTTTACGATTAAACCAACTCAGGGCATCTGAGTTCCAGAAGAGAAAAAAAAAAAAAAAAAATCATAGGATGACAAACTCAAGAAATTTTTAAAATTTTATAATTTAATAGTTCTGGAAAGTATATCCCCCAAAGTCAAAGAAATTCTGCCCTCTTCGGATAATTTTTTTCTAATAGTGATGGTAAAATGAGAAATTTTTTGGAGTTATGTTTTCTCAAATTGCTTGCTTCCTCAAGTTGCTAGTATTAGGCCAATAAATGATTATAAGACTGAAAGAATTTTCACGGTAATTAAACTTTGAACAATCACATTACAGTGTGTTTTTATTATGAAGCTTGGGATGTCAGACTCCTATTGTTTTATATGATTAAAATAATTAAGAAAATAAACTTATGACAAATACTTCTTCATTACAGTAAGGGCAGAAGAGATTCATTTATCGAAACTATTGAGAGGATAATAATTGCCTCCCCTCCTGCAAACTCTTTTAAGAGAGTGGTTTGTATCCCAGCCCTACATATTCTCTCTCTCTCTCTCTCACACACACACACACACACACACACACATACACACACACCTGACTGAGCATGCAGTGGCACCGGAAACAAGAAAATGCAGTCCACAAGCTGAGCTGAGCCAAACAAAATATCATGAGACAGGCTGCGAATGAAAACTCAGCAACAGATAAAATTTTAGCTCAATTATATCCGTACAAAACAGTAGCAGTCTTTATCTACTTATGTGTAGGCTAAGGAAACCTGACATACCCTAATTTTTGTCCCAATGGTTCTGTTTTCCTGGGACTCCCCATAAGAGTTGTTTCCTTACAGTAAAATCCCTTTTATCCAAGATAATTTGACTGAATTTCTGATCTTTCACCACTAAATATGACTTGATTTAGAATTGACAACTGGACTTCATGAAATCTTTTTTTTTTTTTTTTTTTTAAGATTTTATTCATTTACTCATGAGAGACACAGAGAGAGGGGCACAGACACAGGCAGAGGGAGAAGCAGGCTCCATGCAGGGAGCCCGATGTGGGATCGATCCTGGATCTCCAGGATCACAACCTGGGGGCGCGAAACTACTGAGCCACCCAGGCTGCCCTGGACTTCATGAAATCTTTTTTTTTTTTTTTAATCTTTTTTTTTTTTTTAAAGAATTTTATTTTATTTTATTTATGATAGTCACAGAGAGAGAGAGAGGCAGAGACACAGGCAGAGGGAGAAGAAGCAGGCTCCATGCACCGGGAGCCCGACGTGGGATTCGATCCGGGGTCTCCAGGATCGCGCCCTGGGCCAACGGAAGGCGCCAAACCGCTGCGCCACCCAGGGATCCCGACTTCATGAAATCTTAATCATGATCCATGAACCCAGCTTTACTGAGTCAAACAGTACCCCCCAAATTCTTGTCCACCTGGAACTTCAAAATGTGATCTTATTTGGAAAGTAGGTTCTTTGCAGATATAATTAGTTAAAATGAAGTAATACTGGATTAGGGTGGGACCTAAATCCAATGACTGGTATTCTCATAAGAAGATATGCAGGGAGGAAAGCCCGGTGACAACAGAGATTGGCATGATGTAGCTGCAAGCCAAGGAATGCCGAGAATGACCAGCAAGCACCAGAAGCAAGGAAAGAAGCAGTGAAGGATTCTTTTCTTGAGCCTTCAAAGTGATTATGGCCTTACTAACATCTTGATTTTGGACTTCTGGCCTCTAAAACAGTAAGAGAATGAATTTCTGTTCTAAACTTTTACTTGTTATAACAGCTCTAGAAAACTAATACATCAGCCATGTGTAAAATCTGTCTTAAAGTAGATTGGTTAGCAGCTGTATGAAAGCAAAAGCATGGGGTGCCTGGGTGGCTCAGTTGGTTAAGCATCTCTCTTCCACTTGGATCACGATCCTGGGGTCCTGCTTAGCAGCAAGCCTGCTTCTCCCTCTGCCTCTCCCCCTGCTCATGCTCTCTGTCTTGTTCTTTCTTTCTTTCTTTCTTTCTTTCTTTCTTTCTTTCTTTCTTTCTTTCTTTCTATAAATAAATAAATAAATAATAAATAAATAATCTTTTTTTGTTTTGTTTTGTTTTGTTTTATAAATAAACAATCTTAAAAAGAAAGGAAGAAAGGAAGCAAAAACATTTTACCTCCTGAGAGACAAATTTCATCACTTTCATTTTTGGACCTAACCCTTTGCTTTTGAAAGAGACCTATAGAACATTTATAAAGCTGTGACCAACAGTTTATCTTATTTCTACATTTTTTTCAGTCATACTAAGCTTGTAAGCCTCAATTTATCTCCAGAATCTGCATTTTAATTTTTCCATTTTCTCACATTCTTAGAAATAAGAACAATATGCAAGCAAATATTTAAATAATTACAAAACTACGATGGAGAAACTGCAAAAATGGAACTGTTGGTTGGCAACCAGCTTCACCAAGCTTTGGCTCAAAGTGTTCATTTGTCATCTTATATGCAAAAGTCTAAAATTGGAATTTTGAAAGCAGTTTAGAAATGACAATATATAATGTTCTAAATGAGGCTGTGTAAAATTGAGTGAAGTCATAGCCTGTTTAATAATAAAATCTTTTGTGTTCACTTTATTAATTAAAAATTTTTATAAATGGAATATTTTCTATGACTTATAACCATCAAGTGTCATTATAATAATAAATGTGGCAGACTGGAGGAATAAATAGCTGAATTTCAAATTTCTGGTTTAACTGGAAATGTAACCACATTAGAACTGGTAGCCAGAACTATCTGACTTGTCCAAGGAATGTGCCAAGAATTTGCACAACTTTGCCTTCTGAATTTTTTTCAAGTAATTCCAGAAACTGAATAGTTCTTGGACTCTGGGCTACCTAGATAGATACTGTTTTGGAAAAACTCTTCAGAGTTCAATTATGTCTAGACTTGTCTAGCTAAAGAAAATTAAGCAGGGAATCTGCAGAAAAGTTAGTAAGAGCTGTTTCACCTTTTTTTTTTTTTTTTTTTAAAGTAAGCATGGAGCCCAACACAGGGCTTGAACTCATGACCCTAAGATCAAGATCTGAGCTGAGATTAAGAGTCAAACACTTAACCAACTGAGCCACCCGGGTGCCCCAAGAACTATTCTACCTTCTAATCATACCTGAGATTTACCATGATTTTCAGGGGATAGTACGTTTCCTATTAATTGGATCCTTTTTTTTTTTTTTTAAGATTTTATTCATTTACTCATGAGAGACACAGAGAGGCAGAGACATAGGCAGATGGAGAAGCCACCTCTCTGCAGGAAGTCGGCTGCAGGGCTAAATCTGGGACCCTGGGATCATGCCCTGAGCCAAAGGCAGACCCTCAACCACTGAACCACTCAGGTGTTCCTAACTGAATTCTTTGACAAATAGGTCAGTTATCTTTTCAGTCTTTAGAAAACACAGGATAGTGACCATAATGGGGAATCTTTTGGTGTTTGAACATAACCCAAATGCCTCAGGGCTGTCAATCTGAAAACCACTTTAAATTTCAAAACTGTAGAGGCACCTGGGTAGTTCAGTGGTTGAGCGTTTGCAGTTGGCTCAGGTTATGATCCTAGGGTCTTGGGATCGAGTCTAGACTCCCTACAGAAAGCCTGCTTCTCCCTCTATGTCTCTGCCTATCTCTCTGTGTCTCTCATGAATAATAAATAAATAATTAAAAAATACAAATAATAAATTTCAAAACTATAGATATAGAATCAGTGATTTATTGAGCCAAACACATACTGAGACTAGAACTTTCCATGAAAGTTAGATGAAATTTAATCTCTATGTGTATTTTAAAAAATTCAGTGGGAAGTGGCAAGTTAAGAACCTTTGGGTTTTGATACATTAAACTAGTTAGCACTTACTACTTGGCAGATGAATGTTGAGGATGCAGAGGTGACAAGATATTATCCCTGAATTCAGCAGGCAATTTGAAGTTTTCTTGTGTTTTTAGTACTATATTATCATATATTTGTGCTATCCTAACTTACTAATTTGAAAAGCAGAAGTCTGGATAGAAGATAGTGGAATTGGGATGAGGATGGGGAAGTAAGAATTGTCTTAGGTGTAAACAAGGAGAAAATGGTAACCATTTCTCTCTCCTGTTAATGAGGTTATGGGATATGCTTTTCTCTTTCTTCATACTTTCATGTATTTTCCAAGCTGTCTGCAAAAAAATTGTTCAGAAAAAAATGGTTGCAAAATATTTAAAATTGAAAAACAAATTTATTTTTTTTTAAATGTGACAGACAAAATCTATATCTAATGACATATCTAAAGTCTTACCATAATCCCTAGCACCTAACAGAGGCTTAATAAATATTGGCATTATTATAATTGCTGTTAGTTCTCTTTGGTTGCAAGGAACAAATAAACTAAAAGTAGCTTAAGCAAAAGATAGATAGATAGATAGATAGATAGATAGATAGATAGATAGAATAGATGGGTAGATAGAATAGATGGGTAGATAGGTAGATAGATAAACAAGGTAATATCTCAGGGAACCCAAGAGCAAAAATTATAGCTATACCTTAAGAAAGGAATGGAAGTAAGAACTGAAAAGTCATCAGGATACAGTCTACTTCCTTCCCAACACCTGCTTCGTTCTTTGCTCTTCGAAGAGACTTCCTTCTTTGCTTTTCAGTTCACATGGCGTGCAGAAGAGAACTACCTCTCATCTTCTGACTCTAGAACTCCTTCATCTTTGATTGGCTTAGACTAAACTAGAATTTCTTAGGCTAAATCCCAAATGCTAAAGACAACAAATTTAAATGTTTTTTTTTTTCTGTAGGGTTTATCATCAAGTATACTAATAATTTACTTATTTATTATCTTTAGTGCTTATAGTTTGTCTTTCCAGGAGCCCATACCTAGTGTAATCAACTAGGGCCAGAATGGCATGTCTAAAATGCACTCCTAGGTGAGCCATTGCTAATAATTGGGAGTCCAACAGCAATTTCAAGGTTAAGGAAGGATACTGGGTCATGGACCAGGCATATCCTTCAAAAGATCTCCACCAGTTTTATCTCTCTTAAAGTAGTACCAAAACAATGGTCTTTGTATTTACACACACACACACACACACACACACACACACAAAGTTCCTTATGTAAAAAAAAAATTTCCATGAGCATTGTTTAATTATTCAAATGTGATTTTCAGAGTTTTGACTTCTGTAATTTAAAAAATTGGATATATTATTCACATTTTAATAAATAATACTTAATATGTATTAATGAGTTCAAAATTTATAACACAATCTTTTTTTTCATAAAGTGAAACAGAAAACTATTATCTACAGGAAACGCCATTTCTGTACTCTGATCTGCGTCCCTAATTCTTTCGCTGTTATTGTGGCAGGACAGACATTCTTTTCCTCTCTGTATGTGCTTCCCTTCCTGGAGCATAGCACATACCATGAGAACCAGAAGGGCATTTGGCAATGTGACTGAATGATGAGGAAGGGACAGAGACCCCTTTAGAATATTAACACATTGGGAGAGGTCAATCTTGTAATGTGAAACGGCTGATTGTATGTACTCCATTAGTGGGATCTGACACACACCAGGTCTCATCTAGAGTAGAATAGAGCTTACAGCCTGTGCCAGAGGTGAAAAGACCTAGGATTCTGGGGAAGGGATGCAGGTGTCATGGAGAGAGAAGAAAAGAAAGGGAGGGGCCAAAGGTGAGGTTGCTTTTTCTTTGTTGGCAGTGAAAGAGATAGTCAATTAGGGCAGCACAGTAGGCCTAGATGGCAGGACCCAGGCCCATTGATGGTTTGGCAGGCTTTTATGAAAAGAGTAAAGGGACCCTTTCCAAACCCTTATTCCCTTGTGGCTCTGAGTTAGGAGATTCCACACTAAATTGGAGCCAGGCACTATTGTGTAGATTCTGCTACAACATAAGTTGTGTGAGCTCAAGGATCTTTTTTTTGTTCACAGTTGTGTGCCAAACACCTAAAACAGTGCCTGGCACCTATAGGCACTCAATAAATATTTGTTCAATTGAATCAAAACACCTTGGGCTATGTATACATGTATGACTGGCTAAGAATATGGTTGTTTGATATTGGATGTACCTCTCCTTCTTTCCCTATTCAAAACATAGTTCTAGTATTTCATTAGAAATGAAGTAGGGGTGCTTGGCTGGCTCAATCAGTAGAGCATGTGACTCTGGATATTGGGGTTGTGAGTTTGAGCCCCACATTAGGGATAGAGATTACTTTTAAAAAAACTTCCCTTGGGCCGCCTGGGTGGCTCAGTGGTTTAGCACCGCCTTCAGCCAAGGGTGTGATCCTGGAGACCCGGGATCAAGTCCCACATCAGGCTCCCTGCATGGAGCCTGCTTCTCCCTCTGCCTGTGTCTCTGCCTCTCTCTGTCTCATGAATAAGTAAATAAAATCTTTAAAAAAATAAAAAGTTTTAATAAAAATACCATAGCTTTACTAATGTATAACAATATAGAAATTCATGTAAATAAGTATCTTCTGATCATATTTGTACATGGAACTGCCTAGACAGGATCAGGGGTAGTTTATTATTCAGTCAAGTGAACTGTTCTAAGGTGTGAGTCTATCACTCTGGCTTAAGAAGTTTTAAAATGGAATTTTGGAAAGTTTTCCTAAAAAATTTCCTTGGCCAAATGACTTAAAAGGTTATTCAATGACATGTTATTTTAGTGTCTATTGCACTATGCACTATGCACTCCTCAGCTGACTCCCATGAAAGGATGAGAGACATGGTCCATGGAGGGCTTGGTTGGAAAAAAGTCATCTCATCCTGTCTACACCAAGGGTTTGTTACTGAGTCAGATGTGTCAATCCTGGCTGTACTCTTAGGATAAACTTTCTCACCAGGCGCTCCATTTTCTTGCAAATAGAATTCCTTTAGCTTTTCCCATCAGTTTACTAGGTGTCTCCATACATATACACAGTGGACAAAACTTGAACTGAGGCTGGAAACCCATCATCATCATCACTATCGTCTTACCTCTGTATAATTCTTTAGAGCTTAAAAAGTGCTTTCACATTTAGTATATTGTTTAATGCTATCAACAACCCAGTGAGGTAGGCAGAGATAGATTTACCATGAAGGTAATGAAGTTCAAGTTTAGCACCCTCGGGGAAGGACCTTAGCAGAGTCACACTGTTGTAAGATTTTGGAAATTTTGGAAAATTTTTAACAAGAGATTAAGACTACTGTCACTATCCACTCTGACTACCCTCCTTAGCACCTCCCTCATGTTGGGAGGCACTGGCGTGCCCTTAGGCATTTTTGGAATCCAGCTGAGTTTGGATACACTTAGTTTCGATCTAGTGGAATGTAGTCATGTAGTTTGAAATCACTTTTGAGCTAAGTTATTGCCAGTTGTCTCAATGTGGAAATGGTTTCCAGGAACTCTTCTACTGCAAGCTATAAATGAATGCTGACAATGCAGAATATTAAGATTTGTCACTGAACAAGACATCTTCAGATGCCTTGTAATGTTTGTACCTCATACATGAAATAAACTTGTTAGGGATTTCCCAAATGTAACGACAATCCTAAAACTTTATAAGACATTACTAGAACACATTGTGGAGCCAAAATAAATGTTTTAAAACTAGCAAAGGTAAAAAAACAAAAAAACAAAAACAAAACAAAACAAAAAAAAAACTTGAATACTTAAATTAGAGATAAGACTAGATAACTTTTCATTCACTATATAGAAAATAATATTACAAACATGATGAACACCAGGTGATATAAGGAATTGTTGAATCACTATATTGTACTCCTGAAACTAATTTAACACTATATGTTAACTAACCAGAATTAAAATAAAAACTTTCTTTTTTAAAGATTTTATTTATTTATTCATGAGAGACATACAGATAGAGAGAGGCAGAGACACAGGCAGAGAGAGAGAAGCAGGCTCCATGCAGGGAGCCCAAATGTGGGACTCGATCCCGGGACTCCAGGATCACGTCCTGGGCGGAAGGCCGGTGCCAAACCACTGAGCCGCCCAGTGATCCCCAAATAAAAACTTTTTTAAAAAGGAAAATAATATAAACATTATAAAACCATTGTCATATAAGAAGGTGATCAACGATCACTAAGTGTTTGGAAAATGAGTATATGGAAATATTCATTCCTTTGGCTGATTGTTTAATCCACAAACATTTATGATTTGCCTACTACGTTTTGAAGAATGGTAATGGGGAGTGGAAATAGAGCAGTGAACAGACACAAATAGTCCCTGACATTGATATAGTCATAATTTAAGGTGGAGAAGGCCCCTAAGCAGTAATAATATCAATAATTGTTTATTTATGACTAGGATAATTGTGAAAAAGGGAAGTATTAGATGTTCTGAAAACTAACCTAAGTCTAGGTAGGTTTCCTTGGAAAAAAAGAATATGTAAACTGTAAGATTTAGTTTGGATTTGGTGGAATGTATTTATGTAGTTGGGTTTTTTTTAAGATTTTATTTATTTATTCATGAGAGACACAGAGAGGCAGAAGCACAGGCAGAGGGAGAAGCAGGCTCCATGCCCGTTGTGGGATTCAATCCTGGGAATCTGGGATCACTAGCAAAGGCAGAGGCTCCCCATATTTATGTAGTTATGTAGTTTGAAATCACGTGCTAAGTCGTACCTTAGCAGGCGTCCCCATATTTATGTAGTTATGTAGTTTGAAA
The DNA here is from genome assembly GCF_048418805.1 of Vulpes vulpes. Lineage (NCBI taxonomy): Eukaryota > Metazoa > Chordata > Mammalia > Carnivora > Canidae > Vulpes > Vulpes vulpes. The sequence continues at coordinate 120,619,097 of NC_132793.1, read as the reverse complement.
TCACGTGCTAAGTCGTTGCCAGTTGTCTCAATGTAGGAATGGAAGACAGAATGTCTTGATGTAGGGGAAGATAGAATATCCTACTGGGGGGAAGAAGAGGAATAAAGACTGGAGTGGAAAGGTACAGTACTTGTTGATGTCAAAGAACCAAAAGAATGCCAGTGTAGCTAGCTTGTCATAACAGTGGGGAGAGTGATGAATGAGTCCTACAAATTAGTTTTCTTATTCTAAAACTTAGCAGAAGTGAAACTTAGAGTATATAATGTATATGCTATGCTTTCGTATAAGGCTTCTTTAACTCAGAATAAAGTTCTTAAATTTGATCCATGCTGTTGCATATATTTGTAGGTATTTGTTGCTGAACATTATTCTGTTATATACTAAAATGTATCCATTGACCTGTTGATGAACACTTTAGTTATTTATAGCTTTTGGCCATTAAGAAGGGAACTGCTCTGAACATTTTTGTATGAGATGTGGTATTTCTAGTCCACTGTTTTTCTCTTCACTGTGGTAAAAACACAAGAATATGCTATGTGTTGCACAGAAGTTTTAATGAAAGTGCAAAGAACAGTTTAATACCTATCTGTTCCTTTTGTTGACCTTATGAAGGTACTTGGGTTCTAGAGTCTACAGATTAGAAGATCTAGGTCAGGTAATTCAACACGGACGTGGCAGCAGCTTGGCCTGAGTTCCACATTAACAACATTTGATACGTGAACCATACTTTGAGAGGGAGGATGTCCATATAGGAAAATATTCTCGGGCAGCCCCAGTGGCGCAGCGGTTTAGCGCCGCCTGCAGCCCAGGGCATGATCCTGGAGACCCTGGATGGAGTCCCACGTCAGGCTCTCTGCATGGAGCCTGCTTCTCCCTCTGCCTGTGTCTCTGCCTCTCTCTCTCTCTCTCTCTGCATCTCTATGAATAAATAAAGAAAATCTTTAAAAAAAAAAAAAAAAAAAGGAAAATATTCTCACTGATGCCTGAAGGTGGGGAACCTATCTTGTCAACACACCCTCCAGTCTAAACAGGAATCCATAACTACCTGAGAGACTCTTTATCCCCTGCCAAGTGATTTAAGCTCCTTTCCCCTTGACCCTTTCCTACTTCCCCTAAAGGACTGACCTAATAATAATGATCTGTAACTCTAGCTTTTCTGAATGCTTTCCTGTGATGCTTTTAGCTAGCGTATCTGCATATTCAGCAGAAGCAGTCCCAGCAGTAAAACAATTCCTGTGCTGAGGCCTGCTATGGAAAGTCAACTGCTATTCTCTAGTGCCTCTCTGACCAATTGTTCCAATTTTAGTCACTGATCTGTGACTTTATTTTAATTTTTTAAAAAGATTTTATTTATTTGAGAGAGAGAGATAGAGCGAGCACATGAGCAGGGGTGGGATGGGGTGGGGGAGGGGCAGAAGGAGAGAGAGAGGCAGACTCCCCACTGAGCCGAGAACCTGACACAGGGCTCCATCCCATGAACCTGAGATCATGACCTGAGCTGAAGGCAGATGTCTAACGGACTGAGCCACACAGGTGCCCCTGATCTGTGATTTAAATTGAAGTACAGGGGTGTCATGGCTCTGTTGGTTAAGCTCTTTGGTCTTTCAGCTCGTGTCTGTGATCCCTGGGTCCTGGGAAATCCCTGCTCAGTGGGAAATCTGTTTTTGCTCCTCTGCCAGCACCTGTGCATGCTCTTTCTCTCTCAAATAAATAAATAAAATCTTTATTTTATTTATTTATTTTTTTAAGATTTTATTTATTTATTCACAAGAGACACAGAGAGAGAAGCAGAGACACAGGCAGAGGCAGAAGCAGGCTCCATGCAGGGAGTCTGATGTGGGACTCGATTCTGGGTCTCCAGGATCACATCCTGGGCTGAAGGTAGCGCTAAACCGCTGAGCCACCCGGGCTGCCCTATAAATAAAATCTTTAAAAAAAATAAATTGAAGTACAACCATGAAAGTATTAAGAATATCAGTTTTTGGTAACTTTATTTTTGTAGTTAACAAACAAAGATGGTATTTTGAAGCAATTTTTTTTCCTTGAGAAGAAACCTCTTTCTTGCAGGAATTTTCTTTCCAGAGAGTATTTCTATGCTCTTTTAATACTTTACATTCTATTTGTTTCTGCTGGATTTCTATTATATTTTATACTTTTTTTTTTAGCTCAAAGTCAACACCCACCCCAGCCTCCTAGATAATTAATCGTTTTCCCACATTTAACTAGTGCAGCCTATCCCATTATCTTCTATATTCTCTGGATTTCTCTCAAATGGATCTTTATGTGCTACTGAAAGAGTTCTTCCTTTCAGCCTTTCTTTTTTAACCTCTAACTACCCACTTTAGTGTGTATAGTAAGTAATAAGGAGAGCTTCTTTATCTGGTAATATGGTGAACTGATAACTGGGAAAAATCTCCCTACAAAACATCTAGAAGTGCTGGATAAAATATAACATTCTTTTAAATGAAGAGCTAAACTAGCAAGAAAGTAGGTGTAATAAACTTGCATAATGGCCAGAAATCACTCCCGCTCCAGTATGCATGTGCCTTTGCAGTGTGACTTTGCTGCTTGTCTCAAGACATAGTCTCTACTTCCCTCACCCTTTAAACCTGGACTGCCCTTGAATTCTGACACCAGCTAGTGTGCTGCAATACAATTCTATCCTAACGTTAACCATCTAGAGTTACTATCAGAATCCACAGGTGAGAGGGCACAATTTCCAACAAGATTACTCCACTTTCTAAAGTGGATGCCAGCTTCAAGTGGAGTCCCCCAGCCACCTGCTCCTGTGACCAACTAGCTATGAATCTGGGAGGGTTCCCATGACCCCTTCTCCCAATCAAGTTTGGTAATTCATCAGTATGATTTACAGAACTTAGGAAAGTGCTATACTTAACAATAACAGTTTTGTTATAAAGGATACAAATCAAGGCCAGCCAAATGAAGAGACACATTAGTTCAGTTACAGTAATGGGTAACTGATACTTGAGAGCCAAAAACAAAGACGGTAAAGTCAGAGCAGTAGGCAAGTGAGCTCTCAGATACCCCTGCACCAAGGTTAGATGGAGTTTTCCCATCATGATAACAACAGGACTTATATTTTAACAAGGCTGTGACATCTCATGACATAGGAAACTGGAATAAAGTCCCCTTAATAAAGTTGATGCTTTGAAAAGCTACTCTAAATGATAGGTAGACTAAGAGAAATTCTGTTCCCTGGCAAAGGGAAAGGATAAAAAAGCTTGTCTGTCTTAGTCTGGGATTTAGACAATAAAAAGGAAGTATTCTGACTGAATTTATAGCTATTAACCTTATTTGTCCACAACTAAATTTGGATTTTGAACGTATATCATCAGTGTATTATTATCAGTCTGGGAACTTCCAGTTAGAATTTAACATAAAAAGTGTCCTGTGGAGGCACCTGGGTAGCACAGTTGGTTAGGTGGCCAACTCTTGGTTTTGGCTCAGGTCATCATCTCAGGGCCCTGCATCCGACTTCCTACTCAGCAGAGTTTGCTTCAGGATTTTCTTTCCCTCTGGATCTTGGGATCAAGTTCCACATCAGGCTTCCCATAGGGAGCCTACTTCTACCTCTGCCTTTGTCTCTGCCTCTCTCTCTGTGTCTCTCATAAATAAAGAAAAAAATTTTTTTTGTATAATATAAGGATAAAGCTTTATTTTTGCTTATGGATATCCAACTGTTCCACCCCATTTGTTGAAAAGATTACCCTGTCTCCATTAAATTATCTTGGGACATTGACCATATATATGTGAGTCTATCTTTGGAATCTCTATTCTGTTCTATTGATCTACATGTCAATCCTATACCAATATTATACTCTCTTGATTACTGTAGCTTGACAGTAAATCTTATAATCATGTTGTATGAATTTTTCCAATTTTGTTTTTTTTACAATACTGTTTTGGGCTATTCTGGGTCCTTTACATTTTTATATAAATTTTATTTACTTATGTATTTAAGTAGGCTCCATGCCGATAGGGCACAGAAAACACACCCCATGAAAGAAAACATTTTTTATAATAATTAGAAATTATTGCTCTTTGAAAAACACTGTTAAGAAAATGAAAGACAAACCACATACTGAAAGAAGATATTTGCAAAACACGTATATGATAAAGCACTTGTATCTAGAATACATTTTTAAAAATATTTTATTTACTTATTTTAGAGAGAGAGAGAGAGAGAGGGCACGTGAATGGGGGGAGGAGCAGAGGGAGAGGGACAAACAGATGCTGAGCTTGTGGCATATCCGGACTGCCTGGGTGGCTCAGCAGTTGAGTGTCTCCTTGGGCTCAGGCGGTGATCCCGGATCTGGAGTCCCTGGATTGAGTCTTGCATCAGGCTTTCTGGGAGGAGCCTGCCTCTCCATCTACCTATGTCTCTGCCTCTCTCTGTGTGTCTCTCGTGAATGAATAAATAAAATCTTAAAAAAAAAAAAAATTGTGGCATGTCAATAAAATGAATAAATCACTGATACACTTAACAGAGTATTAGAAAAATTATGCCAAATAAAAGGATCAGAAACAAGACTGATTATATGATTCCATTTATATGAAATTCTATAGGAATCAAAAGTGTAATTACATAAAGCAAATCAGCGGTTGCCTGGATGACAGAAGAGGATTAACTACAAGGAGGCACAAAGGAACTTTTTAGGGTGATAGAAATATTCAATATCTTAATTATGGTTGCAGTTCCATGTCTGTTTACATTTATCAAAACTCATTGAATTGTATGTACACTTTAAGTTAGTGAATTTTATTGGAAGTAAATTATACCTCGGTAAAGCTGATGAAGAAAAGTGACTTGATGTCAGTAAAAACTTCTACAGAGAGACATATTCTTAACTCAGGCTTCACAAGATTCCCGAAGGTAAAACCTAGCTGAACATGAGGTTTCCATACAGAAATTTCAAAACATAGAGGGAAGCTCTAGCCTCCATAAATAAAGAGAGACACAATAATCATCAAAGCAAGGCACCCAAAGATGGCAGATACCTATTCAGTAGAGAGCATAAATATAATTATTTAATATATATTATATATAATAAGGAATTGAAAATTTCAGAACAAAAACAAGACATCAAAAAAAGACCAGAGCATTGAAAGCATTCTTTCCTCCAAGAAAAAGAAATAGAATTTCTTCAAAAATATAATTTCTAAAAAGGAAAAGGTAAACATTGAAATTTTAAAAATTATGGTCAAGTCTAATAGCTGACTAAACTAGCTAAAAAGACAGTTAAGGAATTAGAAAATTAATCTAGGGAAAATATATAGAATATAGTATACAGAGGTAAAGAAACAAAAAAACATAAAAAGAAACATGGCAAATAGAGCAAGAAGACCTCAATATATTCGTAATATGGGTTCAGAAGCAAAGACTATAGTGAAACAGAATAGCCAATGAGAAAATGACTCAGAATTTTCCCAAATTAATGGATGACGGTGAATAAAGAGTAACATGGCTTACAAGACTTCAAATGATAGCCCTTCTTAACTTTTTAATTTCTTTCTATCATTACTCCTTTAACTTTACACTTCACTTATATGCTAGGATAAACAATACAAGAGGAAGAGCAGCTTGCTTGTGGAAATAGCAGAATATTGTTTGTGTAATCCATTTCAAATTAGTGTTTTTCCTTGCACCCTGAACTTTGTGCATATTGTTCTTTCTATCTAAAATACAATGTTTAGTTGATGTGCCATTACACAGATCACACCTCCCCCCTCCACTCCACTATTCTGATTAAACAGCTGGAGTCTTCATTTTGTGGTTAAGGGACAGGTTATCTTCTTCCAAGAGTTTCTTTACTCCTGATAAATCCAATAACCCCAGGCGTTTACTCAGGCCTGTGAATAATGACCTTAAAGAAACCAGAGAGTCTGTTCCATTTGCTCTTTATGGATTGCTGGGCCAGCCATGTCAAGATCCTGACCACTGAACTTTCCAAGGAACCTTGGGGGCTGAAGCTCAAATGTCTACCTCTGAAACTGAGAGTATGCCACTGCTGCCATAGCTACCTTTCTACCACTATAGCAGGAAGACGCTGGAGGCTCAATATGGTATTTGTCTAAGCCTATGCCCAAGGATGTGTCACCACTACCTGTCCTCCCACAATCTCAACAACTGCTCTCCACAAACTCCCTGTGCATTTCCTGTATGACCCCTGCACATATGAAAGTTGACAACAAAGTGAGAAGTCTCTTTGGCTTTTCACTATACTTGACCCAAATCACCACAGACCCCAAATCCCAACACTTAGTTCTTCACATACACACAGAGCACAGAACCAATCCTTGTCCCCATGGCAATCCCCCAGGGCCAGGATTTTGGGCACCAAATCCTAATAATTCTGTCTCCTTTTGTTTCATGATGTTTTTCCTCCTTTCTGCAACCACTATGGCTTTGATCCTAAAAGTCACATCATAGCGAGTTTGAGTCTAAGTTTTAAGGCCAGAAAACTCTGGTTTGTACCTTACTAGATACTTAGGATTTTTGGTCTTTAGTTTCCTCTCCTATAAAAGAGAGAAATAATAGCATGTATCTCCTAAGATTATTTTGAGGACTAAATTATATAATGTGTGTAAAGTTCCTGAAACGAGGCCTGGCATTGGGATGCCTTGGTGGTTCAGTGGTTGAGCATCTGCCTTTGGCTCAGGGTATGATCCTCGGGTCCTGGGGTCCAGTCCCACATCAGGCTCCCTGCAGAGAGCCTGCTTCTTCCTCTGCCTATGTCTCTGCCTCTCTCTCTCTTTCATGAATAAATAAATAAAATCTTAAAAAAAAACAAACAAACAAGGCCTGACATTAGTAAATACTACCCATACACCATTAGTAAAGGTGTCTCCTTTTCCTCCTTTCTTCTTCTTAATTACCTATGATTAAGTCTAAATATTTCATGAATAAATGTGTCTACAACATCCCTGTCTCTTAAAGTAGAGCTGGCTCTCTCACACATAGTTTACCTGTGAGTATAAGCTCTTGTCTCTGGTATTCACTCAGAACATTCTTGTTCTTGTTGTCCAAGCGTTTTTGATCGTTTGATCCAAATTTATATCAGACTTCTGGGTCTTTCTGAAATATTTGGAATCATCTCACAACCCAACCAGTCCCAGGCCAAATGCCACTTGATTTCAACTTCACATTCTTTTTTTTTTTTTTAAGATATTATTTATTCATGAGAGACACAGAGAGAGAGAGAGAGAGAGAGAGAGAGAGAGAGGCAGAGGGAGAGGTAGGCTCCATGCAGGGAGCCCAACGTGGGACTCGATCCCTGGACTCCAGGATCATGCCCTGCACTGAAGGTAGATGTTCAACCGCTGAGCCACCCAAGAATCCCCTCAATTTCGCATTCTTACGTGATTTTGGTGTAGTTGACTTTCTTATCAGTCGGCCCTGTCTGGGTATAATCTAGGCCAAATTCCTCTCCCTTCTTTGGACCCACAACTGCTACACCCCCAGTTCCACTTCAGTTTTTGAGGACTAGACATAAAGACCTCTGGTATCCTTCCCTGCCTTCTTTGTCATTTTCCCTTCTCCTACTTGCCTTCTATCCTTTTTGACATCTTTGTATGTCTACCCATGCTGTTTGCTCTCTTGGCCACATGGAAAACCCTCAGCCCTGTTTCAAACATTTCTTTTTTGATATAGTCTTGCTTGACTCTCCTCTTTTCTTTTCCTCCCATGTCTGATTGAACTGGTCCCAGAGTGGTGCCAGGCGTGTAGTTGGAGGTCAGTGAATATTTGTGGAAAGGCAGCCCATGAAAGACCGTTACTTCCAGATTCCTGGCCTTTCCCTTGCATCCAGCTTTTCAGATCTTGTATTTTTTTTCTTTGATTTTGTGAACTACTCTGATACATTTCAGGTAATTTTCTTTTTCTTTCTTTTTTTGCTTAAGTTAGCCCAATTTGTGTTATGTTGTGTGCAATGACTCCTAATTGATGCATTGATGCACACGTGTGTTGCTTTTATAATGAGAAAAAATGTTTTCTTTTTAAAGATTTTATTTATTTATTCTTGATAAACATAGAGAGAGAGAGACGGGCAGAGACACAGGCAGAGGGAGAAGCAGGCTCCATGCAGGGAGCCTGACATGGGACTTGATCCTGGGACTCCAGGATCACGCCCTGGACCAAAGGAGGAGCCAAACCACTGAGCCACCCAGGGATCCCCGAGAAAAAATGTTTTCTATGATGGAAATATAAATAGATTCCAATTTGATCAATTGTTCATTGGGCAGCTATTTTGAGTGAAGTGAGGATCTTCACATTCACCTATTATAGGAGAGCTGAAATTTTCAGGATTTTCAATAATGAAGTGAGAACATGAGAGATGGAGGCAGAAACTCTGGCCAAGACGTTGGCAAAATGCACAAAGGAATTTCGCATTAGGGGCCTCTCCAGAGAGTGCATCCAATTTAAGTTGAATTTAATCCCTCAATTGGCATCTTTGGAGAGGTACCTATCCCTGAATTTATGAGAAGTAGGCAGATTATCTTTAAAATGGCACTCTGCACAAAAGAGCTTCGCAGAATGTCCATTGGAAATTATATTTTAAAAAAATTAAGTCTTATATAAAGGGTGAACTGAGAGATCCCTTTCTTGATTTGACTCTGAAAGGAACATAAGATAGGAGAACAATGATAAGAGATTTAAAAAGGAGATGAGAGGGAAACTAGATAATCTGAAGAGGCATTGCACCTAAATATGTAAGGTATAGATATAGTCCTAGTTGTGCCTCCACCAATGTGTGAGAAAGAATTAAATTCAGTTAAGTTGTAGAGCGCCTGGCCGGCTTAGTCAGAAGATCATACAACTCTTTTTTTTTTTTTAATCATACAACTCTTGATCTTAGGGTCATAGGTTTAAGTTCCACGTTGGGTGTAGAGATTACTTTAAAATAAATAAATAAATAAATAAACTTGAAAAAATTCAATTAAATTATCCATTACCAAGTCGTTAAAATCTTAGCTTTATTGCAGTCAGGCCTAGCTGCCATTAATGTTTGGGGGTCAAACACTGCTATTTCTGCTCTTGTAAAACTTGCCACCTATACTATAAAGAAGTCTAGGGAGGCCACACAATGCCATGAGATATTTCCTAGGTCTTTGACAGATAACTCTTCTTCCTAATTCCTGCTCCAATCTTGTGTCATTCTATGGCAGTTGCACTCAATTGAGGGTGTCCCTTAGAATTTTTTAGAACCGGTTTTTTTTTTTTTTTTAAGATTTTACTTATGTATTCATGAAAGACACAGAAAGAAAGAAGCAGAGACACAGGCAGAGGGAGAAGCAGACTCCCTGTGGGGAGCCTGATGCAGGACTCAGTACTCCGAGATCATCACCTAAGCCAAAGGCAGATAGATGCTCAATCACTGAGCCACCCAGGTGTCCCTTATTTAGAACTTTGTAAAAAAAAAAAAAAATGCATGTTTATCCCCAGCACAGACCTACTAAATTAGAATGTCTGAGATTAGAGTTTCTTCTTGTTGTTTTTGCTTGTTTGCTTTTAATCATTTTTTATAGAGATAAAGTTAGCATACAATGAAATGCAGAGATCTTAAATGTTTGGTTCAATAAATTTTGACAATCACATACACTCAGTAACTACTACCCAAAACAAGATAAAGAACATTTCATTCATCTTCAAATTCCCTTATGTCCAGACTAGTCTGCTCCAGCCTACCAAAGGCAACTACTCTTCTAATTTCGATCACTATAATATAGTTATGGGATGCTAGGATTTTTAAAAATACAAGTAAGTGCCATGAAGTATAGCTACATGAACAAACATGAATATATCTCAAAAACGTTAAGCAGCCCCCCCAAATTTCAGAAAAACCCAAGAAATTTATTTCATTTGTATAAATCATATACAAATTAAAAGTAGGCAAAAATAATCATAACTTTTCTTTAGAGTAATATATGCAGGTAGTAAAAATATTAAGATGTACATGGGAATGATGATCATTAATTTCAGGATAGAAACTGCCTTTTGTAGAGTGGAAAGAACTAAGAATAGGGAAAAACACTCTGAGGTTTCAACACTGTAATATTTTATTTCTTAAGAGAGTATGGGGTACATGGTTGCCCTTTATATTATGATTTGTACCTTTCTTTATGTCTGCAATATTTCATAATAAAGTAATTAAAACTTCACAGAGGGTTTTGATGTGCATGCTCTTATAATCTCTAGACTCCAGAAATATTCAACATTTTAATAATTATATAAGTAAACATATTTCAAAAAATAGAATTAATTGTGCCATCTGTTCAAAGAGTGATTTTTTAAAAAGTTTTATTTTAATTCCAGTTAGTTAACATAACCACTGTATATTATATTAGTTTCAGGTATATAATATAGTAATTCAACAGTTCTATACATCACCCAGTGCTCATCATGACAAGTGCCCTCCTTAATCCCCATCTCCTATTTCACCCATGTACCCCTCTGGTAACCATCAGTTTGTTTTCTATAAGAGTCTGTTTGTCTCTCTCTCTCTTTTTTCCCTTGTTCGTTTGTTTTGTTTCTTAAATTCCACATATGAGTGGAATCATATGGTGTTTGTCTTTGACTTATTTCGCTTAGCATTATTTTTTTTAAAAGATTTTTATTTATTTATTCATGAGACACACACACACACACACACACACACACACACACACACAGAGGCAGAGACACAGGCAGAGGGAGAAGCCGACTCCATGCAGGGAGCCTGACACGGGACTCGATCCTGGATCTCCAGGATCAGGCCCTGGGCTGAAGGCGGTGCTAAACCACTGAGCCACCCGGGCTGCCCTTGCTTAGCATTATACTCTCTAGCTCCAACCATGTTGTTGCAAATCCCGAGATTTCATTTCTTTTTTATGGCTGAAGAATATTCCATTATATTTATATACCACATCTTCTTTATCCATTCATCTACTGATGGACACTAGGGCTATTTCCATAAATTAGCTATTGCAAATAATGCTGCTATAAACATAGAGATACATGTATTTCTTTGAATTAGTGTTTTTGTATTTTTTGGGTAGATATCAAGTAGTGTGATTACTGGACTGTAGGATAGCTCTATCTTTAACTTTTTGAGGAACCTCCATACTGTTTTCCACAATGGCTGCACCAGTTTGTATGCCTATCAACAGTGCACCAGGGTTCTTTTTTCTCCACATCCTTGCCAACATATATTTCTTCAGTACAAATTCTTTTTACCTCGCTACTCACTCAAACATAAGATGTGGTTTTAACCTCATGATCTAAAATGGCTGCTTAGGGGACTCCTGGCAGCTCAGCGGTTGGGCATCTGTCTTCGGCTCAGGGCGTGACCCCGGGGTCCTGGGATGGAGTCCCGAGTCGGGCTCCCCGCATGAAGCCTGCTTCTCCCTCTGCCTGTGTCTCTGCCTCTCTGTGTCTCTCGTGAGTAAATAAATAAAATCTGAAAAAAAAAAAAAAAAAGAAAAACAATAAATAAAATGGCTGCTTAGTCTCCAATCATCATATCCTCATTCTAGCCAGTCAACAGAAGGGACAAAGGGAGAAATGCTTGCTCTTTCCCTTCAAAAATACTTTCAGATATTGCATACATAACTTCTACTTACATCTCACTGTCTAGAATTTAGATATACCACATAGTTATATGGGAATTTGGAAAATGCGGTCATTATTCTGGGTGGCCCCATGCCCAGATGAAAATCAGAGATTTTATTACTAAGAAAGAAGTGAGATTAGTGAACCAAATATATAAATCTTATTATTTTATTATACATTACTATGTTTATTATACTGTTATATTATATATACTAAACTGCATATTAATATTATATAGCATATATAGGATGGGTATTACATGTATTATATATATATTTTTAAAGATTTTATTTATTTATTCATGAGAGACACACAGTGAAAGAGAGGAAGAGACATTGGCAGAGGGAGAAGCAGATTCCATGCAGGAAGCCCAATGTGGGACTGGATCCTGGGACTCTGGGATCTTGCCCTGAGTCAAAGGCAGACGCTCAACCACTGAGCCACCCAGGTGTCCCTATATTTTTATTTTTAAATGAATACCAGGAAAATGTACTATAAAATGTTTTTCTTTATTTATTTTTTATTTATTTATTTATTTTTTTTTTATGTTTTTCTTTAAAACAAAGTTTATTCAGGGGCACCTGGGTGGTTCAGTCACCTAAGTGACAGACTCATGATTTCAGCTCAGGTCATGATCTCAGGTTTGTGAAACTGAGCACCATGTTGGGTTCCTTGCTTACATTGGAGTCTGCTTGAGATTCTGCTAGAGATTCCCTCTCCCACCCCAACCCCTGATCATATGTGCAGGCACTGAAAAAACCCAAAGTATACTAATATTTTCCTTTGTAAAAGTCTTTCTTGCTTGTCTACTGTGAATATAACATAGTAAGTTTTTAGAAGCATGTACTCTAGAGCAGAATAACGATGTCTAAATCATGGCTCCATATTTTATTTGCTGTGGCTGTGTAACTTCTAGTAAGTCACTTAATCTTGCTAGCCACAATTTCTTCATCTGTAAATGAGGATAGTAATAGTGCCAAACTTATGGGGTTGCTGCAAAGATGATATGTATTGATACACATAAGCACATACAACAGTAAGTGCTCACGAGTGCCTGGCTGACTCAGTAGAGCATGTGACTCTTGATCTTAGGGTCGTAAATTCAAGCTCACATTTGATGTAGAGATTAAAAGTAAAATCCTAGGGAATCCCTGGGTGGCTCAGTGGTTTGGTGCCTGCCTTCGGCCCAGGGCGTGATCCTGGAGTCCCGGGATCAAGTCCAACATCAGGCTCCTTGCATGGGGCCTGCGTCTCCTTCTGCCTGTGTCTCTGCCTCTCTCTCTCTCTCTCTCTCTCTGTATCTCTCATGAATGAATAAATAAAATCTTAAAAAAAAAAAAAAAGAAAAATCCTAAAAAAAACCCAAAAAACAAAAAACCCTCAAAAACTGGTAAGTGCTCAATGTTAACTATTATTATTTATGGTTGAAACTTTTAGAATATTCAAAAAATTAGAAAGAGTAAAGAAAGGTAATCCATAATCCCACTTCCCCAAAACAACCAATATTAAAATGTTGATGTATACTTACGACTTAAGTGTTAAGGATATTTTATACAATTGAAATTCTTGTATATATTATTCTTTTTTTTAACTTTATTTTTTTTTAAGATTTTATTTATTTATTCATGAGAGACACACACAGAGAGAGAGAGAGGGAGGCAGAGGGAGAAGCAGGCTCCATGCAGGGAGCCTGATGTGGGACTTGACCCTGGGTCCCCAGGATCAGGCCCCGGCCGAAGGCGGCACTAAACCGCTGAGCCACCCGGGCTGCCCAAAATTCTTGTATATATTATTCTTACTCTGCTTTGGTCTGAATCTACTCCTCTCCCTTCTTTATGCTGCTTTGTGTCCCTGGAGGTGGTCTAATAAGTACTTCATCAGTAGGTTTACTGGGTTCTCCGAATAGGTTTGGCCAATAGGGAACAGAGTATATATTTCAATTTCTTTCTTTGAAGGATTGCTGTGGGTTGGCTGTGTCCCTTTACTGAAGGTCCCAGCTCCTGTCAGACCCTTTCTCTCTCCACATACTTACCCTTTCTGGGGTCTCTCTTTTAGGCCTAGGAATGGTAGCAATTGTTGACAGACCCAAAGTACTGCAGTAATCCTTATTGGTTTCTCCTAGCCTTTTGTAAATAATCCCTTTATTAAATCCCCTGAAATTACCCAGTTTGAGTGTACCATGTCCTTTCTTCTAGGACTCTAAGACATAGGAAGATAAGAATTTTTTCAGAGAGATTATTTTGGTAGCTGTAGAATATTCTATAGTGCCAATGTACCTTAACACCAATAGCAAATTACTTAACATGCACGCAAGTCAAATTCCTTACAGACACCACCCTATTCATTCCTTAGCACCCCTAGGGACTGGTATTTTACAGATGAGGAGACTGTGCCTCAGGGGAGTCTGAAAATTTACTTCCCTGAGGTCATAGAGCTGATAAACAGCAAGGTTAGTCTTACTTCAGAATCTATATTCTTTGCACTAAACCCAGTGGTTCCAAAACTCAGCTAATCATCAAAGAATCTAAGGACTGTTTTCCTGTGTCCATTCACAGAGACCATAATATTGTAGCTCCAGAGGGAGACTCAGAAATCTCTACTTTTATAAAAGTGCCTCAGGGGATTCTAATAATCCGCTAGATTTGGAAATAAGTTACCTAATTTTAATATACTTATGTTTCCCTTATAGAATATTTGGATCATCTATACATTTTGCTGTTATAAGAAGACTGCAGTGAAGATGGTTATGTATAAAGCTTTGCCTGTATTTAGTATTGTTCACATAGGATGAGTCCAGAAGAGTGATTAGTGAATCAATGATGTAAATATTTTTAAGATTTTTGAAATGTTTCATTCACATATTTACTTATTCAGCTACTCAAATATTCACTTAAAAATTATGTTTCTTTCTACAAATATTTATTAGACATTTGTCATGCACCAAGCACTGTGCTAAGGGTTTGAAATATAACAGTGAGCAAGACATATAGTGGGGAAGATGGATATTAATAACAACAAAAAACAAAATACTGAAGTTGTAATTGTGATAGGGTATCTAAAGGAAAAGTAAAGGGGAATATAACCCTGGTTTGGAGATGATTAGTGAAGATATTGCTGAAGAAATGATATTTAAATTTAGGCTTGATGAAAGAGTAGAAAAGTTATGCAAAGAGAAAGGAGAGGGCATTCTGGGCAGAGAAAACTGACATACACAAAGGCTCAAAGGTGCAGGGGAACTTGGAAAATTGCATAAAATTAGATTTATGTTATCATATGGCTATGGATATACTGAGTTTTTGACAATGTTAAGTTTTGAAATAACCAAATGTGTGACATCTGAGTGAAGATATGTTCAATCAGGAGTTAGAGATAAGAATCTAGAGTTCAGAAGAGAAGTCGTGTGTAAAGAAATTAATTTAGCACTTGAAGCCATGGAAATGGATGGAATGTACAGTGTAAAGGAAAAATATATATAAGGTCAAGAGCAGAGGGCTAATGACTGAACCTGGGAGACTCCACTGTCGCAAAGCTGGGTAAAAATGTCCCAAAGGAGGGGCACCTGGGTGGCTCAGCGGTTTAAGTACCAGCCTTTGACTCAGGTTATTATCTCTGGATCCTGGGATCAAACCTGGGTTCAGGCCCTGCATCAGGGTCTCTGCTCAGCGAGAGTGCTTCTCCCTCTCTTGCTCTCCCTGCTTGGGCGCTCTCTCTCTCTCTCTTTCTCTCTCTAAAATAAATAAAATCTTAAAAAAAAAAAAAAAGTTCCAGGGTAGCCCAGGTGGCTCAGCAGTTTAGCGCCACCTTTGGCCCAGGGCATGATCTTGGAGTCCGGGGGTAGAGTCCCACGTCCGGCTCCCTGCAGGGAGCCTGCTTCTCCCTCTGCCTGTCTCTGCCTCTCTCTCTCTGTGCCTCACTTTAATAAAAACATATATATATATAAAAAAAAAGAGTTCCAAAGGAAAGCTGAAAACCAGTGACCTAAGAAGGAGGAGGAGAAAACCAGAAGTGTTGAGTTGAAGGGAAAAAATGTTTCACTTGAGCAATGATAAAAATTAACAAAATAAGTTCTTGAAATGAGTTGAAAAGGGACTACTGTGCACAAAATGATATCCCAATAATGAACAGAGATGATCACTGCAGCACTGTTTATGGAAATAACTTGATGCATTGTGATTTAGTCATACACTGTTATCCTAAAAAGTTGTGCAGAAGTTGTACTAAACTACAAGTATCAATATGGCAAAATATAAAAATTAACTTAAAGCAGATCACAGATTCAAAAGCAAAATGTAAAACTATAAACTTCTAGATGAAAGCAGGAGAAAAATCTCTGGAACCTATCTTGGCTTGATGAAGAATTCTTAAATATTATACCAAAAACATGACCTGTAAAAAATTTTGATAAATTGGACTTTTTCAAAATTAAAACTTTTGTTCTGATTTTCAAACTACATATCTGATAAAGAACTTACATTTAGGACATATAAAGAACCTCCAACATTAAAAAAAAAAATTCCAATTAGGGATACCTAGATGGCTCAGTGGTTGAGCATCTGTCTTTGACTCAGGTCATCATCCCGGGGTCCGGGATCAAGTCCCACATTGGGCTCCCAGTGAGGAGCCTGCTTCTCCCTCTGCCTATGTATCTGTCTCTTTCTCTGTGTCACTCATGAATAAATAAATAAAGTCTTTAAAAAAATAAAAATTAAAAATTAAAAAAATCCAGTTAGAAAACAGGTAAAAAGGGTACCTGGGTGGCTCAATCAGGTAAGTGTGGGACTCTCAATTTTGGCTCAGGTCATGATCTCAAGGCTGTGAGAAGGAGCCCTGCATTGGGTTCTGAGCTTAGGGTGGAGCCTGCTTGAGATTCTCTTCCTCTTCCTTTGCCCCTCCTCCAACTCACACTCTCTAAAAAAACAAATAAGCAAAATCTTAAAAAAAAGAAAGGAGTAAAAGGTGTGAAGAGATTACTAAAAAAAATACTATGTTAATGCAAGTGAGGTGTTCAACTTCACTAGCCATTAGTGAAATGATAATTAAAGCCATAATGAGAATTACTACACATCTAATAGAAAAGACATAATAGGCAAACAAAAAGTAATGACAATAGCGAATGCTGATGAGAATATAGAGAAGCTAGATTGCTCATACATTAACCACATACATTAAACATATTAATCACACAACTCAGTACTTGCATGCTACGCATTTATTATGAAGAAATAAACATTTATGTCCACATATCAACTGTATACAGATATTGATAGCAGCTTTATTTGTAATTGCCCTAACCAAAAATCACCAGAATGTCCCTCAATAGGTGATTGGTTGAATAAACTGGTATAAAATGGATGTACCATACCATGGGATACTTAGCAATAAAAAAAAAGGAGTAAACTGGAGATACATGTGACAAGGGCATTATTATAAGTGAAAAATCCAGTCCCGAAAGGACATATGCTGCACAATTCTATTTATATAACTTCCTATAACTGACAAAATTATAGAAATGGAAAATAAATTAGTGGTTGTGAGAGTTTTTAGGGTATGTATATAGGCTACAAAGGGGGAACACAAGGAGACATCTGTGATAATCTAATGGTTCTGTATTTCAATTGCAGTGGTTACACATAATAAAGTGGTATAAAGCTATCCAAACACATTGTACCAATGTCATTTTTTCTGGTTTTGATATAGTGCTATAGTTATATAAAATATAACTATTAGGGGAAATTGGATGAAGCATTCACAGGATCTCTCTGTATTGTCTTTCCTCCCTCCTGTGATTCTATAATTATTTCAAATAAAGAATTTTAAAAATGTAATTATACATAAGAGGCAAGTTTTTATTTTATTTTTTAAAAGATTGTATTTATTTATTCACGAAAGACACAGAGAGAGGTACAGATATAAACAGAGGGAGAAGCAGGCTCCCCAGAAGGAGCCTGATATGGGACTCCATCCAATGACCCTGTGATCATAACCTAAGCAAAAGGCAGAGATGCTCAACCACTGAGCCACCCAGGCATCTGAATAAGCAAGGTTTTATTTTTTATTTTTATTATTTTTAATATATATATTTTTATTGGAGTTCGATTTGCCAACGTATAGTATAACACCCAGCGCTCATCCTGTCAAGTGCCCCCCTAAGTTCCCATCACCCAATCACCCCATCCCCTGCCAACCTCTCCACGAAAAAACAAGTTTTTAAAGATATATTTATGTAAAATTTTAACAAAAAAAGCCATAGTATATATTGTATAGGTTTACATACATTTACACCTGCTTGAATTAAATGAAATTGTTTATTTTATACTTCCAAAGGATCAAATATTAAAACTTCGTATAGTTAAACCTAATGGTAAAATTCAGGTACATACAAAGATGGTAATGAGGGACGCCTGAGTAGCTCAGCAGTTGAATGTCTGCCTTTGGCTCAGGGCGTGATCTTAGAGTCCCAGGATTGAGTGCTACATTGGGCTTCCTGCATGGAGCCTGCTTCTCCCTCTGCCTATGTCTCTGCTTCTCTTTCTCTCTATGTTTCTCATGAATACATAAATAAAATCTTTTTTAAAAAAGATGGTAATGATACACATCAATTTAATTAATTTTTAAAAAGATTTTATTTATTTATTCATTCATGAGAATAAAGACAGAGAGAGAGTCAGAAACATAGGCAGAGGGAGAAGCAGGCTCCCTGAGGAGAGCCTGATGCAGGACTTGATCCCAAGACTCCAGGATCATACCCTGAGTCAAAAGCAGATACTCAACCACTGAGCCACCCAGGTGCCTCAATACACATCAATTTTAGAATAAAGACTGCCTCAGAAAGTAGAGAGAAGAGGTGGGAATGAGGCTTCTGATGGATCCAAAAATTAAGAAAAACTGAGAAGTTTGCTTGCAAAGGGTAGTGGTGTGTTAGTAGATGAAAAGATGGAGTTCAGATTGGGGTTTTTGTTTTGTTTTGTTTTGTTTTTTTTATGTTGGAAAAGATTGTAACTTACTTGGATATTGAAGGAAAATATCCAATAGGGAGAAGTTGAAAATCCATTCAGGGAGGCCTAGCTGGCTCAGTTGGTAGAGCATGTGACTCTTGATCTCAGGGGCATGAGTTCAAGCCCCACATTGGGCATGGAGCCTACTTAGAAAAGAAAAGAAAGGAAAGGAAAAGAAAATCCAGTAAGAGATGGCAATTAGTCCAAACGTAAGGTAAAGAGTCATCAAAGAGGGAGTAATTGCATAGGTACTGGAAAGATTGAAGATGATGCTTAATGAGTAGTAGAAGACTGACTATAGTCTTTTATGGACAATGGCCAAACCATATGAACATGGAATTGGACAATAACCAAACCGTATATGGCAATAGAATTCTGACTGTAACCTCTGCATCAAAGGGCTTGAAATGATCAGGACTTGGTGAATGACTGCTGGTCTCCCTATTTGTTTATTTATTTATTGGCCCTCTCTTCCAACTCAGAACAAGAGAGTGCCACATGTGCTCCCTAAAGATGTCTCATTTCTAGCTAGAATGCCATCAGCTTCCTCATGCCAACAACCACCAATCAGAACATACCTGGAGCCTTCTTCTTTTTTTTTTTACTATAAAGCTTTCTTGCTTGCCATTGAGTCTCTGCCAAAAGCAAGTGATGGTGGCTGACTCCTTTGCTATAGCAAGCTCTGAAGAAATAACCTGTTTGTTCTCCTTTGGGTGACATTCCTTTATGTCCACAGTAGAAAGGTTGAATTCATGATTTTGAAGGTAGACTTTATGACCCTCCAAGTGAGAAATTGAGGTAGAAGATGGTAGAGGTGTATTTGCTCAGATGTTTGGGGAGGGACAGGAATGACAGAGCCTTCAGCTCAACAGGCCTGGAGCCATGCCAGGCGTTGACCAAGAAAGCCTCAAGGCAAGCCCGGGAGGTCTGTGGGAAGAGCTCTGGGTCAATGGTACTCACAGGAGCATGGTGGAAGAAAGGCCTGCAGGTGGAATTTATAGTGTGTGTGGAAGACAGAAAAGACACATGTCACAAAGAATTAAAAAGTGAAGTACCTGCTTCTTACAGGCCTGGGCAGTAGAGGTAAAAGCTGATCCTTCTGGGTCAGGGTTGGGAGAGACCTGAGGCCTGCTCCTTCCTCAAAACCACGTCTGGCTTGGGTATAGCTGATGGCCCCAAAGTCCTCTAGATGGCCTCCATGGGATTGTCCAGGAGGCCCAGCTGCCCTCTCCAGATGTGCTAGGAGACTGGCCCCAGTCCCGGCTGGGCCCAGGTAGGGCCTGGATTCCTCGAGTTAGATGCAGTCCATGGAATTCTCAGGTAGGAGCCCAGGAATGCAACCTGGGAGACCCAAGCCTTTGATGGGAACACAGCTGAAGGGGAGGCCGCAGCCCAGGGTGGGGTCCTGGTTCTCTATGGCCTCTAGTCTGTCCATGTTGTCCCAGTTGATGTGGAAGCGGGTCACTCGGGGGTTTGAGGCCAAGATGTTCCTCTGGAGCTGAGAGAAGTCTGGCTTCAGGAGTGGGTTCTCCCGCAGCTCGGGATTGGGGTATTCATTGTTGACTTAGTAGCCCACACGGATGAACTTCTGTCCATGGTAGGTGCAGGTGATGAGGACCACGGTCACACCCACAGCATCAGTCTCTGGGATGAGGGATGGGTTGGGGGCATCAGCCTGAAAGATGAACATGTGCCTCCCTCCTGGGACAGGGCCAACTAGCACAGAGTCCAGGATTTGGTCAAACTCCTCACTCTCAGCTGAGCCAACATAAATGATCTTCCATTTTAGGTCGTCCGCCAGGGCCTCATTGCACTCAAAGCTGATCTTGAGCCGGAAGGGGCTGTGGAAAGGGCTCGGATTCTCCAGCACCGCCACGTTCAGCACAGAAACCTTGGCCATCGCCTTGCCGGGCCGCGGCAAAGGCCACAGCTGGGGCCAAGCCTGCGCCTGAGTCCTCTGCGGTCAGCGGGGTCTTTTTTTTTTTTTTTTTTTTTTTTTGAACTAACAGAATTATTTACAGACATTGAAAGAAGATGATGTCAAGAAACTTCAGTACTTTCCTTTTTTTTTTTTTTTAATGATTTTATTTATTTATTTATGAGAGACACAGAGAGAGAGAGAGAAAGAATGGAAGAGACACAGGCAGAGGGAGAAGCAGGTTCCATGCAGGTTGCCTGACGCAGGACTCGATCCCAGGTCTCCAGGATCATGCCCTGGGTCGAAGGTGGTGCTAAACCGCTGAGCCACTGGGCTGCCCGATGTCAAGAAACTTCAAAGACAAATTTTGGATGGATTATCTTTGTAGATATTAAAATCGGCTGGCTTTATGAAAATATGACTATGGCCAAAAGTACTAACGTCTTCAATAAATGGAGTGGCTGGAAAGTCAACAGTAGCAAGAGATAGGCAGGAGTGGGGTGGCACTGTCTTCACACTGCCTTTAAGGTAGTACTTCAAGTCTTCCAATAAAGGAATGCTAGTAGGTTGAGGATTGACAGTGAAAAAGAGTAATGATCTCTGTCCTAACAGTGAGTGGGGGAAGCGGATATTGGAGTAAATGTGTTAAGAATCAGGGAAGTAAGTGTGCTATGGAAGTACCCCAAGATGATATCTAGTCAAGATTTTGTTTTTGTTTTTTAAGATTTTATTTATTTATTCATGAGAGACACACACAGAGAGAGAGAGAGAGAGAGGCAGAAACACAGGCAGAGGGAGAATCAGGATCCATGCAGCGAGCCCTATGTGAGATTCGATCCCAGGACTCCAGGATCACACCTGGGCCGAAGGCAGGCGCTAAACACTGAGCCACCCATGGATTCCCGTACTCAAGATTTTGAGGGCAGGAACAGCCAGAGATTTCCTGGAGGCAGTGATAATTCATACTGTGTCCTGAAGGATGAGCAGAAAAGCACAAGCATAGAGAGGGTTTCATTGCTGTACCAAGCACCATACTGTCTTAATTACTATGACTTTATAGTAGGTCTTTATAGGACAGGTTCCTCTATGTTATTCCTCTTCAGATTGTTTTGGTGCTTCCTAACCTTATTCTTTCTCATTTCAATTTTATTTATTTATTTAATTTTAATTTATTTACTTGTTTGTTTATATATGAGTAAGAGTACACCCAACATGGGGCCTGAACTCACTACCCCAAGATCAAGAGTTGCATGCTCTACTGACTGAGCCAGCCAGGCATCCCATTTTTAGTTTCAATTTTATTTATTTATTTATTTATTTATTTATTTATTTATTTATTTAATTTTTATTTATTTATGATAGTCACACAATGAGAGAGAGAGAGAGGCAGAGACACAGGCAGAAGGAGAAGCAGGCTCCATGCACCGGGAGCCCGATGTGGGATTCGATCCCGGGTCTCCAGGATCGCGCCCTGGGCCAAAGGCAGGCGCCAAACCGCTGCGCCACCCAGGGATCCCTAGTTTCAATTTTAGAATACACTTGTCAAAGTTTCACAAAAATCTGATAGAATACACTTGTCAAATTTCACAGGAATCTCAATCGGATTTTCGTGCCTGCATAGAACTTAAGCCTCTTTCTTCTTATTGAATTATTACATATTCCTTAAGTGGCAACTTTAAATTTTACCTTCCTCAAGAAGGCCTTCCCTTACTTCCTAGATAAAGTTAAATTTCCTTGCTATGTATTTCCACAGAATCCTGTACTTCCCATTAATTAACACAAATCAGACTTAAAATTCTTTAGTCAAAGTCTGTCTCCTAGGCTAGAAAGTTCATAGGGACCACATCTGTCTAGTTCACCACAATATCCTCTAGCACACAGTCTAAAATAGTTCATGCTCAAGCCATACTTTTTTTTTTTTTAGATTTTATTTATTTATTCATGAGAGAGACAGAAAGAAGCAGAGACACAGGCAGAGGGAGAAGCAGGCTCCCCAACCCTGATGTGGGCCTCATTCCCAGGACTCCATGATCATGACCTGAGCCAAAGGCAGATACTCAACCACTGAGCCACCCAGGGGCCCCCAAGCTATACTTTTAAAATTTTAAATTAAAAATGTAAAAGAGGGATCCCTGGGTGGTGCAGCGGTTTGGCGCCTGCCTTTGGCCCAGGGCGCAATCCTGGAGACCCAGGATTGAATCCCACGTCGGGCTTCTGGTGCATGGAGCCTGCTTCTCCCTCTGCCTGTGTCTCTGCTTCTCTCTCTGTGTGTGTGTGACTATCATAAATAAATAAAAATTTAAAAAAATAAAAAATAAATTTAAAAAAATGTAAAAGAGCGAAGGCCCCTGGGTGGCTCAGCGGTTGGGCAGCTGCCTTCAGCTCAGGTCGTGATCCCAGGATCCAGGATGGAGTCCTGCGTCAGGCAGTGGGGAGCCTGCTTCTCCTTCTGCCTGTGTCTCTTCTCTCTCTTTGTCTCTCTCATGCCTTGTCCATTTAACAGGAGAGAGATCAAAGAATAGTTAGTTGGTGAGACCTAACAGAGCATTCTTCTATTATTATTATATTCTTCTTCTGTTGTTATTACTAATGATCTATTACTGCTACTTCCTTTTCTTTGTAAAGTAAGAGATGAGGGGAGTCCATACTCTAAGCCAGAGGCAGTGGGATTGGAGGTGGGAGAAGAGCAGAGAAGAGCTGTGAAGAATGTACATGTGGACAGAATAGGGGAGCCAAAGACTCCCTGAGCGGTATTAAAGGTCCAGTGGATATTGGGGACCATGCATTCATACTGGTCTCAATCATACCAATCTGCACAGTATGGTTTTTCTTCAGGTGTCCATAGCAGCACAGATCTACCTACAGATGATATTAAATGTTGGATTGATACAGGCTGGGATTTTTGCCAGACTGGTGCCAGTGAAGGACAATCGAACTGATGAGTTCAAAATATTGGTCAAAAGCAGTTGAAAAGAAGAAAGGGAGACAAAGAGACAGACAGACTAGAGACTAAAAGGGCATTTGGTCTGGTTTGTGAGAGTTTTCTCTTCCAGGTTTCCCAGCTATGTTTCCAATCCATGGGTTTAAGAGATTCCCCTGCATCATTATGGCGAATTTTCTTTTTTGGCTAAAGGGAGTTGGAGGAGTTTCAGTTTCAAAATAGTCTTAACTAAGAAAATGTAATACAGACTTTTGTACTTCTCATACTGTGTTTTTGTTTGTCTTGTTTTAGGAGGTTTAGATGTAATGTAGAGCCAAAGTTGATCAGCTTTTCAAGCATTTGGGGCATTTCTGTTGAAATCATCTAACAGCTCTATTGCATAAAAGGCTCAGCATTCTGGCAGATGATTTCAGAGCCTCTGGGGCTTGGAGTCAACCAGTAGGGTTTGCAGGGATTCCTGCCTCCTTGTCTTACTGTTCCTATTCAGAAGCAGCCAGGACTTTATGCCTGGAGCTGCTGGGGTAGAGGGACAGATCCTTTGATTGGCTGAGGATCTTGCTCTGGGAAAAGGGGAATGTGAGCCCTCTGTTCTTCGCTATATCCAAGATCTTTCCTGACTTGTTTCCTATTGCAAAATGAATCACTCTTGAAGTAGGTCAGCAATGCCGCAGTCATCTCTTTCCAGGCTCTACCACTTCAAGATCATATCACCGAACCTTGTGTCTTTCTTCCCAAAGCCATCAGAGACAGGTTTACCAAAACATTTACCTTCTGTTTCCTACTTCATACAGACAATACTAGAGACTAACAACATGTTAGTTGGAGTTGTTTTTGGCTGCCTGTTTTTGGATTTACTTGATTGACATTTCTACAAGGCATTTAGTTTTAGCTTCCAACAACAATAACACGCAAGCAACTCTCAGTCTCCTTTTTTCAATTCCTCCTTTCAATTTAATAGGCTGCTCCCAAGGCAGGTTCTAAAACGAGTGCTTGGTATGCAGAAAAGGTTGTAATGTTATTAATTTAAATCCCATCAAGTGATATGTCATGATTTATTTAATTATTTCTCTGGACATTAGTTTATGTCCACATTAATGGACATTTAGTTTATTTTTGCTATTTGATTTTATAATTAATTACTGTAAAAGATATATTTATGCATAAACATTTTTCTGTATTTAGGAAATATGGGATTCCTCCTCAGCTTTTCAGAGTTTTCAATGTAAATATTATCTACTGCTAAGCCTGAAAGTGTAAATGATATTTAACATCTGCCCCTTTTTTCCCCTCTGCTTAGTTTTCTTTGAATCTCTGATCTCTGTAAAATGCCTGTTAATTCCATTTTATGCACTATCATTGCCATTTCTTCCCCACGTAGCCCTTCCTCCTGGAGGTATTTGTCTTCCTACTTGGATCTGTACTGATTTCTTTCTGGATCTACTACACAGCAGTCATCCTTGGACTATCCAGTTTCCTGGATCTGATGACTTCTCTTTCTCGGTTTATTATTATAAATAATTTTGCTAGAGTGTATCCTCTATTTTGCTAGAATGTATCCTCTAATGCCATCCTGATGAAGAGTATAAACATTTTAATACTATGTATGTCTAAATATATCTAAGTTAAAAACAATTTTTTAATTCTGTACTTTGAGGACAATGATCCATTATCTTCTAGCATGCAGTGTTGTGGAGAAATTCAACATGATTCTCTCAATCTTCTGTTTATGGGTTTTTTCCTTTGAAAGTTTCTAGAGTCATCTCTTTTTTGGTGTTCTGAAATTTCAAGTTGACATGTCTTAGTGTTGCTGTTTTATAAATGTATTATATTGAGCATTCAGTATGTTCTTTTTTATTGACGTACAATTGACACATAGATTAATTAGTTTTAGGTGTACAACATAATGATTCCATGATTGCATGTTCAATATGCACTTTTAAACTGGAGACTTGGGATGCCTGGGTGGCTCAGTGGTTGAGTGCCGCCTTCCGCCAAGGGCATGATTCTGCAGTCCCAGGATCCAGTCCCACATCGAGCTCCCTGCATGGAGCCTGCTTCTCCCTCTGCCTGTGTCTCTGCCTCTCTGTGTGTGTGTCTCTCATGAATAATAAATAAATTAAATCTCTAAAAAAATAAATAAAAATAAATAAACTGGAGACTTGACCTTTAAAAAAAAAAAAAAGGGCAGCCCGGGTGGCTCCGCAGTTTGGCACTGCCTTTGTCCCAGGGCGTGATCCTGGAAACCTGGGATCGAGTCCCACGACGGGCTCCCTGCATGGAGTCTGCTTCTCCCTCTGCCTGTGTCTCTGCCTCTCTCTCCCTCTGTTTCTCTCATGAATAAGTAAATAGAATCTTTAAAAAAAATTAAAAATTAATAAAAAATAAAAAGATTTTTTTATTTATTTGAGAGAGAGAGCATAAGTGGGAGGCAGAGGGAGCAAAAGAATCTCAAGCCTACTCCACGCTGAGTACGGAGCCTAAAAGTGCTCCATCTCGCTACCCTGAGACCACACCCAAACCTAAACCAAGAGTTGGTTGGATGCTTTATCAACTGCACCATTCAGGTGCTCCATTGATCTTTATCTCTGGGAAATATTCTTGTGCTACTTCCTTATAATTTTGTTCCCAACGTCCTCTCTTTGGGGAACTCTTTTATTTAGATATTGAAACTCTCAGATTAATACTTTAATTTTGTTATCTTTTTTACTTACCCTCATTTTAAATTTTTAAAATCACCTTTTGTTTCTAATTTTTCTTCCCCCCCCACCCCCCACCCATTTCATTTCTCTCCTTTTCTTTCCTTCCTTCCTTCTGAAAGGATTTAGTCTTATTTCATGGAATTAAAATCTTATCTCCCTGATAATATTAATTACTTTTACCATTTGCATTATCTGTTTCCTCTGAGTTCTTTTTCTCCTCCTTTGGTTTATTTGTTTTGGCCTCTGTCTTTACTGTTGGAAGCTTTCCTCGAAGATCTGGTGATCCTTGGATGTTTGTTCAGGTTTTTAAATGAATCACTGCAAAGCTGATTGGAAACTGTGTGAGTGGGCAGGTCTTGTTAGTTTGTGGGCTTATTTTTAGATTGAGGAGGTAGTCAGCCAGCTTGTGGGTGTGGGTGTGGTCCCCCAAATGTCAGTATGTGTAGGTATTTTCTCTGTAGCAATTTAGTTTATGGAGAGAGAGCCTCTAATCTGCTGCCTGAGAAAGATAAACCTGGCTGGTGGTGCCTCTAACACAGGGTGAGGTAAGGAACTGAAGAGCCTCACCATTCAGTGGGCAGACTTTTATTAAAGCCTCATCCTGCCCTTTTCCTGCCTGGTGCTCCCCCAAAGTCTCTTAGGTTGTTTCTCCCCAATAAAGTACTTGTAGAAGTTGGGGAGGGGTGGTTGCTTCACTGATAGGAGTGGAGGAAGGCTTGTAGGGCTAACTGCTTCTTTTTTCAGTTTTTTTTGGACACCTCTCATTGCTTTCAGTGCCCTATTCCTTCCAGGGTACAGGCTTCAATTGCTAACTAAGCCTTTCTGGAGTGGGTTGTATTGCTGTTTCTTGAGAGCATTCTCCAACAAAGGTTGGTCTTTTCTGCTCTGCTAATTTTTTTTTTTTAAGATTTTATTTTTCCATTTACGAAAGACACACAACGGGGAGACAGAGACATAGGCAGAGGGAAAAGCAGGCTCCTCGCAGGGAGCCCGATGTGGGACTTGATCCTGGGACTCCGGGATCACACCCTGAGCCGAAGGCAGAAGGTCAACCGCTGGGCCACCCAGGCGTCCCTCTGCTCTGCTAATTTAGTTACCATTCCTTCTCCTGCTTATTGTCTTCATATATTGTGGGTTGGGGGTACAGATATTTCTTAGTTTTGTTGAAAATGGGGTTAGTGGGGGTGGGACGGAAAAAATGGGGTTTGTGTTTCTGTTTCCCGTTCTGTTTGGAGATTTTCAAAGAAGAGATTAGAAAGGTCAATGCTCAGCCATCTTGATTCTGGAAATTGTGAAGGTGACATCCTAGCATTTGCCTTGATCACCACTATCCAAACTTACTTGAAAAAAATACAAAAGTTGGGATGCCTGGGTGGCTCAGTGGTTGAGCGTCTGCCTTTGGCTCAGGGAATGATCCTGGGGTCCTGGGATCGAGTCCCACATTGGGCTCCCTGTGGGGAGCTTGCTTCTCCATCTGCCTGTGTCTTTGCCTCTTTCTGTGTGTCTCTCATGAATAAATAAATAAAATCTTTAAAAAACATACAAAAGTATTTTGAAAACAATTCTGTCTGCATGTATTCTTTGCTCAGTGGCAATGCCAAGCAGTATTATGCCTAGCTATACTGGAGCCTGAGACAAAAAGGAAAATTAGTAATACCAATCCTATCTTATTTAAAGTCTTGATATTTTGTTCATTATGGGGGATTTTGTATCAAATTTGAGTTTTAAAAATATTGCATTCAAGTATTATTTGTCTTGATTACTGAGTTTTTAAATTTTATACCCTATCTGAGTGACTTCCTTGCTACATCCTAGTTCTTAGAGGCAGGTATCACATACTTGATCAGCTCGTGTCCTTACCATAAACCACTACAAATAAACATATAATCTAAGTAAAAGCAGCCTGCTTGTTGTGCAAACTTTCGGCTTCAAGAGAAATTCCACAGTCAACTTTTCAACCAGTTTGCCTTTCTTAGAGCTTCTACATATTCTTGAGTCCTCTCTTTTGTTCGTAGCAATAGTTGGTCTCTTCTAGGAAATATAGGGTTGTCAAAGTGAGTTCCTCCCAGTATAATTGAGATATCAGAATTTTATTGATACATGTTGCAAAATATAGAAGGACCGATGTGGCACTGCAATAATCAGGTCCGTGGCTTTTTCTGCTAAGATGCTGTGACAGCAACAGAATCGGAAGCATTTCTTCCAATTTTTTTTGGTGTTATTTGCTAAAAAACTTGTGATGAAGTAAAAGAAGTAAAACTTCTTCGGGTATTTCTATACCTACTATTAAATATGAGCTGGTGTTGGAAAAGGATCCTCCCTTCTTAATTACAAGATTTTTGTTGGCTAAGTGGAAGATCGAGGAGGAAGGTGTTTGGGCTGTTATGGGGCATGAGTCTGAAATGAGAGTGAATTTTTTTATTCTTTTGAATTCTTATTTTAATTAGCTATGGTGGTGTAGGTGAGTCTTTTAGACCACTGTGCATTGCCACTTGGGGAACAGTCATGTTAAAGGTATAGGGGCAGAAAAATTTTCCTTTCTTCCCTTTTATGTTCTTTACCTGGGCTGATCATCAAATTGACATAAGACAGATTAATAGGACAAAAACAAGTTAAATTTCTTATGTTCCAGAGCCCCAAAGATCTGAGGCTCAGGGCATGTGGGTAGTTGGGGCTCATATGCCATCCTCAGCTAAGGAATGGGAGAGTTGCCTGGGGCTTCAAAGGGGAGGAGGGTAATTCGCAGGTCGATAAGAAAAGCATGTTTGGTAATTAGCTGTTGTCCTGCTACACAGATAAGTCTGTCAGATAAAAAGTTGTCTCTGGTAATAACTGTCTTTCTGGGCCAGGGACCCTATCTAAATTCTCTTAGGGAGGGGCACCTGGTGACTCAGTGGTTGAGTGTCTGCCTTTGGCTCAGGTGATGATCCTGGGGTCCACACAGGGAGCCTGCTTTTCCCTCTGCCTGCCTGTCTCTACCTCTCTCTCTCTCTCTATGCCTTTCATGAACAAATAAATAAAATCTTAAAATAAATAAATAAATAATTTAGGTAGGTAAAGGAGAGGTAAAAGTTTGTCTTGGATCGAGTCTCGATTGACTTCAGCTCAAAATAACCCAATGCCAAAGTAGCACATTGTGGGGTGGCATATTCTACTTGCCTTCAGTCCTGCCTCTGAAACTTCCCCAAGAAGTTTTATAGTCTAGGGATGCCTGGATGGCTCAGCGGTTGAGCGTCTGCCTTTGGCTCAAGTCCTGATCCCGGTATCTGGGGTAGAGTCCCACATCGGGCTCCTTGTGGGGAGTCTGCTTCTCCCTCTGTCTCTGCCTCTCTCTCTCTCTGTTTCTCATGAATAAAAAATAAAATCTTAAAAAAAAAGTTTCATGGTCTAGAAGTTGAGTTGGTAGATTGTTCTATCTCATTGAACTAAACTGTTACTACTAAGGGTAGGTCACTTCACTTACACAGCTGTGTCTCAGTTCAGGAAGCAGAGATGTGAGTGGGTTCCCAAAGTTAGAACTGTGGTTCAAACAGTCAAGTATTTAATAAAAGGATTTGTATGGAAACAAAAGAAAAACAAAGGAGCAGATTATAATCTCAGCGTCTGGTTTCTGAAGGCAGATAATCAAGAAACCTTTTATTTTTTAAAGATATTTATTTACTTATTTGAAAGAGAGAGAGAGAGAGAGAGAAGGAGAGCACTAGAGAGAGAAAGCACCAGGGGAGAGCAGAGGGAAAGGGAGAAACAGGCTCTCTGCGGAGCAGGGGAGCCTGATGCGGGGCTCAATCCTAGTACCCTGGGATCATGATCTGAGCCAAAGGTAGATGCTTAACCAACTGAGCCACCCAGGTGCTCCTGAGAAGCTTTTTAGATGTCAGGCTTGAAGCATCTTCAGATGGCGTAAGAGCTGGCAGGGACAATCTGATAGCTTTTCCTGGTTTGTGGTTTGATGCCTGTAGTACCTCTCTGAGTAGCCAGACAGCAACAGGCATGAAGACTGTCCATACATGAGCTGTTGTGGTGATTTCTCTGAAGCTTATAACAAGTTGTTTAGCTTACATGGCTTTGGGGAACGGTGGTGTTAGTTTTCAATGATTCCAAATCAGAAGGGTGAGAGAAAATTGAAATTAGTTTGGAGAGTTGTGGCCAAAAATTGGAGGAAACTAGAAGAATTCAGGATCTAGTCCATTTAGTATAGGTAGAAAACAAAACCTCAAAGACAATTAATAACACTAGAATTTTATATCCACAAATATGTTTTACTGAAGCATAATTTTTCTCTCTCTAATCACTCCCACTTTTCAAAGATAACCACAGTGAGATGAGTTTGTTTGCAAATTGAGTCTAATTTCAATAAAGTTGGCCTAAAAGTACACAAGAATAGTGATTGATCATATAGCCTCTTTTAAATCTGTTTTGCTGGGACTTTTCATTAGGAATCTCAAATTAGACTTTTTTTTATAAAGACTTTATTTATATGAGTGACAGAAAGAAAACACAAGATGGGGAAGAGTCAGAGAGAGACCTAGGACTCTGGGATCATGACCTGAGCCAAAGTCAGATACTTTACTGACTGAGCCACCCAGGCACCCTCAGATTGGACTTTTAAAAGCCTCTTTTTTTTTTTTTTTTTTAAGATTCTATTTATTTATTCATGAGGGACATAGAGAGAGGCAGAGACATAAGGCAGAGGGAGAAGCAGGCTCCATGGAAGGAGCCCAATGTGGGACTCGATCCCGGTACTCTGGGATCATACCCTGTGCCAAAGGCAGATGCTCAACCACTGAACCACCTAGGCTTCCCTTAAAAGCTTCTTCTTTTTTTTTTTTTTTTAATTTTTTTTATTTATGATAGTCACACACACAGAGAGAGAGAGAGAGAGGCAGAGACACAGGCAGAGGGAGAAGCAGGCTCCCTGCAAGGGCATCACACCCTGAACCAAACAAAAGCCGAAGGCTCAACTGCTGAGCCACCCAGGCATCCCATAAGATTTATTTTTAAATAATCTCTACACCCAACGAGGAGCTTGAACTTTCGATCCCAAAATCAAGAATTGCATGCATGCTTTACCAACTGAGCCAGCCAGGCACCATAAGATTTAGCTTTCTTAAGCAAAAATTGGGTAAAGACAACACGAGAGATTATTTTGACCAAAAGAACTCTTTGTTTTCTAGGCAGATTACTTTAACAGGTAAAGAAGAATGTATAATCTCCTATTAAGAGCAGACCAATAGTCTAAAAAATGTTGTCTTTTTAACAGAGAGAAAGTTAAATTCTAATTTTGCATGAGCTTACTTTTCTTATTAAAATTCATTCACTTAATTAAATCTATTTCAGACTTAGCCAGTCCTGACCATGCATAAAATTTCTTTTTTTTTTTTTAATTTCTAAAGATTTTTTCTCCACAAACCTACAATTTTCAGATTTTGTCTTATGTTTTCCTTTCTTTCCCATTTTGAAATAACCAGTCTCTCTTTAGGACAAAACAAAAATGCATTTCTCTTCCTCATACCTCTTTTTTTTAAAGAAAAAAAGATTTTATTTATTTATTCATGAGAGACACAGAGAGAGAGAGAGAGAGAGAGAGTGCTCGCGAGACACAGGCAGAGAGAGAAGCAGGCTCCATGCAGGGAGCCCAATGTGGGACTCAATCCCCAGTCTCCTGGATCGCACCCCGGGGCTGAAGGCGGCGCTAAACCACTGGGCCACCGGGGCTGCCCTCATACCTCTTTTATTGAAAACACACATAGGCATACACACACACAAGAAAACACACATTCTATTTTACTTGGGTCCTTAGATGTTTGCCCTATTATTTCTAGTAGGTTTAATTATATATATTAGAATTTTTTTAACAAGGAGATAACATTTAAAAAATGTTTTAATTCCAGTATAATCAACATACAGTGTAATATTAGTTTCAGGGGTACAATATAGTGACTCAACAATTCTATATATTACTTAGTACTCATCATAATAAATGTACTCTTTAATCCAATCACATATTTCACCCATCACCCCATTTGCCTCTCTTCTGGTAACCAACAGTTTGTTCCCTATATATGTTTTTGGGGTTCCTGGGTGGCACAGTTGGTTAAATGTCCAAGTCTTGGTTTCTGCTTCTGTCCTGATCTCAGGGTCATGAGATTGGGCCCCATGTCAGACTCTGCACTCAACACAGAGTCTGCTAAAGTTTCTTCCTCCTTCTCTCTCTGCCTCTCCCCTCCTCCCTCACTCTGTCTCTAAAATCAATAAATAAATATTTTTTTAAAAAGAGTCTGTTTGGGCTGCCTGGGTGGCTCAGCGGTTTAACGCTGAGTCCCATGTCGGGCTCCCTGCATGGAGCCTGCTTCTCCCTCTGCCTGTGTTACTGCCTCTCTCTCTCTCATGAATAAATAAATATAATCTTAAAAAAAAATAGTCTGGGGCAGCCCCCGTGGCGCAGCGGTTTAGCGCCGCCTGCAGCCTGGGGTGTGATCCTGGAGACCCAGGATAGAGTCCCACATCGGGCTTCCTGCATGGAGCCTGCTTCTCCCTCTGCCTGTGTCTCTGCCTCTCTCTTTGCTCTCTCTGAATGAATAAATAAATAAATCTTAAAAAAAAAAAAAACACAGTCTTTTTTTTTAGTTTTCTTTTTTCTCTGTTCATTTGTTTCATTTCTTAAATTCTGCATGAGTGAAATCGTATTTGTCTCTGACTAACTTATTTCGCTTAGCATTATACTCTCTAGATCCACCTGTCATTGCAAATGGCAAGATTTCATTCTTTCCTATGACTAATATTCCACTGTATATATACATCACCTTTTTTTTCAAGATTTTATTTATTTATTCATGAGAGACAGAGAGAAAGAGAGAGGTAGAGACAGGCAGAGGGAGAAGCAGGCTGCCTGCAAGGAACCGGCTGCAGGACTCTATCCCCGACCCCAGGATCACGCCCTGAGCCAAAGGCAGATGCTCAACCACTGAGCCACTCAGGTGTCCCAACATCATCTCTTTTTTATCCATTAATCTATTGATGGACATGTGAACTACTTCCATATCTTGGCTATTGTAAATCATGCTGCTATAAGCATGTATCTTTTTGAATTAGTGTTTTCATATTCTTTGAGTAAATATCCAGTAGTGGAATTACTGGATCATATGGTAGTTCTATTTTTGATTTTCTGAGAAATCCCCATTCTGTTTTCCACAGTGGCTGCATCAGTTTGCATTCCTATCAACAGTGCATGAGTATTTCTTTTTCTTTACATCCTTGCCAACACCTGTTGTTTTTTGTGTTTTTAATTTCAGCCATTCTGACAGGTGTGAGATGATACCTCATTGTTTTGATTTGCATTTCCCAGAAAATAAGTAATGTTGAGCATCTTTTCATTTATCTTTTGGCTATCTGTATGTCTTCTTCAGAGAAATGTCTGTTCATGTCTTCTGCCATTTTTAAATTGGATTATTTGTTTTTTGGGTGTTGAGTAGTATAAATTCTTTATTTATTGTAGATACTAACCCTTTATCAGATATGCCATTTGCAAATATCTTCTCCCATTCAGTAGGTTGTCCTTTAGTTTTGTTGATTTGTTTCCTTTTGTTGTGCAGAAGCTTTTTATTTTGATGTAATCCCAATTGTTTTTATTTCTCTTGCCTGAGAAGACATATCTAGAAAAATGTTGCTATCGCTGATGTTAGAGAAATTACTGCCTGTGCTGTCTTCTAGGATTTTTATGGTTTCAGGTCTCACATTAAGGTCCTTAATCCATTTTGTGTTTATTTTTGTGTATGGTGTAAAGAAAGTGATCCACTTTCATTCTTTTCCATGCAGCTCTCCAGTTTTTTCAATACCATTTGTTCAAGAGACTTTTTTCCTAGTGCATATTTTTGCCTCCTTTGTTAAAGATTAATTGACCATATATTCATGGATTGTTTCTGGGCTCTCTATTTTGTTCAACTGACATGTGTCTACTTTTGTGCCAGTACCATACTGTTTTGATTACTGTAGCTTTGTAGTATATCTTGAAATCTGGGATTGTGATACCTCCAGTTTTGTTTTTCTTTTTCAAGATTGATTTGGCTATTCAGGGTCTTTTGTGCTTCCATACAAATTTTAGGATTATTTGTTCTAGTTCTGTGAAAAATGTTGTTAGTTTTTGATAGGGATTGCATTAAACCTATAGACTGCTCAATCCAAGAACAAGGAGTATCTTTTCATTTGTTTGTGTCATCTTGGATTTCTTTCCTCAGTGTTTTGTAGTTTTGAGAGTACAAGTCTTTCACTTTGGTTAAGTTTATTCCTAGATACTTTATTGTTTTGGTGCTATTGTAAATGGGATTGTTTTCTTAATTTCACTTTCTGCTGCTTCATTATTAGAGTATTGAGTGCATCAGATTTCTGTATAGTGATTTTGTATTCTGTGACTTTACTGAATTCAGTTATCAATTCTGGTAGTTTTTTGGTGGAGTCTTTTTTTTAAAGATTATTTATTTATTTATTCATGAGAGACACAGAGAGAGAGAGAGAGAGAGAGAGAGAGAGGCAGAGACACAGGCAGAGGGAGAAGCAGGCTCCATGCAGGGAGCCCGACTTGGGACTCGATCCTAGGTCTCCAGGATCAGTCCCTGGGTTGAAGACGATGCTAAACCACTGAGCCACCTGGGCTGCCCTTTGGTGGAGTCTTTAGGGTTTTCCGTATATAGTATCTCATTTCATGTCATTTGCAGATAGTGGGAGTTTGACTTCTTCCTTATCAATTTGGGTGCCTTTTATTTACTTTTTTTCTTGTTTGATTGCTATGGCTAGGATTCCCAGTAATATGTTGAATAAAAGTGGTGAGTGTGGACATCTTTGTCTTGTTCCTGATCTGAAGGTAGAAGTCCTCAGTTTTTCACCTTGGAGTATGATGTTGGCTGTGGGTTTTTCACATATGGCCTTTATTATGTTGAAGTATGTTCCTTCTAAACCTACTTTGTTGAGGGTTTTTCTAATGAATGAATGCAGTACTTTGTAAAATGCTTTTTCTGCATCGATTGAAATGATCACTGTTTTTTATCCTTTCTCGTTGCTGTGATGTCTCACATTGATTGCAAATATTGAACCACACTTGCATCCCAGGAATAAATCCCATTTGACCATGGTGAATGATTTTTTTTAATGTATTATTAAATTCAGCTTGCTAGCATTTTTGTTGAGGATATTTGAATCTATGTTCATTAGAGATATTAGTCTGCAGTTCTCTTTTCTTATAGTGTCTATCTTGTTTAGGATCAGGGTAATGTTGGCTTCATAGAATGAATTTGGAAGCTTTCCTTCCTCTTCTATTTTATGGACTAATTTGAGAAGAATAGGTATTTACTGTTATTGTAGAATACATATATTAGAATTTTTTTAAAGATTTTATTTATTTATTCGTGAGAGACACAGAGAGAGAGAGAGGCAGAGACACAGGCAGAGGGAGAAGCAGGCTCCATGCAGGGAGCCTGAAATGGGACTTGATCCCGGGCCTCCAGGATCGCGCCCTGGGCTGAAGGCGGTGCTAAACCACTGGGCCACCCGGGCTACCCATGTTATAATTTTTTTAACTTCATTTTTGTGAAAAGATGAACTGCCTTTTGTATTAGCATTCTGTGGCCTGGCAATTTATAAATACTCTTTATAATTTGGGGGAACATGCTTTCTCATAGTAAATTTCTCAACATAGCACAAAACATGTTTATGAATATATCCAAATATCTTTAGTTGCTCTGTAAAAGGAGGCAAAAAGTAGATAAGCCTATGTCCAGCAATTAATGTGTTAGTATTTTATCTTAGTTGGAAATGATCTGGATATTTAACAGATTTTAACTCACTCTTTAATTTACCTTAGCAAAATTAAAGGCTTCAGATTACCACAAAGATTTGGGGAAACTATTTTAAAAAGTCACTTAGGGGAACCTGGATGGTTCAATTGGTTGAGTGTCCAACTCTTCTTGGTTTTGGCTCAGGTCATGATCTCAGGGTCTTGGCATTGAGCCCTATGATGGCTCTGCACTGAGCATGGAGTCTGTTTAAGATTCTCTCCCTCTTAAAAAAAAAAAAAAAATGATTCTCTCCCTCTCCCTCTGCTCCTCCCCCTGCTCACAAGCACAGATGCATGCTGTCTCTTTCTAAAATCAATCAATAAATAAAATCTTTTTTTAAAAAGTTCATCTAAAACTTTTTTATCCTACCTATATCTATTTAGTTTACTTATTCTTAACAATTATGCTTAGGCTACCCACACAGACTTCTTGAGATATTAGACAAAGTCAGCCATCATACCAACCTCTTTTTCTTGCTGACAAATTTTGTAAGAGATAACATGTACTCAAATTTTGTACGAGATAACATGTACCTTTAGGAACCCTAGATAGAATAAAAGTGTTATACTTAATTCTGGTAACCCTGAAGAGGTATCTATTTTAACTAAACTAAGCAACTTAAACTGGCTTCAGTATATTTTCCCAGATTATATGAACCTGAAAAGCATTTGGGTTAGTTTCTATTCTATTTCTGAAAAATTTTAGGAAGACTTAATTTATATAAACTAATTTCTTTAAGCTAATTAAATGAACTCTTTTACAGATTAATTTTAGTATACCATCTGGAGGTAGGAAAATGCCTCATATTTATAACACATGTATATATAGACATACAAATAGACCGAAACAGAGATGTTATAGCTTCCGTTTTAAAATTACTGCTATGACTCAGGTACAATAATATAAGACTCACTAGTTATAAGAAAAGTTGCATGTAAGTCATATTTCTGGCAAATGGAATAAATTTATGCTACCTGCTCAGGTGGTTAAAGCCTTTTTAAAACCAATATTTCTGGAGGACGCTTAGGGGCTTTTTCATTTGTCTAAGTTTCAAATGACCTTTCCCTCTTTCATTCTTCTTCTCATAAGAATTACTTCCCTGAAGTTTGTACTTTATAGAAATGGCCTAGATAAGTCAACATTTACATCACAAAAGCATAGAGAAAGAATACATGCTTCCCCAAGAAGGACTTTGGTTTTCCGAGGCCAATATTTATAAGCCTTTTGACATCAACTGGGGAGATTTGGAAGTTTGTGAAAAGGAATAGGTGAACTTTGAACTGCTTCCAGAGCTGTATTTGTAGTTTAGTGAAAATTTGTAAGATAAGTATGGTTGCTCTCAGTTCTTCCAAGAATGGGGCTGCCCCTAAATGACATCGTAGGTCAATTCACCCATCCAATTATTATCTTTGATTTGCTTCACAATTCAACCTTGGACCACTTTACCTTAAAGGGGAAAGCCTCTATTATTGCTTCTATCAGCCCTTGAACATCAGCCTTCAGCTGATCACCTGTAGGAAGGCCTATGAGAAATTCTAGTCATCTGTTTCCTCTGTTAATGGCAGTGGTGGGGTGGGGGTGGGGGGGCTGGGGGGGATCCTCAGGGAGCTATTTGGTTTATTTTAACTATAATTATGGGCGGGATAAACACCTCTTAGCAGATAATCAAGGCCACTATGAGTGGAGTTGTGAATGGCTAGTGATCTTTCAAACTCTTCTCTAAACTTGGTAGGAACTTTTGAAAATGGAGATAAAGTGGCCTTATAATTTAAAAGATCTGATGCCGTCCATAGGACGTGAATTCTTTGTAGTGGGGATCTAGAGTACATCCACAAAGGACATTACATAGGAAGGCCTAAACCTGGTAGAGCCAGATTACAGAGCCCTGGAAAGTAGAAATGGTAAGAAACAGCAAAGTGAGCCCTATTGCCTGTCTTGGATGCTTCTGCTAAATTCAATTTCTGGCTTGCAGTATTTACATTTGCATTTATATGCTCTGAGCCTGAAGATTAGGTTGAAGTGCTCTTTGCAAATCTTGTAGGGAGAGTTAAAACAGGCAGATGGGGCCAGATTTTAAGAAGGGGAATTTACATTGGATGTAGACATTACTTTTTGTTCTAAGTCTGATTTCTGTTCTTTCACCTTGTTAAGGGAGTCTCTAAGCTCTAATACTCTTTTATGTCCTCTTTAATTTGGTCTTTCCATCAGTACTGAGAAGACAATTGTTTAGGATGAGAGCTCTCTAAAATTTTTTCTTTCAAAACTAGCCAATTCAAAGGATCCATCATCTAGCCATTGACAAATAGAATCTTAATCTCAATAATGACTCAAACCAATATGCCTTTTGACAGCTCAACCAAGAACATAAAAGGCCTTTCAAAGGGCAGTGCAAAAGATGTGGCCCTCATGGGATCCAGAAAGTTCACCAGAGCTAGCCTAAGAAAGGAGAGACTTTTATTGTCACCGGTGGTAAGAATGGTATGGTGAAAACAGTATCTATCTCTGGTTTCCCACAAGAACATGAGATGCCGGGCAGCCCCGGTGGCTTAGCGGTTTAGCGCCGCCTTCAGCCCAGGGCAGGATCCTGGAGACCTGGGATCGAATCCCACATTGGGCTCCCTGCATGGAGCCTGCTTCTCCCTCTACCTGTGTCTCTGCCTCTCTCGCTCTCTCTGTCTCTCATGAATAAATAAATAAAATCTTAAAAAAAAAATAAAAGAACATGAGATGCCCCCAGCCACAAACTCGCTATCTGTGACACCAAGCAGATGCTACTGGAATGGGACTTTCCTAGCACTACTAAGACAATGAAAGTTGAGATGACCTTATGGACTGGACTCCTTATGACACAGTCTTCTGAAAGCTGGCACAGTCAGATAAAGAGAATGCTGCCTTATACAGGACCCAGTCCAGCTCAAGTCAGATCCAGTATGGTTTTTTCATATTGGATCCACAGCCTGTTTGGCTGTCTGCCAGATACATACTGGTGCAGGAATCCTGTAATTGATGGAGACCAGAAAGAATATTCTCATTTGTCATAAAGCCAAGCTCTCAGGACATGGAACATGATGACAGAACTAAGGAAAAAAAAAAAATAGTGACCATCTTTGGGAGGAAAGGGATCAATAGAAATCAAGAGTACTCATACCAAATCTTTACCAGAGTCACTACACACAAGGAACTTGGTATATACAAGTATTTTCTCCTGTCAGTCTATGTTTAGAAAGAGAAAAGGAGGGCCACCTGGTTGGCTTAGTCAGAGAAGCGTGTGACTCTTGATCTCAGGGTTGTGAGTTTGAGCCCCAGGTTGAGTATAGAGATTACCTAAAATAAAATCTTAAAAAAAAAAGAAAAGAAAAGAAAAAGAAAAGGACTCTCACCACCCTTGCTTCCAATGGATCCTGCAGGCAGAGATTCCGGAGACTGACATGTATGAATTCTTACCTTCTGCTGGCTTTTTTCAGACATCTTAGGATTTCTCAGTTGCAGTAATCTGAGAGTAAGCAATGTCAGCCAGTGTAAGTCCCTTCACAACTGCCAACTATAAGAATGGGAAATTTGGGGATCCCTGGGTGGCTCAGCAGTGTGGCACCTGCCTTTGGCCCAGGGCGCAATCCTGGAGTCCCGGGATCGAGTCCCACATCGGGTTCCCTGCGTGGAGCCTGCTTCTCCCTCTGCCTGTGTCTCTGCCTCTCTCTCTCTATGTCTATCATGAATAAATAAATACCACCTTTAAAAAAAAAAAAGAATGGGAAATTTTCCCCTTCTCTTATGTTCTTCTGCTGGTCTAATCATCAAGTTGACATAAGACAGCTCAACAGGACAAAAATAAGTTAAATTTCCTATGTTCCAGAGGCCCAAAGATCTGAGGCTCAAGGGCATGTTGGGTGGTTGAGGCTTATATGCCATCCTCAGCTAAGGAATGGAAGAGTGGCCTGGGGCTTCAAAGGGGAGGAAGGTAATTCACAGGTTAATAAGAAAAGCCTGTTTGGTAATTAGCTGTTGTCCTGCCACACAGTTAATAAGCCTGTCAGATAAAAAGTTGTCTCTGGTAATAGCTGTCTTTCTGGGCCAGGCCTCCTATCTAAATTCTTTCAGGTAGGTAAGGGAGAGATAAAGTTTGTCGTGGGTCTGCTGGGTCTTGATTGACTTCAGCTCAAAACAATCCACATGTCAAAGTGGCACATTTTGGGGTGACATATTCCATTCTCCTTCAAAGGCATTCTAAGGCCTTGTGTGCTCATGGGAAATTATAATCATTTGGGGATGCTCTGTCTATAAGCCATAGAGGCACCATAGTTGAGACACTGGTTACCTCACCTTACTTGCCGTATTAACACCTTTGAGGAAGATCTAAAGAAGTGCTACCCAGAGTACAGTGTGCACTTGTGGGTTACAGTTCTTTTTTTTTCTTTTAAATTTGAATTCAAGTTAGTTAAAATGTAGTGTAGTATTGGTTTTAGGAATAGAATTTAGTGATTTATCACTTACATATGACACCCAGTACTCATCCCAACAAGCGCTCTCCTTAATATCTGTCACCCATTTAGCCCATCTCCCCTCTGACCTCCCCTCTAGCAATCCTCAGTTTGTTCTCTATATTTAAGAACCTCTTAGGGTTTGCCTCCCTTAGAGTTAGTTTTTGAATTAGTATTACCTGTCTGTGTCCAGATAATCATGGAAATTGAGAACAAGCATTTAGAAACTTTTATAGCAGTTTGACAATAATTTATGTCTGTTGAATCTAATGATAAAAATGTTAGGTTGTATTTTGATGTCTCGTTTTAAAAAATATTTATTTATTTGAGAGAGAGAACACACGCCAACAGGGAGAGGGGGAGGGACAGTGAGAAGGGGAGGGGCAGGAGGAGGAGAAGCAGACTCCCCACTGGCCAG
Organism: Vulpes vulpes; assembly: GCF_048418805.1. Classification (NCBI taxonomy): domain Eukaryota; kingdom Metazoa; phylum Chordata; class Mammalia; order Carnivora; family Canidae; genus Vulpes; species Vulpes vulpes. The sequence goes on along the minus strand of NC_132793.1, from coordinate 120,578,213 downwards.
GGAGCCCAATGGGAGGCTTGATCCCAGGACCCCAGTATCATGAGCTGAGGTGCAGAAGCTTAACCAACTGAGCAACCCAGGTACACCCTGATGTCTGTTTTTTAAATAATTTTCTATTAATTAATTTTCACTGTATTTTACAGTAGTATCAGTTGGCAATGGATTGGAAAGAAAAAACATACTCTCTGGGCTCACATATACATCAAAGGGCAGAAATCTTTGGGACAATCTTAAAATTCTTACTGGAAGTAACCAAATACCTAGCAGGATTTGTGGCATAAAATAATCTTGGATTGGAGAAAAAAATTGTGTAGTGAATGTAATGATGTTTATCTTTTTGATTGGCCATAAAGAGAATAAGATGGCTCATTCAAGTTTTGCTGGGGGAGAAATAAAAGGAAATAGGTTGGTTTGGCCCACTTAAAATTAAGTAAATTTCATTTTATTTATTGGTCTCATTTCAAGCATTGCATGTATATTAAATGTTTTCTATAAGCAGGGAAACACTTGTTAAACCTAAATATTTTTTGAGACAGATCACAAACGACGCACAAAAAAAATATTTTTTTGCTGGGTTAGTTTATCATTTCAGATATAAATTAATTCTATCCTCCATATTTACTTAATAGTTCTGAAATATGACACATATTGCTAAAAATATTCTTTCTAGCATTTTAACCATATTTTCCAAAAAATAAAAATTGATACTCAAAATAATTTTTTTTAAAGATTTTATTTATTTCTTCATGAGAATACACAGAGAGGAGAGAGAGGGAGAGGCAGAGGGAGAAGCAGGCTCCATGCCGGGAGCCCCATGCGGGACTGGATCCTAGGTCTCCAGGATCACGCCCCAGGCTGAAGGCGGTGCTAAACTGCTGAGCCACCCGGGGTGCCCGATACTCAAAATAATTTATATTCTTTTCAGATATATCCGTTTTAGAAACACTCTTTTATATCTAGAAGTAAAAAATTCATACATTTTATGTTTTGTGTTAAGTACCAACTATATGAGGAATATCCATCTCTAATGTTTCGTTGTCTTTTTTTTTAAATTTTTTTATTCATGAGAGACACAGAAAGAGAGGCAGAAACATAGGCAGAGGGAAAAGCAGGCTGCCTACAGGGAGCCTACTGTAGGACTTGACCCCAGGACCTAGGATCACTACTTGAGCCAAAGGCAGACGCTCAACCACTGAGCCACTCATGTGCCCTGATTTACCAGATTTAATCTATCCATTTATCAGTTGATGGACATTGACTTATTTCCATTTTTGGTCTATTATTAATAATGCTGCTGTGAATGTTCATGTATATTTTTGAGAGGACAAATTGTGTTTTTATTTCTTTTGGGTATATACCTGGGAGTGAAATTGCTGGATCATATGGTAATTCTATGTTTAACTTTTTGAAAAACAGCCAAGTATTTTCTGAAGAATTGCACTATTTTCCATTCGCAACAGCAGTGTGTAAGGGCTCCAATTTCTCCACATGCCTTCCAAACACTTTTTATTGTCCACATTTTTTATTGTAGCCATTTTAATGGTATGGAGATTAATGGATTTTACCTCAATCAGAACAATATCCAGGGCGCTTGGGTGGCTCAGTCGATAGAGTATGAGACTCTTGTTTGTTTGTTTAAACAGTACGTCCAAAATACAAATATGACCAACTCACTCCCATTCAATGGTCCCAGTTGTTGTTGTTGTTGTTTTTCAGTATAAATTGTAAAGTTGTAATATAGCATAGGTGGCCTTCCATGTTACTATCCCTACCTCCCTATCTGTCTCTTTACCCTCCTGTTCCGCTGCTCCCATTCCTTGCATTTTATACTCTGGCAATACTGAATAGCTTGAAGTTTTCTGCATGCTCTTTGCTATCTCTAGCCCTTGAAACTTTGTTTCTTCATTTCTCTCTGCCTAGGGCTCCCCCAATCCCGCCACCAAGCCTACACACACACACACACACACACACACACACACACACACTTTGCTTTGCCCAATTTATACACATGCTTTGAGACTCTACTTAGGTTTTCTTTTCTCATTAGCTCTTCTCTAAATTCCCAAATGTTATTATTTTTTTCTACTGGGTATTAACTTATTAGTACAACTATCCTATGACACACAAACTATTATTATCCTAATTTTATACATAGGGAAACTGTCCATTAGAAAGAATGAGAAACAGAGATATTAAGTAATTTGCCAAAAGTTACACAGTAAGGGAGTAACACAGATAAAATTAAAAGTCATTTTTCTGTGCTCTCATAGGAGCCTTGCATACATGGGCTCTTTATCTCATTATCATCTCCTTAATATACTCTTAATTCAATCATTCATTCATTTAACTATTCATTCTTTAAGTATTTATTTATAGTATAACATACATCAGCACTATGGCAGGTGCTAGGAAAGCAGTTTTGATAAGTTAGATTCTATATGGGACCTCACTGAACCTAGAGTATAGTGGGGCATACAAATAATTTGATTAAATGGATGTGTGTTATGGTAGCAAGTAGCAGGGAGACATAATCAGTAGTTAAGGAAGCATGGAAAAATTATTTCAAAACCGAGAAGGATAAGAATCATAGGAGGTTAGTGAGGTAAACATCTTATGATATTTGGCTTGGAGTAATGGATAGCATGTCATATTATATTGTATCTTTTTTAATCCCCCAAATTAGTGTCTTAAGAAACACACTATTATCTTCTTATAGTTTCTGTGGTCAGAAATTTGGAAGTGACTTTGTTAGGTGGTTGTGGCTCTGGATCTCTCACAAAGGTACCATCAAGATACTGACGGGGGCTGCAGTCATCTGGACATTTAACAAAGCATGACTGGAAGATCTCTGAGATCTTCCACATGGCTATGGGCAGGAGCCGCAGTTCCTCACAACTAGGGTCTCTCCCTAGTGCTGCTTGAGTATCTTTGAAATATGACAGCTTTCCCAAGAGCATGAGATCCTAGAGAGAGCAAGGAGGCCATGATGTCTTTCATGACTTCATCTTAGAAGTCATGTAACATCACTTCTACCAACATTCTATTCATTAGAAGTGAGTCACTAAGTCTATCTACCCCCATCTCTAAGAAGAAGAGAATTAGCCTAAAACTTTTTGAAAGGAGCATCAAAGATTCCATAAACATATTTTAAAATCACCACTACATGTTTGGGGAAATGACAAAAAAAAGTTCAGCATGACTAGAATTAGACTCAAAGGAGGAGAGTAATGATGATTGAAGAGAAGGCTAGTGACCAATAACATTGGAAAAGTGAGCTGGGCCCAGATTTCTTATTGCTTTATTAATCATGTTAAAATTTAGTTTTTATTTTAAGGGCAGTGGGAAGCCATTGAAGAGTTTTTGTTTGTTTGTTTGTTTGCTTAAACAGCTTTATTTAGACATTATTCATAAACCATGTAATTCATCCATTTAAAATGTTCAGTTCAATGGCTTTTAGTATATTCACAGAATTGCATATCTATCACCACAATCAATTTAAGGACATTTTCATTATTCCTAAAAGAAACTGGTACCTCTTAGTTTATCCCTCATCCCATCTCTCCCTCAGCAACCACTAATCTACTTTGTGTCTCGATAGATTTGCCTATCTGGGGCCTTCATATAAGTGGAACCATATAATATGTGGTCCTTTGTGACTGGCTTTCTTTTACTTAGTGTAATATTGTCAAGGTTCATGTTGCAGCATGTATCGGTAATTCATTCCTTTTTATGACTGAATAGTATTCCATTGCCTGATATAGCACATTCTGTCTATCAGTTAGTAGACATTAGAGTTGTTTCCACTTTTTGGCTATTATAAATAATGTCACTATAAACATTCACATTCAAGGTTTTGTGTGGGCATGTTTTCATTTCTGTTGGGTATATACCTAGGAGTGGAATTGCTGGGTCATGTAATAACCATGTTTAATTTTTTGAGAATCTGTAGACTATTTTTCAATTAGGTGCAGCATTTTACATTCCTCCTAGCAATGCACGAGGGTTTCCAATTTTGGGAATTCACATCCTTGCTAACACTTGTTATCATTTGTCTTTTTGATGACAGCCATCCTAGTGGGTGTGATGTGGCATCTTATTATATTTTTAATTTGCATTTCTGTTTTAAAATATAGGTTTTGTTATTATTCAAGTATGGCAAGGTCAACAAATCAGACTGTCATGGAAAAGAGAGCTGTCCTACTCACAGATCACAAGAAGAGGGGTTATATCAAGCCCTGCCTGAGGAAGCCAAAAGGGGAGGCACCAGGTTAGGGCAGGAGGGGAGGAGAATGTGGGCAAGAGCTTATACTATGGTTTCTGTGGGAAGAAAGCAAGCAAGGTGGGTAAGTAGGGTTAGAATTGGCTAGGCTGAATAATTTCCACAGGCTCTGCAATGCTGAGAGAGTTGCTCCTAGTTGCCTGGTACCTGGTCTTGGGGTAATTAGGGTAGGAAAATACTAGTCTGGAGTGTAAGAGTCTGATAAAGGAGTGGTTGAAGGTAAGGACTCTGGATTGGTTGGTTTGCATATGAAAAGCATATGCAGGCAAGTCCTTTACTGTCTAAGGGTTGGATCGCCCTGGGAGGGACAGGTGCTTCAGCATTAGCATGACCCCCAAACGTGAAAGCCTCAGAAATGCATGGTAAATTAAAGTCCACTGATGGCTAACGCTGTCAAGTATCTTTTCATGTGCTTATTGGCCATTTGTATATCTTTTTTTGGAGAAGTGTCTGCTTGGATCCTTTGCCCATTTAAAAAATTGGGTTATTTGTCTTTTTATTTTTGAGTTGCAATAGTTCTTTGCACATACTAGCTACAGGTCCCTTATCAGATATATGATTTGCAAAGAAATTTTATTCTGTGGATTGTTTTTTGTTTTCTTGATGTTGTCATTTGAAACAAAAGAGTGAGAGTTTTAATAGGAAAGTGACCTAACCAGATTTACATTTTACAAAGAATACTCTGCAATATAGCTAATTGTGTGTGGGTGAGCAAAGGGTATAATACAGAAAAATCATGAAGGAAGCCCAGGAATCTTTGGCTTGGAAACTTTAGGACACATTGCAAGTGTAATTAAAAGAACACTAGAGATGGATTTTCCTCATTAGTTGGTACTTTAAACAAAATTTAAATATATACATTTCTAACTTCTGGAGCTGAAAGAAATGCAATCTAAATGAAACATAACAATATTTAATTATTTTTTATTGAGAGAAACCAGGAAATACTGTTTAGATAAAAGGAGTTCATTGCTACAAGAAAAATAAGTGTTTTTCTGCTCTGAAAGTGTTATAAATTTTTATTTGATTTAAATTTTATTTAAATATCTAGTATTTAAATACTAGAAGGTGTGTCATTTTCAGCAGAGTATCACATTTCAGAATTATTACTGAACAAAATATGAAACTCAGTATGAAAAATGATTAATTCATTCATATCTAAAGTCTTAGACTAAGTGAAGGGAAAGAGAGTTTTAAAAAGCGTTTGAGGGATCCCTGGGTGGCGCAGCGGTTTGGCGCCTGCCTTTGGCCCAGGGCGCGATCCTGGAGACCCCGGATCAAATCCCACATCCGGCTCCCGGTGCATGGAGCCTGCTTCTCCCTCTGCCTGTGTCTCTGCCTCTCTCTCTCTCTCTGTGACTATCATAAATAAATAAAGATTTTAAAAAAATGTTTTTAAAAAAAAGCGTTTGAAAATAGGCTTATTGAGAGAATCATGTCTGATGATAGGTTAATAATTGAACATGTTATGTCTAAAGTTCCTCTGAGATATTCAAGTAAAGATTGGCGAAGAGGCATTTGGATATATGATTCTGGTGCTTGCTGGAAATATCTAAATTATAGTTCTAGATTTTAGAATCATTTTCATGGATATGGTAATTATAAAATATTGGGTGCATTGAGATAATTCAGGGAGCTGGACAGTAAGAATGGAAGAAGGTCGGGCAGCCCAGGTGGCTCAGCGGTTTAGCGCGACCTTCAGCCCAGAGAGCCTGATCCTGGAGACCTGGGATCGAGTCCCACATCGGGCTCCCTGCGTGGAGCCTGCTTTTCCCTCTGCCTGTGTCTCTGCCTCTCTCTCTCTCTCTCTCTCTGTGTCTCTCATGAATAAATAAATAAAATCTTAAAAAAAAAAAAAGAATGGTGCTGAAAAGAATCAGGGAAGCACCATCCTCTGCAGCAAAAAAAAGAGGAACTTGGAAAAAACAAGAGCATTAGCCAGAGAGCTAGTAGAAAAGTCTCCTGGCCTCCTAGGTGTCAAGGGAAGAGAGAGCTTCATGCACCCTGTGAAATATTTTTTTTGAGAGGTCAAGCAAAAATTCGCTTATTGTAAGAGTACAGAGATTAGAAGTGATCTTAATAAGAGTAATTTTGGAGGAATAGTGAAGATGGAAGTCTGTACAATGAGTTTAAGAATGAATATAAGAGGAGGGATTGGAGATAGTGAATATAGAACTATTCAACTGCCCTCAGTCCTAAAGACTATAGTAGAATGAGGATATGGGATGAGAGAACAGTGTTTATCATTTGGGAGAGGGCTTGAGTTTTAAATGCAGCTAAGAGGAAGGCATTAAAAAGATTTAAAAATAGGGAAGCCTGAGTGGCTCAATGGTTGAACGACTGCCCTCAGCTCAGGGTGTGATCCTGGAGTTCCGGGATTGAGTCCCACAGCAGGCTCCTGCAGGGAGCCTGCTTCTCCCTCTGCCTGTGTCTCTGCCTCTCTCTTTCTGTGTCTCTCATGAATAAATAAATAAAATCTTTTACAAAAAGATTTTAAAAATATATTTAGTGCCATTTTATTACTTGCTTCTTTGTTTCTGGAGATTTTCTCTGTTCCTTTCTATCTCTGTCACTTTTGATCTTCCCTTTCCACTCAAAGAATTCCCTTTAATATTTCCTACAGGGCTGGTTTAGTGGTCAGGAACTCCTTTAGTTTTTGTCAGGGAAACTCTTTATCTCTCCTTCTAGAGTGGCAGTATACACCTGAAACTAATATTACTAACTAGTATGTTAACTAACTGGAATTTAAATATAAACTTTAAAAATGATTAATTCTACTTACACTTTAATAAACGAAGATGTTAGTTTAAGAAAAGATATTAAAAATACAAGTGGGGCAGCCCCGGTGGCTCAGCGGTTTAGCGCTGCCTTCAGCCCACGGTGTGATCCTAGAGACGCGGGATCGAGTCCTACATCGGGCTCCCTGCATGGAGCTTGATTCTGCCTCTGCCTGTGTCTCTGCCTCTCTCTCTGTGTGTGCCTCTCATGAATAAATAAATAAAATCTTTAAAAAAAATACAAGTGATCAATATATGGACTAGATACTGTAAGACTAAAGACAAAAAACCTACACAAATACCGTGCTTAGTAACTGTTTCTCACATTGCTATGGGTTAACGTTCTCTAATTACTTTATGTGTATACTAGGATTGAACCTATGAGTGTATGTATTATAGATAATGACAGCCAGGTTTCTCATTGTTGGAGAAAGAAGTTACAAATAAAGGAAGAGAAAGGCTAGAAAGGCTAGAATAAATTTTGCGATCTGGAATCGATTGTGTCAGAAAAAAATAGGTTATATATATATATAAACTCGAGTTTATATATATATATAACCTATATATATTTATAAACCTATATATATATGTATATATATATAGAGAGAAATATAAATGGGTGTGCATATGTGCATTAATATACATACATGAAATTCCTTAGCTCTGTTCATTAGGAGGGCCTCTGTTCATTAAGACACTTTAGTAGCAATGAGCACATCTAGCACCCAGATTGGTTCTTAAATGCCATTCTTTAACAAAGGGAACCAGGGGAACAAAGGGAAGTTCTCTTTGGAGAAGTAGTCGATTCCAAGGAGCCTGGAATAGCTTGTGGTACAAGAAAATAAGGAAGTACTTTATTTATTTATTTATTTATTTATTTATTTATTTATTTATTTATTTTGTAAGGAAGTACTTTAAAAAGGAAGTGGACATGGGTCACCTGGGTGGCTCAGTGGTTGAGCATGTATTTGCCTTTGGCTCAGGTTGTGATTCCTGGGGTCTTGGGATTGTACTGAGTCCTGGATCAGGCTCTCCACAGGGAGCCTGCATCTCCCTCTGCCTTTGTCTCTGCTTCTCTTTCTGTGTCTCTCATGAAGGAATAAATAAAATATTTGTAAAAAAGAAAAAGAAGTGGACATGTCAAAAGGATACAGAAACTAGCCTGAAGGCGTTCCCAATGGCCAAAGTTGAACAATTTTAGAAACAAAATAATGATAATATTGAATTATAACCCATAGTATAAAATAAATATTTGTAAGTCCATACTGACATAAATATAATTAAACAAATAAATTAGGGAGAAAACATAACTATTCCTCACAGAAAAATTCCAGTTAATAAGTGTAGAATGAATAAGGGAAATATACAGTCTGTATTAGGTAAATACAACAGTAATAGTTTTTTTTTTTTTTTTTTTAACAGTAATAGTTTTAAGCAAGATCCACCAATGCATGGTAAAATCAGTGAGTGGCAATTTGAGCAGAACAGGATTTTTGCATAGTCTCAAAGTAACTCAAGACTTTTATCCATACAAAGAAAAAAATAATAACTACCTGGTCGCTGTTAGTTTAACCAAGTGATCAAGATTAATACCATCAGTAATAAGATGTATGGACATCATGTACCCTCTGATATGATGCATTGAGAACACAATATCACTTTTATGGTATTTTTGCCAAAAATGCATAACTTCAACCTAATCATTAGAAAATATCAGACGGATGCCTGATTGAGTGGTTCAGTGGTTGAACGTCTGCCTTTGGGTCAGGTTGGGATTCCTGGGTCCTAGGATGGAGTCCTGCATTGGGCTTCCCGCAGGCAGCCTTCTTCTCTACCTATATCTCTGCCTCTCTCTGTGTCTCTCATGAATAAATAAAATCTTAAAAAAAAAAGAAAGTATCAGAGAAATGAAATTGAGAAACATTTTACAAAATTACTGCCAATGCTCATCAAGGTCATGAAAGACAAGAAAAAACTGAGAAAATGTCATAGCCTGGAGGAGACTAAGGAAACCCAATAATAAATACAATATGGGATCCTGGATGGGATCCTGAGACAGAAAAAAACAAAACAAAACAAAACATTAAGGTAAAGATTAATAAAGTTTCAATACTGTCTATAGTTTACTTAATGGTATATAGCATGTTAACTTTCTGTTTTTGATCATTATGCTATGGTTATACAAACTGTTAATATTAAAGGAAGCTTCAGGGGATCCCTGGGTGGCTCAGTGGTTTAGCACCTGCCTTTGGCCCAGGGCGTGATCCTAGTCCCGAGATCGAGTCCCACATCAGGCTCCCTGCATGGAGCCTGCTTCTCCCTCTGCCTAGGTTTCTGCCTCTCTCTCTCTCTGTGTGTGTCTCTGATGAATAAATACATAAAATCTTTAAAAAATAAAAAAAATAAAGGAAGCTTCAGTGAAAGATGTACATGAACTCTGTACTATTGTTGTGACTTTTCTCTAAATCTAAAACTATTTCAGAACAAAACATAAGAACCAACAACCACCAAAAGAATAAAGGTGAAGGGTGGGATCTAAATCACAGGGTAGAGAGTACTCCTGGTTTTGAGAAGGCATGTCTCTCCCATGGAACCAAGAGGGCTGGCAGAAAGTATGAGTGGTCATGGAGGTAGGTTTACTGAATTGATGTTAGGAAACTGGTGGGTGGAGTGCTTCAAGGGAAGAGTAGGGCTGTACCCTCAATGTCCACCACAGGGCTTGCCATAGAGTAGGGACACAACAAATATTTATTGAACCAAAGAGGCTGGGACTTGTGTCATGATTATATGATTTCTAGATATGATCTTGGACAAATTATTTACTCTCTGTGTCTCCATTTTTTCTGAAAATGGGAATGATAATTCCAGTTGTTGAGTTAGAAATTAATATATATTTTCCAAAATCTATTTCCTTTTACTGGATACACAGCTAGATAATGCTTCCCAGCCTCCAATTATGTTAGATGCCTACTGACCCATACGTCATTGGCTTTCAATATATAGTTAATGAAAGAATATAACTGTTGATATATCCCATTATAAACTTTGTTGAGAGGGCATCTATGTGGCTTAGTCAGTTATGTGTCTGCTTTCGGCTCAGGTCATGATCTCAAAGTCCTGGGATTGAGCCCCCTATTCCCTCAAAGAAAACCTGCTTCTTCTCTCCTCCCTCCTTGTGCTCTCTCTTGCTATCTCTCTCTCTCAAATAAAATCTTTTTTTTTTCTCAAATAAAATCTTAAAACAACAACAATAACAATAAAACTTCGTTGTGTTACCAGTTATTCTTTATCTTGATCCAAGATGATATTTCATCTTGCCATGGACATAGTTAAGACCAAAAGATAATTTCCAATAGATAATTTGTTGTAAAGAATATGATTTTTTGGGCAGCCTGGGTGGCTCAGTGGTTTAGCACCGCCTTCAGCCCCGGGCCTGATCCTGGAGACCTGGGATCGAGTCCCACATCGAGCTCCCTGCATGGAGCCTGCTTCTCCCTCTGCCTGTGTCTCTGCCTCTCTCTCTCTCTCTCTCTCTGTGTCTCTCATGAATAAATAAATAAAATCTTAAAAAAAAAAGAATATGATTTTTTACACAGATCTAACAGAAAATGATTAATTCTTCACTAATTATGAGCCATGGAAAAAAGCCATGTATTCTTAATCCTCTGACATTAGATAGAACTGGAAGGAAATAACAGTTGTGGAAAAATTTGCGAGTATTTCTTCCTTTTTCTTCCCCCACCATTCATCTAATTTGAGGATACGCTATTATTAGAAACAGTATGAGGGCAGAGGGTTATGTTGTGGCTAGAGCATGGGAAAAATGAATTGCAACCATCAAAAACTTGCTGACCACTGAGGTGGGGTCCTCTGGGGTTGTAGTACCTTGGATTAAGCCATCAATGATTTAGATTTTGAATCTCAATTTTTCTGGTTCAGTTAACATGGTAACATCACTTAAATGAATTAAACGAATCCAGGGATTCTCATGCCAACCAATTTCTTGTGAAAATAATATGTAAATCAGAATACTTATTTACTAATTTACGATGATAAATGAAACCAAAGAGCAGACTGTATGTTTTATCAGCTGCTTGATACACTTTCTTTGTAGGAAAATCTATATGGAAAGCCATATAGTTATAATCAGAAAGTTTTCTGGTAAACAGGAATTTGGAGCAAGAAGACTTAGATATATAATTGTAAGGCCAGGATTATCAAATTATGATAACTGAACACAACCATTTCAATGGTGAGAACAGACTTGCTAAGGTAGGGTGGCTTTTTCTCTACTGATATTTTCTTTTATGTGGATGGAGTTAGGATGGTATAACTCTGAGCTACTCACTATCCCTTTCCCCACCCAGAGAAGGGAGAGTGACATCTAATTGGTAGATTTGGGAATAATAACCTAGGCATCTTGCCTCATTTCCTCTCTTTTCCTTGAGTAAGGCTGCTCTCAGAGAGCACATACTTTTCTCAGGATTTAAGACTTACTTGGTTCAGTGTGATGCCCAGGGCCAACTTCTCCATTAGACATGATGCGACCAATGTCGAGGATCTAGCATACTTTCAGGTCCCTAAAATGTTTCATTTTAAAATCAGAAGGAAAAGAAAAGAACTTGTAGGCCAAAGAAAATGTTTAAAATATAATATTAGGGGATCCCTGGGTGGCTTAGCAGTTTAGCACCTGCCTTCGGCCCAGGGCATTATCCTGGAGACCCTGGATCGAGTCCCACGTCAGGCTCCCTGCATGGAGCCTGTTTCTCCCTCTGCCTGTGTCTCTCTCTCTCTCTCTCTCTGTGTGTGTCTCTCATGAATAAATAAATAAAAATCTTTAAAAAATAAAAATAAATAAAATATAATATTAATATATTTTTGTTTATATCAGTGTCATAAAGTGTAATTAAAATTTTTTCAAATTAAAAAAAAAATTAAAAAAAAAGGGATCCCTGGGTGGCGCAGCGGTTTGGCGCCTGCCTTTGGCCCAGGGCGCGATCCTGGAGACCCGGGATCGAATCCCACGTCGGGCTCCCGGTGCATGGAGCCTGCTTCTCCCTCTGCCTGTATCTCTCCCTCTCTCTCTCTCTCTCTCTCTCTCTCTCTGTGACTATCCTAAATAAATAAAAATTAAAAAAAAAAATTAAAATTTTTTCAATGAAGGAGGTACCCATAAAGGCAGAAGAGCCACTGGCCCCATGCAAGACACAATGTGGCTTTGTGCTTGCCTGTGGAACAGGGTAGGGAAGTCCAATTCAGGGCTTCAGGTGACAGGACAGTTTGGTTCTCTGAGCTACATCCTCCAGTTAGCCCTTATCAGCTCAAGGTGATATTTGACCCATCATTTACCTTACACTTGCCCTTTACTCTCAGTCTGGATAGGAAAAGAGGGCTATTCACTAGGCCCCCTGAAACCAACAATCGAATACTGAAAGAAAGACTGGAGAATTTTTGATTGAAGCTAAAAAGACTGGAGAATTTTTGTAAGCACTCCCATACAAGTCAGTCTTTGCAAAAATACTCTTATTGAACTTCCCTCTTTTATGCCCCAGGCAGATCAAATCCTTCTACATCCTGGCATTAGCCAAAAGAAAAATGAAGAAATGTATTGACATGATCCTACAAATGATGACCGATTTCTGCTTTGGAACAGGTTTTTAAATTTTCATTTTATTTATTTGGCAGAAAGAGAGAGAGAAAGCACAAGCAGGGGGGCAGTAGGCAGAGGGAGAAGCAGGCTCCTCCTGGAGCAGAGAGCCTGTCATGGGGCCAGATCCCAGGACCCTGGGATCATGACCCAAGCTAAAGGCAGACACCCAACCAAATGAGCCAGGCAGACGCCCTGGAACAGGTTTTTTGTTCTTGATGTTGTTAAGTTGTTTTTGTTTTTTTTTTTAAAGATTTTATTTATCCATCCATGAGAGACACAGAGAGAGAGAGGCAGAGACAATGGGGGAGAGGGAGAAGCAGGCTCCCTGTGGGGACCCCAATGCAGCACTTGATCCTAGGACACTTGGATCGCGACCTGAGCCAAAGGCACTCAACCATTGAGCCACCCAGGCACCCTGTTCTTAAGTTTTTATTTTAATTTGAATTAGTTAACATACACATAACATGTATGTTTCTCTGACTTATCTCGTTCAGCATTATACTATCCAGCTCTATCCATGTCATTGCGAACATATAGTCACTTGGGCTGTTTCCATATCTTGGCTATTGTAAACAATGCTGCAGTAAACATAGGGTGCGTGTATCCCTTTGAATTAGTGTTCTTGTATTCTTTGGGTAAATAACCAGGAGTGAGATTGCTAGATCATAAAGTATTTTTATTTTTAACTTTTTGTGGAACCTCCATACCGTTTTCCTCAGTGGCTGCACCAGTTTGCATTTGTATCAACAGTGCACGAGTATTTCTTTCTCTTTACATCCTTGCCAACACCCATTTTCTTGTATGGTTGATTTTAGCCATTCTGACAGGTGTGAGGTGATCTCATTGTAATTTCGATTTGCATTTCTTTGATGATAAGTGATGATGAACATCTTTCCATGTGTCTGTTCTCCATCTGGATGTCTTCTTTAAAGAAATGTCTGGGAACACCTACGTGGCTCAGCAGTGGGATGCCTGGGTGGCTCAGCAGTTGAGTGTCTGCCTTTGGCTCAGGTCGTGATCCTGGAATCTGGGATCGAGTCTCACATTGGGCTCCCCACGGGGGAGCCCGCTTCTCCCTCTGCCTATGTCTCTGCCTTTCTCTCTTGTGTCTATCATGAATGAATAAATAAAACCTTAAAAAAAAAAAAAGAAATGTCTATCCACGTTTTCTGCCCAATTGGTTAATTGGATTATTTGTTTTTTGGGTGTTGAGTTTTAAAAGTTGTTTATATATTTTGTATACTAGCCCTTTATCAGATACGTCATTTGCAAGTGTCCTCTCCCATTCTGTGGGTTGCTTTTTTGTTTTGTTGATTGCCTCCTTCACTGTGTAGCTTTTTATTTTGATGTAATCCTAATAGCTTATTTTTGCTTTTGTTTCCCTTATCTCAAGAGACATATCTTGAAATAAGTTGCTATGGCTGATGTCAACGAAGTTACTGCCTGTGTTCTTTTCCAGGATTTTTATGGTTTCAGGTTTCATATTTAGGTTCTTAATCCATTTTTGAATTTATTTTTGTGTCTGGTGAAAGAAAATGGTCTAGTTTCATTCTTTTGCCATGTTAGTGTCCAGTATTCTCAATACCATTTGTTGAAGAGACTGCATTTTTCTCATTGGCTATTTCTTCTTGCTTTCTCAAAGATTAATTGACCATATAATTATGGGTTTATTTCTGGATTTTCTATTCTGTTTCTTTCATCTATGTGTCTATTTTTTATGCCAGTACCATACTGCTTTGTTTACTACAACTTTCTAATATGACTTAAAGTCCAGAATAATTATGCCTCCAGCTTTTCTTTTCTCTTTCAATATTGCTTTGGCTATTCAGAGGCTGTTGTGATTCCATTCAGATTTTAGGATTGTTTGTTCTAGTTCTGTGAAAAATGCTGTTGACATTTTGATAGGGATTTTGGAAATATGGGCTTCTAAACAGGTGTAGGGTTCGCATTTTTAGTTCTGCTATGTCACTAATGTATGAGCTCCATAAAGGTAATTAATTGCTCCTAGCCTCAATCCTAGAGCAGGAACAAAGATGTTCACTTTAGAGAACCACTGTAAGAATTACATTGTAACAATATGGATGAAAATATCTAAGTAAATGCTTGATACATATCAGAGGCTTAATAAATATTAGTTTACTCTCTAACTGAACTAAAAGGATTATAGATGTTTTCTAACTCATTTTTGTTCATTTGTAAGTAATAATGCTTTAATTCTATCATCAGTCAATTTTTAAATTGAAGTTAGCTAAAAACTTCAATCATTTTGAGAATCACAATTGTAATTGGCTTAAAGCTAAAACTCAAAGAAACGTATAAGGGTGTTTTTTGTTTAAAGATTTTATTTAGGGATCCCTGGGTGGCGCAGCGGTTTGGCGCCTGCCTTTGGCCCAGGGCGCGATCCTGGAGACCCGGGATCGAATCCCACATCGGGCTCCTGGTGCATGGAGCCTGCTTCTCCCTCTGCCTGTGTCTCTGCCTCTCTCTCTCTCTCTGTGACTATCATAAATAAATAAAGATTAAAAAAAATGTTTAAAAAAAATAATAAAGATTTTATTTATTGGGATCCCTGGGTGGCTCAGCGGTTTAGTGCCTGCCTTAGGCCCAGGGCCTGATCCTGGAGTCCCAGGATCCAGTCCCATGTCAGGCTCCCTGCATGGAGCCTGCTTCTCCCTCTGCCTGCTTGTGTCTTTGCCTCTCTCTCTCTCTCTTCAAAGAAAAAAAAAGATTTTATTTATTTGTTTGTTTATTTATTTATTTATTTTAGAGAGAGAGAGGACATGCAAAGGAAGGTGGAGATGGGGGGTGGGGAATCAAAGGGGGAGAGAATCTGAAGTAGACTCCCCGCTGAACACAGAGCCCAGCAAAGGACTGAATCCCTCAACCATGAGATCATGACCTGAGTTGGAACCAAGAGTCAGATGCTAGATAACTGAGCCACCCAGGTACAAATGTTGGTAGGAATGCAAGCTGGTGCAGCCACTCTGGAGAACAGTATAGAGGTTCCTCAAAAAGTTGAAAATAGAGCTACCCTATGACCCAGCAACTGCACTATTGGGTATATACTCCAAAGATACAAATGTAGTGATCCAAAGGGACACCTGAACCCCAATGTTTATAGTGGCAATGCCCACAAGAGCCAAACGATGGAAAGAGCCCAGATGTCCATTAACAGAAAAATGGATAAAGAAGATGTGGTATATATTTATAATGGAATGTTACTCAGCCACCAAAAACATGAAATTGTGCCATTTGCAAAGACGTGGATGGAACTAGAAGATATTATGCTAAGCGAAATAAGTCAATTAGAGAAATACAATTATCACATAATTTCATTCACATGTGGAATTTAAGAAACAAAATAGGGGATCATAGGAGAGGAAAGGAAAAAATAAAGACAAAATCAGAGAGGAGGACAAACCATAAGAGTCTCTTAATCATAGGAAACAAACTGAAGTCACTGGAGCGGGGGATGGAGGACGAGGTAACTGGGTGATGAACTTTAAGGAGTTCATGTGATACAATGAGCACTGGGTGTTATATACGACTGATGAATCACTGAACTCTACCTCTGAAACCAGTAATACATTATATGTTAATTAATTGAATTTAAAAAAAAATTTTTAAAAGCCAATATTATTTTCCATTTCACCTTCCTACTCCCCTTAGGAAAAATGACAATGAGCTTTTATGTATGTCTTATCTCAGAAAAATTGCCACAATTTCCTTGATGAGGACTGTGTCTTTCACTTTTACATTATCCCTAAATTCTCAAGAAATATTGGTTGAAAAAAGAAGAGCTCCTGATATTTATTTAATGTTATTTAATTTTTCAATGGTATTTCAATGATACAAATAAATTGTGCTCTTCTACCCCTTAGTGTATATATAACATTATTCTGACTTTACAGCAGACATAATTTGATCATCTTGTTTAAATTCACTTTATATTAAAAGATGTATGGGGCACCTGGGTGGTTCAGTTGGTTAAGTGTCTGGCTTCAGGTCATTATCCCAGGTTTCTGAGATGGAGGACAACTCCCCATCAGGTTTCTTGCTCAGTGGGGAATCTGCTTTTTCTGCCTCCCTTTGCACCTCCCCAGGCTCCTGCTCTCTTATGTGCACTGCTCTCTCTCTCTTTCTCAAAAAAAAAAAAAAAAAAAAAGGCATATAAACACAAATTAAGCTTCTATGCTGCAATCCTTGGAATGTACATTACAATATCAGGCTCATACAAAATATATTTAACTTTGTTTTTAGGCTGCTTTAACTCTGGGAGCTGCTTTACAAATACCATTCTGGACCTTCTAGGAATTTCCCAGGTATTTCCTATTTTTTCAATACTGGGAAGGATGATATAAAATAAATAGTACTATCCATAGATTTGAAAACATGGAAAAAGAAATGGATACCACCTCCAGAAAGATTTAGCCTCAAAGTGTTAACTAGTCCTGGGTCTTAGAAATTTATATTTGAATATGTTCAAATAATTGCACTAGGATTGGTGCTCTTCTTGCTCTATTCCCTAATACTTTTCCTTTCAAAATACAAATCAGCTTTAACCAAACCAACAAACATGTCCTACAATCCTCAAACTCCATCCTAATTAGCAATGTTCAAGAATTTGTCTTTCAGAAATGCCATCACCAAACATTCACTGAGAAGTCTCAGCTCTCAGGCAGGATCAGAGAGGTAGGTCTATTAGGTGGAATGTGCTACTTGGCCCCAGGCCCAGTTTATATTTTCCATCAGCAAGCACTACTTTTGCTTAGGGCGAATATCTTTAAGAATGTCTGTTGAGCTTGCCCTCTGTCAATTTGAAAGAGGTGAATTTTTGTGTGTGTGTCTTTTCCTTTTTAAAAAATTTTAAATAGTATAATCAAATTTTGAGACCCGAAATGGATTTCATTATATAAAGAACGTCACGTTTCATTTTGACATGCATTTACAAAAAAACCCTACTAAATAGTTAAACTCTGTTGGACACCATTATTAGAAAACACTTCAAGTTAATTTAGGCCCCACAAGAGGAGGTTTATTATAAAACTATATAATCTAGGGGGATCCCTGGGTGGCGCAGCGGTTTGACGCCTGCCTTTGGCCCCTGCCTTTGGCCCAGGGTGCAATCCTGGAGACCCGGAATCGAATCCCACGTCGGGCTCCCTGCATGGAGCCTGCTTCTCCCTCTGCCTATGTCTCTGCCTCTCTCTCTCTCTCTCTCTGTGTGTGACTATCATAAATAAATTAAAAAACAAAAAACAACAAAAAAACAAACTATATATAACCTAGGCACAAAAAGGAATGTTTTAAGGAAACCAAGGCAAGGTTTGATGTAGCTCGCCCTAAGAAAGACTACAACCAAATCGTTGAGAGCCCAGATACTATTTTCTTCCCATCCCTGCTTTGTCTGCTTCATTCTTTCTGAGACAGATTCCTTTGCCCCCCAGTCTTCTTGCAGAATATATTTGCCATCCAACCCCTGAGTTAACCCTGTACAGGCTTAGTTGCACAAAGAAACTCAATCTCTCTAGAATATTTTATTCTTCCTTAAATGATATTTTTTAAAAACAGTAAATAGATTCTTTCGGTTCAAAAAGGTACAGTGAAAAGTCTTTGCAGCCTTTTCCCTCTAGCTCCCTATTCTGTTTCTCCAAGGCAACCAATGGTACGTTTGTTCCAGCTCCTTCCAGACCTATTTTATGTATATATGATTAAATACATTTATCTATGTGTCTATCTGTTTAGGTATTTTTTCCCCACTAATGGCAGTATAATATATACACATTTTTACCAAGCAATTTATTCTGGAAACTGTACAGTGTCAGCATTCAGAGAATGCCATAGGATTTGATGTTGTAATGTAATATTTTTCACCAGTTCCCTATTGATCAACATCTAGGTTTTTCCCAATTTTTTTGCTATTACAAATAATGCTGCAGTAAAAACTGGAACACACACACACATTTAAGAGTAATCTTTCTTTTTCTGTGAGCAATCTTTTATGCTTTGTCTATTTTTTTCTATTGGATTATTGATCTTTGTCTTACTGATTTCTAGATATTTATATATTAGAGAAATCAGTGATTTGTCTTCAATATGAATTGCATTTTTTTTTTGTATATCATTTGATTTTTCTAATGATGCTTTTTTGTCTTTGTTCTAATTCTAAAATTTCCCAGGGATGCCTAATTGCATAAAGACACTCACTCTTGATTAATTCACTATGGCTGGGGAGGTGGAGTCTTTTTTTTTTTTTTTTTTTTTGATCCTGGAGTATACTTTTTGAAATGGGGGTAAGAAAACTAAAGCGGAAATTGTGAGTGACGAAGATATCCTAAAAGGAGTCTACTACATTTCAATGTGTATAGAACCTTTTCGAGTTACTGGGGATATGTCTTCTGGCTTTGGGGAAGACAGCTATCAGCTTAGTGAAGTTACATGATCCATAAAATCACCTTTGCTACTGGGTAAGAGAGGATATACAAATTGCTATGGGCATAGAGAAAGGAGCAGTTCATTATGTTTGGAGTATCTCGGAGAAACTTTAAGGGAGAAAAGGAATTTGAGCCAGATTTTTTTTTTTTAAGATTTTATTTATTTATTCATGAGAGATAGAGAGAGGCAGAGACACAGGCAGAGGGAGAAGCAGGCTCCCTGCAAGGAACCTGATGTGGGACTCGATCCCAGGACCCCAGAGTTCACCACCTGAGCCAAAGGCAGACACTTACCACTGAACCACCCAATTGCCCCTTGAGCTGGATTTTGTAAAGACAGAAGTAAATGAAAATGAATGAATGTTAGCCAAGGATTCAACATCATGGAAAGCAGGTTATATTGGGAAATGTATGATTGTCACAAATGCAAGAGTAATGTGATTGTCAAAAAGACTTCAACAGGGATGGTTATAGGATGTAATGGTTCCTTAGTGGTGAATGATATGGAATCTCAGAAGTTAAAAAAAAGCTGGAGCTACCACAATATGCTTCTGGACTGAAGTGTGGCTTCCTGTAAAAAATCCCCCACAAAGACAGAACTGTGGCTGCTATCATTATCCACCAGATTCTCCCAGGCATGAGAAAGCTAACCTTGCCATTCTGCAGTTCTAGTTCTCTTTGGGTTTTTTTGTTTTTGTGTGTGTGTGTGTGCTTAATACTTTCTTTGCCAATCCCATCTCCACCCTTCCCTGTCAACTTTGGAGACTGCCTCATGCCTTCCTACTCACTTATGGAGAAACTGGGTAAAACAAAGATAAATTTCTCAAGAGCATTCCTCAGGGTTTCGAGGCTTGAGGTCTATTTGAAGTCCATTTCTGTAGGATTAGTGTCAGATTTGGACGCATGGGCTGAGAGGCTGGGATTTTATCTTCAAACATATAAAGTAGTGTTTCTTACCAAAGCATGATATGAAATTTTATGCCCTGGGATACTCTCTATGGATAAAGATTTTTGGTCAAGTAAGTTTGGAAATGTACATATTTCCTCTCTTTTATAATGTACAATATCATAGTAAAAACTCTGAGAATTTTTTTTAAAGATCTTACTTATTTATTCATGAGAGACACAGAGAGAGAGTCAGAGACACAGGCAGAGGGAGAAGCAGGCTCCCGGCAGGAAGCCTGTAGTGGGACTCGATCCTAGGACACTGGGATCATGCCCTCAAGCCTAAGGCAGATGCTCAACCGCTGAGTCAGACCCTTAACCAGCTTATCCTAAAAACTCTGAGAATTTAAAGGACAAACTGCGATGAGAAGCCTTCCAGTTTAAAAGAAGCCTTCCAGTTTAAAAGAAATGTAAAATTTATTTACCCTCATTTACATATTTTCTCATTTCTTAAAATTTTGAGTAAAGCTAAAATAAATAGTGGGGGTCTGTGAAGTTTATGAGACACAGTCAGATTTGGGTTTTCATGAAGTTTTCACTCAGCCTGCAGTGCCATCGTTCTCCTTATTTTTTCTAGTTTCAGTTTATTTTTGTTTTTTATTTGCTTGCTTATTTTTTGTTATGTTGTTTGGTTTCTCAGTACTGGGTTGACTTTTTTTCTCCTCATTCTGCCCCCCACCCAGCTTTACTGAGGTACACTTGATAAAATGATATATACTCATGTGTGTACAATGTGATTTAACATATATTGTGAAATGATTAACACATCCATCACCTCAAATGGTTACCTTGTGGGTGCGTGCGTGCGTGCGTGTGTAGAATACTTAAGATCTATTCTCTTAGCAAATTTAAATTCTCAAAAGTTATCTCCTCTTGGTGGATGTTTTTAATATTCTATTCTTTCCCTCAAGATATTTGTTTCCATGTTAAAAAATTTTCTCATTAAAAATTTTTAAGCATAACTTTATGCCTTTTATAGACAATTATACAAAAAATAATTTTTCTTCATGATTGAGTCCACTAATATCTGCAAGTAATAATAACTACCATCTACTGAGTCTTTACTTTTACATGGTTTCATTATTTCAATTAGAAAGTGAATATAATAAATGCATTTGAGAGATGAAAGAACTGAATTTTAGAGAGGCTTTAAGTAATTTTCCCAAAGTCACAGAGCTTGCAGCTCTTGTTGAGCTTGATAAAGCAATCCTGTATAAAGATAAGTCCATCGATATTTTATTTACTTTAGATAACAGCAATATTATTACCCACTATCCAGTTTCCACCAAATTTAAAGTTGAAAAACCTAGGAGTCCAGCATACGTTGGTCCTACTTTCTTTTAGTCAAGTTCTTGCAACAATGCTATTCAAGAGGCGCCTAGGTGGATAAGCTGGTTAAGGGTCTGACTCTTGACAGGTCTTGATCTCTGGGTTGTGAGTTTGGGCCTAGTGTTGGGCTCCACGCAGGGTGTGGAGCTTGAGCTTACAACAACTGCAACAAAACAACAACGCTATTCTAAGTTTAATTGGGAATGAAAACAAGTATTTATCAGCTATTATGTAGAGGAAGAAAAAAATCCTGAGACAGATTTTCTTTGATTTGCCATATGCTCCGTTATAGAATAATGCTCACTCATTCTTTCATTCAGCAAATACCCGTGGAGTGTTTATTTTGTACAAGGCTCTGAGTTTGGCAGTGAGGAATAAAAAATTGAATGGGAGATGGAAACTATCCTTAGAATTGATGAACTACTTGGGGAAATTATAAATATGTAAATAATTATAATTAAGCAGAATGCTCTGAGTCAAAATCAAAGTATAGGAATGTGAAAGCATAGATTATTTTTGATTGGGAGGAAATCATACTTATGTTCTAAACATAAATATAAATATAAACAAGTAGGTTTAGTACTCAGCCATTAAATAGATTAAAGATGGCTTTAGAAAAATAAAACATAAAAGATTTATGATGCACTGGCTATTTTATTTATAAAAATCCAAGACATTTTCTAAAAGAGAAAATTTATTATTTCCTTAAAGGCCAGTCTTTCATACAAAGAAATGACAGTGTTCATCCTATTTAGAATATTAGGTGGTAGGCATTTTGTCATCCTTCAGATTCATCTGGCATTTTAGAGATTTAATATTTTAACTAATTAATTGTAATGTAACCAATTGGAAGATTACAGAGAGCCCGAGTGTGATCAGGAGTAGCAATCTGGTATTGAAGGTACATCAAGATACTCAATCATTCAAAGATTCTTAAATTTCTTCTCTGAAAAGATAGATGATCTTGAATGAGAATGAGCACGATAAACAATCTATTTATCCAATGTCTTAACCGAGGGCTGATGTCTCACCCTTTGAAAGATGTGTTGTGCTTCTCCTATTGGTCTAGAATTTAAACCAATAAGGAAGGAGAACATTTTTATAAATATTCACAAAGGAAGGCTGGCATTGTGAATGTTGAGTAAAAATTGCTTTGTTCTTCATTTGAGTCTGACTTTCAGAATTTTGTAATGTCGATGTTTTCCTTTAATTAGTGTAGTAAGCATTCGTTTTTTTAAAATTCAGGCTGGGTGATGTCTTGGCTTGAAATATGTTTTCCAATGTTAAGACACTTTGTTATTGTTCAGATAAGAAGTGATGAATCTTTAACAATGTTCAAAGAAAATCAAGAATTTTGATGTTTTTATTATCATGAACATATTTCATACGAACAAAATTAATACTAAGTTGCTAGATTTGTTTGAAGTTCATAATTACTAGGGTTCTTTCATTTCTGAGTGGCATGTATCACTGCTATTAGGTCTCTTAATCGCTCTTCACAGGCAGAGTTAATGTTAGGTTCTCGGCAATAGCTATTTGTATCTTGAGTTTCTGGGTACTTCATTAAAATTTTTGCTGTCTTGAAATTTAATAAAAGCACTAATAAAGGTTTTTATATTGTGATTTCTTTATGGAGACCAATAATACAGAAAATCATACAATTCATATTTTTGGGTCTAGTTGGTTTCATTAGAAAATTTACCATCCTGAGGCTCTCTGCTTAAGTATTTCTGATTCTAAAAAAAAAAGCAACAACAACAAAACCCAAAAAACAAGCCACTAGAATGTCTTCATTGAATGTGAGTAGGTATTCCAGTTAGACCCAGATGAAGATAAAAATCCACTTGAACTTTCTCCAAATTTCCACTTAGTTTAAAGCAATTACTACAACATTGACAGTCTCTTCGACGCAGAGGAATACTTGGTCAGGAGGCTATTTTGCTTTTCTGAAAAACAAGGAAGATGGAATGAAAAGTCATCGCAAGGGGAGTCGGTCAGAGGGAGAAAAAAACGGATCAGCAAAACCACCAGCACCAGAAAGCAAGGGTGAAAAAAACTCGGGTAGCTGCAAACACTGATTTCACGTCAGAACACAGAAACAAACAAACAAACAAAAAACAAAACAAAGAAAGCAGAGTTTAGGAGGAGAAATGGGGCAGGCGTAGGAGGCGGGCTCCTAGCACAGGGATCGCAACGGGGGAAGAACACCTCGTTGCTTTTCCTCGGCGTCTCAAAACCCAAGCTCTCCCTGGAGGGCAAAGGGCGGGGCGTGCAGTTTTGCATTGCAAACAAGTCCCCGTCTCGGGGCTGCCGCCAGCTGGTTCCGACCGCCGTCGGCGGCGCGGGTCGGGGCCCGGTTGGGAGTCCGTCCACCCCTTTGTCTCCGCGCTGCCGGGGGGCCGCTGCGCCCGGGAACCTCCGCGCTCCGCGCCGCGCGCGCAACCGCAGGGTTCGCGCGCCCGCCGCCCCCGCGGTCCCGCAGCCCCGCCCCCCGCCGCCCCCGCAGCCCCGCCCCCGCGGCCCGCACGCCCCGCCCCCCGCCGCCCCGCACGGCCTCGCCGCCCCCGCACGCCCCGCCCGCCCCTTGGCCGGGCGTCCGCAGCCCAGTTAGGCCCGGCTGAGGCGCCCCCGCTCGCCGCGCGCCCTCCCAACTTGCCGCCGGGACCCGCGCGCAGGCGGCCTCCCCCGCCTCGACTAGTACCGAGTACGACCTTGTGTTTCTGTTTTTGGTTTTCTGGTTCGGGAGCGTGTAGAGGGCCGGAAGCGGCTGCGGCTTCCCGCGCCCTTTACTCGGGCAAATACTTGGGGCCCCTTGCGGATCGCGTTCACGGGCTCTAAGCAGCTGCCCCCCCCCCCCCCCCCCGCAGCCGGACACGTTGAAACGGGCTTGCTCCTCCCAGGGGCCGCCCCGCCACGGAGGGGGAAGCGCGGGAGTTCGGGCGAGCGCTTCAGGGCTAGGGGGGCGCCGGGGGGGCGGAGGGAGCACCGGGAGCGCCCGCGGGCCCGGTCCCCGGAGCCACCCCGCGGGGCGGGCCGACGCGCCATGGCGGAGCTCGGGGACGAACCAGAGGTCGCGGCGGAGGGCGGCAAGCCGCCCGCGCGACGTGGCAGCCATTTCCTACTCCCCGAGACCCCTCCCCGTTCGGCCGCCCCCCGCCCCCCCGCGGCTGGCTGCTGCCAGGCTGCTCTTCCCGGGCCGGACGGAGAGCGGCAGTGTGTCCCCGCCCGGCCGTCGCCGCGCGTCTCCCTCCCCCGCCCCCCCGCGGCCGCCGCCGCCGCCGCCGCCCGCCCAGCGCCGCGCCGGAGAGCGCAGTGGCGGCGGCGGGAAAGGGCTGCGGATCCGCAGCGCCGCGTCGCGCGCTCGACGACGCGGCCCCGGCCTCGACGGCCTCCCCCCGCTCCCGGAGCAGGTAAAGGCGGCGGGGGGTAGGCAGGGCGGCGGGGCGGCGGGGCAGGACGGACGGGACCCCGGGGCCCCGGGCCGCAGCGGAGGGCCTGGGGCAGCGGCGGGCGGCGCTGCGACTCCAGCCCCAGCGCCCCAACGTGGGGGCCGCGGCCGCGCGGACGGGAGGGAAGTGAGGCGTCGGCGAGAGGCGGGCCCTGGCGCGCGGCCCGCGGCCGGCGGGGGCGGGGGCGGGGGCGGGGGCCGCGGCCGCTTCCCCGGCCCCCGGGTCCCGGGTCCCGGGCGGGCCTCCAGGCCCCAGACACACCCCTCTCGGCCCCGGGGGCTTCTCCTCGGCCGGTTCCCGCCGGCGCGCGACCTCGTGCCCCCGCGAGCGCCCTCGGCGTTTCCCAGGAGGCGCCCTCTGGGAACTTCGGGCCGCCCTCCCGGGCACGTCGTCGTAGCAAAGCCGCGTATTTACTCCTTCCTTCAAAATCCAGACACAGCCTTGCACTCCACGCGTTCCGATTGGGGGATCCTGCGGGCAGGCGGCCCGGGTCGGTGTTGTTTGCGCCTCCGTGACCCTCGTGCGCACCCGCCCCTCCCCCGCCGCAACTTTGATCCTCGCCGGGACCTTCCTTGAACCCTTCGGTCCCCCGGACTCGCTCCGAGATGCCCGTTTGGAAATCCGCCTTCGCCGGGCTCGAGTGAGTCACCTGCCCGGGGGCACCGTTCATGCCTTAGGCGCTAATGGCTTAAAACCGTAAATTGTGTGTGTGTGTGTGTGGTGGCCCCCTCCCCCCTGCCCCCGCCCGAGACCGAGCTGGGGTGACAAAGTGCACATGCCGGGTCACGCCTAGTGGGGCTTTTAAAGAAGCTTCCTTTGGGCAGCAGCCTTGCGAAGTAGGGATCTGGGATCTGCGGCAGGGACAGGTTTGTACACATTCTCGCCATGCAGTGGTTGTAATGTCTCCATGGCACAGTTGCGACTCGAAGGCGGGATTGGCTGGTTTTTCTACTCGACATCTTCGAGCCAATCAGGGCGCGCTGCTTGCCTGGAGACTGGTTAACTCCGGAAAGGTGGGGATTGGTGGAGCGCAGGGAAGAAAATCCTGGCTCCCAACCTGGTCTTGGGGGGTGGGGTGGGCTGGTGGAGAGGAAACGGGGACTGATTTGCGGATGCCTCTCTTCTCTCACTTTTTTCCTTTAATTAAAAAAAAAAAAAAAAAAGGTTATCTTTTCCTCCCGCACATCAGCCTTTTCGTTCCTTTCTTATTATCTCTATTGTCTTCCTCCCAAACATCCAGCTCTCTTTTGTAACTCGTTTTCACCATCCTTCATTTTTCAATGAAAGAATCCTCCTTATACGCTGTGAGATGTAAGCGTCATGTGTTTTGTGTTGTTGATGTAGTCGGCGTGGTTCAGTTTTCTAACGCTGCGCATTTTTAAAGGTCAGAGATTACATCCACGGTTTTTAGTACCGTACCTATGCTAGATAGAGCCGTTATCATTTAAGTGATGATCGTGCCAGGGTGGGGGGTGGGGGGCTGCGGTGGTGGGGACCCTGGGAAGAACAGGGAAGAAATGGCTGCTTTTGTACGGGGAGGCAACAATTCATGAAAAAAAGACTATATCGATTCAAACAAACAAACAAACAAAAAAACAAAAAAGAGAAAAACAAAGCCAGTACAAAATCCCAGGGCGGAAAGAAACCCACCGTACTGATGAATGTTAGTTTGTATACCTGTTGACTTTGATAGCTTTGAGGAGAAGAGTAAAGAGGGCTCAAGTATTGGACTAAATAGAAAAAGTGGGCTTAAGTTACTACAGAAGAATGTTTTTTCTTTATTCAAGTAGGCATAGTAGCTTGTACTCCTCAGAGGCTAAATAAATATCAGTGTAGGTGCATTTTAGATTATTTTATGTACCACTACACAATAAAA
This sequence comes from Vulpes vulpes, assembly GCF_048418805.1. Lineage (NCBI taxonomy): Eukaryota > Metazoa > Chordata > Mammalia > Carnivora > Canidae > Vulpes > Vulpes vulpes. Next base: position 120,551,474 of record NC_132793.1, on the reverse strand, counting down.
AACACAATTCAAAACTCCAAGTAACAGTGATATGCTATTGATTTTAGGATGTATCCTTATTGCAGAATTATAAAAATGTCTTAAAATTGATGATGTGAGGTATATTTTGTCACATAAACATTTTCCATCTATAATGAATAGTTCAATTTGCTTATATAAAACTATACTCGGATTTTTTTTTATATATATATGGAATTTAACATTATTCCATAAACTAAGGTTTATTGAATTTGCTTTTTTTTTTTTAAGATTTATTCATGAGAGAGAGAGAGAGGCAGAGACACAGGCAGAGGGAGAGGCAGGCTCCATGCAGAGTCCGACATGGGACTCCCATCTGGGGGCCTCCAGGATCACCGCCTGGGCCAAAGGCAGGCACCAAACCGCTGAGCCACCCAGGGATCCCCAAATTTACTTTTTTTTTAAAAAAATTTTTTAAAAATTTTTATTTATTTATGATAGGCACACAGTGAGAGAGAGAGAGAGAGAGAGAGAGAGGCAGAGACACAGGCAGAGGGAGAAGCAGGCTCCATGCACTGGGAGCCCGACGTGGGACTCGATCCCGGGTCTCCAGGATCGCGCCCTGGGCCAAAGGCAGGTGCCAAACCGCTGCGCCACCCAGGGATCCCCCCAAATTTACTTTTAAATATCTTCCTACCCACTGTACTCAAGTTTTAAAATATGTTTAGGTAGTCAGACTGTTGGAAGAATCTCAGCCTTGTTCTACATAAATTATTTCAGTAGATACATCTAGATTCAGGCTAACTAATTTGTGCTATCCAAACTTACATAGTTTTGAAAATAAAAAAAAATCTCATTAATTTCCATAAGGGAAGAAGCTAGCTAAGCCAACTAGGTTTTTAGAATTATTAGGGAAATTTGTAGCAGGAGGAACCCACATGTTGCACTTGGCTGAGCACTGGCTGTGGGTGTACCAGTTTCACTAAACATCACTCGACTGATGGTGGACACTATTTTTCTAAACATGGATTGTTCATGTCCTTTGATCATCTACTAGGTATGTTTCTCTTAAAATTTTGAGAATGGTCCAAATACATGGTTATTAGTGTCTTTTTTTCCTGAAAATATTTTTCTCTAGCTTGCTCTTCTACTTTTTGGTTACTTTTATTTGTCAGAAGTTTAAAATGTTCATACATGAATCCATCATTCTTTTCCTTTGTCATTGCTTTCATATTTCCTATTCATAATTTTATTTCAAATTAAAAAATTTCATTGTTCTACAGATGTGATTATTAGTTCTTCCTAATATTTGTAAAATTTGAATTTAGGATAAATTCTAAGCATAAATTCATAATTCCAAGGTGATACCATCTAATCGTTTTTACAAATACTGTTAAATCATCTTACCACTCTTAAAAACTTTAATCTTACCTTCTTGTTTTGGAAAGCCTATCTTTTACATATAAATTTTGAGAGGACTTTCTGGACTCTTGATTTTTTAAAATAGTTCCTCAGTCTTTTTTTTTTTTTTTTTTTAGTTCCTCAGTCTTTTATAGGATTTTTGTGCTTGTACCATTTAATTTTATTGTTACTTTCATAATATGCATTAGTTTGTTTTTTAGTAGGCTCCATGCTGGGAGCTGACTAAATGTGAAGCTTGAGCTCTCAACCCTGAGATCAAGATGTGAGCTGAGATCAAGAGTCAGTTGCTTAACCAGTGGAGCCACGCAGAGACCCCATCATAAAATGCATTAGTATTTAGAGAGAATTTCCCCACGTTACTTAAAAAAATTTTTTTTTATACATCCTTTATCTATTAAACTTAAGAATTAGTTTGGGAAACTGACATGAATAATATTTACTTTTTTGGTTCTGAAGCAGGGCATTTTTTTTTTTTTTTTTAAGTGGAGCCCAACACCGGGCTTGAACTCTCAAGCATGAGATCCAGACCTGTGCTGATGACAAGTCAGTAGCCTAACTAGTTGAGCCACCCAGGCGCCTTGAAGCAGGGCATCTTTTTTAATTTTTTTAAATTTTAAAATTTTTAATTTATTCAGAGGCAGAGAGAGGCAGGCAGGCAGATAGGCAGAGGAGACACAGGCAGAGGGAGAAGCAGGCTCTATGCTGGGAGCCTGATGTGGGACTTGATCCGGGGTCTCCAGGATCACACCCCAGGCTGCAGGTGGTGCTAAACCGCTGCGCCACCGGGGCTGCCCAGGGCATCTTTTTTTAAAAAAAAAAATTCTGTGTTTGAATTTTATTTCTCCTGCCTGCAGTGTTTTACTGTTTTCTCTGTCCTCCTCCCCCCTAACCTTTGAACCTTTGGTATATTTCCAGTATACACTTAACTGCTATGCTGCGCTCCTTCCTCCTCCTAGTAACTGAGCTTCACTGAATCTTCCTTTTGTTTCCTGCTAACACTGGTCCCAACCTAATTATTTTAGGTTTACATGTATTAAATAAATATTGGCATGAATAAAGGAGGTATTTTACTTTTAAAAATATTTCTCTCTGTTATCTGTATTCTGGTAATTCTCTATCTCCAACCCAAAGCTCTTTTCTTGATAAATGTACTCATGTATCATCTATCTTCATGACATGTCCATTTGTACGCTCCCCACAGGTACTTCAAACTAAGCATATCCCAAACTGTAGTCATTAACAACTTTATTCTCCCACCCTCAAACCAAAAATAGAGAATAATAGGCTGTTTCTTTTCAGTCTTTCTAGGGGAAGATTAAATGAGATAATGCATGTGTGATAAGAATTCAGTAAGTAGTAGACATTGCTAATAATAACTTGGCAGAAACGTGGGCTATTTCTTGTCCTCTCTTTTTGCTTTCACATTCTCATTGATCACTGAGCCCTGTTGGATTCTTTCTTCTTAATAGTTCTTGAATCTCTGCCTTTTCCCTGTCCCTAAGGTTACCTACCATCCTGCTCAAGGTTAGCATCCTCTCTCACGTGGATTGCTGCAATTGCCTCCTAAGTGGTTATTCTTGCTTTCCAGTCTTGCCTTCCAGTCCTCCTCCCTTACTCCCCGCATTGTAGCCAGAGAGATCTATCTGGCACATTAACTTCCTTGCTAAAAACCTTTTTTTGTGGCTTTTCATTATTTTTGGATAAAGGCTGAACTTCTTTATTTGGCATTCAGGATCCTCCTGATCTGGCTTTCTTTCTTTTTTTAAAAAAAATTTTTTTTTTAAAGATTTATTTATTTATGATAGACATAGAGAGAGAGAGAGGCAGAGGGAGGGAGAAGCAGGCTCCATGCCGGGAGCCTGATGTGGGACTCGATCCCGGGGCTCCAGGATCACTCCCTGGGCCAAAGGCAGGTGCCAAATCACTGAGCCACCAAGGGATCCCCTGATCTGGCTTTCTATTTCTCTCTTCATCTTCATCCTCTCTTACTTTCTCCCTTTGTCTTTAGTGTGCTCTTCATATTCAGTTACTTGGATTTCTTCTTTAAGATGCCAAGTTTGTTAAATCTAGTCCTGAGAACAGGAGCTTCTCTCTGTCTGGAATGCCTTCTCTAATTCTCTGTTTCCCTTCTCTTGGGATTTGTTATCTCATACTTGTCTTTCAGGTGTCAGTCAAGGTGATAGCTCTACGGGGAAGCTTTTTTTGATATCTCAAGGCTTGGTTTCATGATCATTCCATGTCTTCTGTTTGTTTCCCTAGCCAACTCTGTATTATCACATTATAGTAGTTTGCTTATCTGTTCTCTCACCATGTAGTAGTTAGGATGTAATGAAAAAGGTGAATTGACTGTCTTAAAAAATGATGTGATTTGCATAGAGGGAATTTACTTATTTCGGAGTTTACCTAGTAGGGAAGGGAAGGAGACACTATATCTGATAGATGAAAGTTTTCTACGTTAGGAAACGCATACTAGGTAGGCCCTTTTATAGCTTCGATGAAATCTTTACATAAAAATCTTCACATAAAATTTCTTTTTTTATTTTTAAGATTTTATTTATTCATGAGAGACACAGAGAGAGAGAGAGAGGCAGAGACACAGGCAGAGGAGAAGCAGGCTCCATGCAGGGAGCCTGACATGGGACTCGATCTGCGGTCTCCAGGATCAGGCCCTGGGCTGAAGGCGGCACTAAACCGCTGAGCCAACTGGGCTGCCCCTACGGAAAATTTCTATATGTTCAGTTTCTCGTTAGGACTTTTTGGATTGCAAGTAATAGAGATACAGTTTGAAATCGCCTATAGAGGGAAAAGTTACTGGTTTAATAACCACATAACAGAAATTGTATGGTTAGAGATGGCCGTGAGGGCTAAGGTAGGAACTTACCCATTGTCCTTCTTATACTTAAAATCTGCATACTGGTGCCATTTCTCCTATGATGGATATACTTCACATGGTGGGACCTGGTTCCTTCTTGCATAGGCTTATCTATTTAGAGCCTTATGTCTGAGGTTTTAGTAGATTTGGCCACATGTCCATCTCTTGACCAATTTCTGTAGCCGAAGAGATGAGGTGCTCTGCTTAGTCTAGTGTAGATAATGTTATGTGCTCATTTATGTGTCAGGAGTCTGCTAGCAGACCCCTGGTGGAGTAGGGTAGGTGGAGTTCTGGGCAGACACAAAGAATATTCATTATAATTCTTAACCATTCTTCTGATTATAAATTTATTTTCCTAGGTACTTTATTGTGAGAAAGAGATATTCAGTATTACATACGTGAGTATTCCAGGTACTGTAATGGAAAGTCTAATATTTTAAGAACTAATTTGGGTTTTTGGTTTGTGCTGCAATGTAACAAATACTTATTGAAGTCTTATTTGCCAAATAACATGCTACCTGGGAGATGTGTACTGACTAGTAGTCTAAACAAGTAAATACAGAGGTGTTAAGATAGAGGTATATCTAGGATGCAGCGGGAGCGGTGTCTAAGTCAGACTTTAGGATAGTGGAAAACTCTTCTGAAGGAAAGTTAATTAAGCCAAGAAATATGAGTTGGGTGGGATGTTATAGAGGGACTTTTGGACAGAACATCTGTGAAGCACAGAAATGTGAAGTGTCCTATATTGTTTGGGAAACAAATAATTAAATACAGAAATAATAAGAGAGTTCTGAGGAGGAATAGAGAAAGAGGAAACTAGGGGTACATAAGGGACCAGATCATAGAAGTCCTTGAGTGCTTTATCAAGGAGTTGGAACTTGATCTTGAAAGCTGTAGAGCCACTGAGGGATTTTAAGCTGGAGCTCTCAGACTTGAAGTGCCTATGTAATATCCAAGTGATTATGTCTGTCAGGCAGTTAAGTATGTTGGCGTTCTTTGCTGGAGTCTTAGTTACAGGTATTGAAACCATGGGGTTAGATGGGCCTAGAAAAAGCTGGTGGAGCAGAAAATTGGGGACAGAGTCTAGGGGAACAGTGGTATTGAAAGAATAAGCAAAAGGGAAGGAATCAATGGAGACTGAAAGGGCAGCCAGAGAAAAACCAGAGAAAAAGCTACAGGAGGAAAATTGCTTTGGATTAAGAGGTCAACAAGAAGTGGGAATTTGAAACAACAAATGTAAATTATTATTACTTTTTAAAAGATTTTATTGATTTATTCATGAGGGACACAGAGAGAGGGGCAGAGACACAGGCAGAGGGAGAAGCAGGTTGCATGCAGGGAGCCCGATGTGGGACTTGATCCCAGGTCTCTGGGATCATGCCCTGAGCCGAAGGGAGATGCTTAACTGCTGAGTCACCCAGGCGTCCCTAAATTATTATTTAAAAAAACTATATGCAGAGATTATTAGGAATTTGGTTAGTCTGAGTTAACCTGATGTTATCAATTCTGAGTGCATTGAGAAAATCAGATTTGTCTTTTCTTTTTATTTTAAGATTTTATTTTTAAGTAATCTCTACACCCAGCGTGGGGTTTGAACTCACTGAGATCAAGACTGGCATGCTCTACTGACTGAGCTAGCCAGGTGGCCTGAGAATACCAAATTTCTAAACAGTTTTTCCAATGGAAGAATTTGAACTTTTTAGAATTAGACTTTTTAGACTTTTTAGAACTAGACTTTAGGAAGGAAAAGATGGAGACTTTTGTGGTAGGTGATGGTTCATAGGAAAGAAGTGGTTGAGTAGGAGATGGATTATAGTATATGTATAAATTCTAGTAGATAATAGAGTATTTTGCATGTAGTCTCTGAAGCTATAAAGATCCAGTACATCTATTCTATCACAGGATGCAGAGTTGGTAATTGATTATGTAGTTATAACTAAATGTAGTTCACTTCTCAGGATTTCTATTTGTGATTTTCTTTCCTGTTCTATTTCTGACTCCAGTTCTCTTAGTGAGCATTTTTTTTCTTTGCTAAACACCTCTTATTTTTTTTCCCTTTGTGATTAAACTTAACCCTTATATATAGTTTTATTTAAAAAAATCCGTAAACATATACCATAAAATTTACTGTCTTAACCATTTTTAGATGAACAGTACAGTACTGTTAACTGTATGTACGTTATTATTACAATAAATCTCTAGAACATTTTCTTCCTGTAGAACTGAAACTATTCCTGCCGAACAACTCTGCTTTTCTCCCTTTTCTGCCCATGGCAACTATCATGCTACTTGCTGTTTCTAAGAGTTTCATTACTTTAGATACTTTATATAAGTGGAATCATACAGTATTTGTATTTTTGTGACTGGCCTATTTCACTTAGCATAATGTCCTCAAAGCTTATCCATGAAGGATTTCCTTTTTTGAGGCTACGTAATATTCCATCACGTTTGTTTGTATATACACCATGGTTTTTTTTTTTGTTTTGTTTTAAGATTTATTTATTTATTCATGAGAGAGACAGAGAGAGAGAGAGACAGAGAGAAATAGGCAGAGGGAGAAGCAGGCTCCTTGCAGGGAGCCCAATGCAGGACTCGATCCTGGATCCTGGTGTCACGACCTGACCGGAAGGCAAGTGCCCAACCACTGAGCCACCCAGGCATCGCACACCATGTATTCTTTATCCATTTTTCTGTTAGGGAACATTTACATTGCATGGACATTTTTAGTTGCTTGCACTCTTGGCTATTGTGAATAATGCTGTGGTGAACATGATTGTGCAAATATTTTGTGGGGATCTTGTTTTTATTTCTTTTTGATGTATACTCCAAAGTGAGATTGGTGGATCATAATCTATTTTTGATTTTTGAGGAAACTCCTATATTGTTTTCCATAGTAGCTACACATTTTATTTATTTAATTTTATTTAAAAAATTTTAATTCCAATATAGTTAACAGTGTTAAATTAGTTTCAAGTATACAATATAGTAATTCAGTCTATATATTACTCAGCAGCTGCCCATTTTACATTACCATTAACAATACACAAGGGTTTAAATTTCTTCCCATTTATTACCAACACCTCCCCCCCGCCTTTTTTTTTTGTTAGTGACTATCCTAACAGATGTGAGGTGATATCTCATTATGGATTTTTGTTTGTTTGTTTTTAAAGATTTTATTTATTCATGAGAGAGAGAGGCTGAGACACAAGCAGAGGGGGAGAAGCAGGCTCCATGCAAGGAGCCCAATGTAAGACTCAATCCCAGGACTCCGATCTCCAGACTCTGGATCATGCCCTTAGCCAAAGGCAGCCACTCAACCGCTGAGCCACCCAGGCATCCCACCCATGTTTTCTTCTAGAGTTTTATGGTTTCAGGTCTTATGTTTAGGTCTGTAACCCATTTTGAGTTAATTTTTGTATATGGTGTCATGTAAGGGTCCAAGTTCATTGTTTTGCATGTGAATATCCAATTTTCCAAGCAACCGTTTGTTGAAAAAACGATCCTCTCCACATTGTATAGCCTTGGCATCCTTGTCAAAGATTACTTGACTCTAGGGGTGCCTGGGTGGCTCAGTTGGTTAAGCAACTGACTTTTGGTTTCAGCTCAGGTCATGATCTCAGGGTCACTAAATCGAGTTCTGCGTCAGGCTCCATGCCCAGCGTGGAGTCTGCTTGGGACTTTTTCTGTTTTCCTCTCTCACCCCTTTGGCCACTTCCCTGGCTGTTGTTCGCTAGCTCTCTGTTTCCCTGTCTCTCTCTCTCTCTCTTTCAAATAAAGAAAGAAACAAAGAAAGAAAAAGAAAGAAAGAAAGATTAATGTGACTGTATATGTCAGGATTTATTTCTGGGCTCTATATTCTAGTGCAGCCGTTCTGTTTCTTTATGCCAGTGCCATACTGTTTTGATGACTGTAGTTTTGTTAATATGTTTTGAAATCAAGAAGTGTGAAGCCTCTAGCTCTGTTTTAATTTCTCAAGGTTGTCTTGTTTGTTCAAGGTCCTTTTCTTTCTTTCTTTCTTTCTTTCTTTCTTTCTTTCTTTCTTTCTTTCTTTCTTTCTTTCTTTCTTTTTTTTTTTAAGATTTTATTTATTTATTCATGAGAGACACAGAGAGAAAGAGGCAGAGACATAGGCAGAGAGGGAAGCAGGCTTCATGCAGGGAGCCTGATATGGGACTTGATCTTGGGACTCAGGATCACGCCCTGGGCTGAAGGCAGGCACTCAACCTCTGAGCCACCTAGGTGTCCCATGGGTCCTTTTCTTCATTTAAAAAATTAATTTTCTAACTAGGTTCCACACCCAATATAAGGCTTAAACTTAGAACCCTGAGATCAAGAGTCATAGGGTCCCCTGGCTGAGCCAGCTAGGAGCCCCTCCTTCAGTTTTATACTTTAAGATTTCTTCTTTCAGTTTCTTTCTTAGAGTGTGATTGAATTTTTCTTCTCAGGTCACATACGGATAGATAACCAGGTATAATCTTTACTCTGCTTTATGAAAACTTGTCATATTTGATTTAGAAATTCCAAATAAAGGGTTGGTATATTATTTAAAGGTTTTATTTATTTAAATGAGAGTGAGAGAGAGAGAGAGAGAGAGAGAGAATGCGTGCGAGAGTGCGCACATGAGAAGGGGGGAGGAGCAGAGGGAGAAGGGAGGCCAACTCAGACCTCAATCCCAGGACTCTGGGATCATGACCTGAGCTGAAGGCAGGTCTTAACAGATTGAGCCACCCGGTTCCCACAAGGGTTGGTATTTGGATTAAAAAAGGATTTTTTTTACTTTGTAAACAAACTGGTTTACTTGAAGCATAGTACATTTTAAAAACTTTGGCAAAAAACTTAAGCATATATAACAGAATAGTACTCATTGAACTCATATACACTTACCTCCTAGATTCAATAATTGTTAATAATTTTGCCACATTTACTTTACATATGTGTATGTATAAATTTCCTGAGCCACTTAAAAATAAAGTGAAATTTATTTTTTGGTTTTTCTTTTTTGAGTATTATAAGTGTATATTTTGGGCTTTGCTAAATTTCATTTAAGGATTTAATTTGAAATTTGCTCTTTTAAAAAAATTACAAGAAGGCATATTATCTTTAGTGTATATCTTCCAGGAAAAGGGTATTCTCTGATATAGCTATAAAACCATTATTATTCCTACCAAAATTATCAGTAATTCTCTAATATAATATTCATACCATAGTCCTATTTCTCCATTTGTTCCCAAAACAGGTTTTACTTTTTTTTTTTTAATTTACTTTTTTTAGGAGTGAAGGGGCAAAGGGAGAGGGGATAGGAAGAATCCTAAGCAGGGTCTATGGCCTGCATTCATCCTGATTCAGGGCTTGATCTTATGACCCTGAGATCATGACCTGAGCCAAAATCAAGAGTTGGATGCTTAACTGACTGAGCCACTGAGGCACCCCATTTATTTATTTATTTATTTATTTATTTATTCATTCATTCATTCATTCATTCATTCATTCATTCATTCATACCAGTTCAAATCAAGACCTACCTATTGCACTTCGTTATATCTTGAGTTTTTTTTTAATATGAAACTGCCTCTTATCTATCTTTTCACCACCCTCCCTCTCTTACTCCATGATACAGATTTGTTAGTTCTGTTGAGAATGTTGGACGTTTTTTATTTACTCATGATATAGTATAACTTGTTACTCTATTCCCTATATTTTCTATAAACTGGGTGTTAGGCGGTGCCTGGGTGGCTCAGTCAGTTAAGTTTCAGACTCTTGACTTGGGCTCAGGTCATGATCTCAGGGTCAGGAGATCAAGTCCTTCCTTGGGCTCTGTGCTGAGCATGGAGCCTGCTTAGGATTCTCTCTCCCTCTCCCTCTGCCCCTTCCCCCCCCCCAAAAAAAAACCCTTATTTATTTATTTATTTATTTATTTATTTATTTATTCATTCATTCATTCATTCATTCATTCTTTTTTTTTTTTTTCCAAAAAAAAATTTAATTGGGAGTTAGATCTAAAGGTGTTTCAGATTCAGGTTAAAGATTTTTGGAAGAGTACTTTATTTAGTTATGCTGTGTATGCATGTTGTTTCATATTAAGAGCACATAATTAGTTTTCCCATCATTCTGATGCTCTGTTTGATCATTACCCGATTATTTTATTGTAAAGGTATCTTTTTGTGGGTCGCCTGGGTGGTTCAGTGGTTGAGCATTGCTTCAGCTCAGGGCGTCATCCTGGGGTCCTGGGATCAAGTCCCACATTGGGCTCGTCTCAGGGAGCCTGCTTCTCCCTCTGCCTGTGTCTCTGCCTCTCTCTCTGTGTCTCTTATCTTAAAAAAAAAAATCTTAAAAAAAAAGTTATCTTTTTGCATCTAGTAAGTCCTCTGCGGTGGCACTTTGGCACCAGGTAATCTCTATCAACCTTAAACCTAATGGTGATTTTAGCCTTCATTGATTGCTGATTCTTGTTCAGTTACTTGTAATAAATATTAACATTCTATTGTTCCTTTTACATTCCTTTTGCATAGTCATCTTCCATGAAGAAGTTTCCCTCATTAGTTAGGGCTACTTTGTTACCTTGAAATAATGTTTTACCTGAAGAATAAATGCTTAGTTTTTTCTTTTAATATAACTATTTTCCACAGTGTAATAGTTACTTCCAGTGGTGGCAAATGAGGTTGATCTTTTTTTTTCTTTTTGCTTTTGTGTCTTTCTCTGTGGAATATTATATGTATTTATACGTATTACATGTTTTGAACTTTGATTTCATTTAGGATTATAGTTTGACATAAACTTAAATTTGCCTTTAGTATATACATAAAATATTTTATTTATTTTGGCAGTAAAGAAGACATGTTGGATAACAGGAAGAGCTATAGAGTTTGCAGATATCAACTGTGGCCTTAATAAGCAAGCACGTTAGTAGCATCAATGCCAGACAGATGGTAAGTATTGTTAAAGTCACAGAGTATGAATATTTTACACATAGGTTTTCAAGCATTTTTATTTGAGTGATTAAAAAAATCTCTTGGAAACTGTAGTCACAAATTTTGTTACTAAAATTTCTTTTTTTTTTTTTTTAAGATTTTATTTATTTATTTATGAGAGACACAGAGAAAGAGAGGCAGAGACACAGGCAGAGGGAGAAGCAGGCTTTATGCAGGAAGCCTGATGTGGGACTCTATCCTGGGACTTCAGGATCACACCCTGGGCCGAAGGCAGGCACTAAACCACTGAGCCACCCAGGGATCCCCCATGTTACTAGAATTTCTCAAAGAGCTTGTGATTGTGTAAAACAAGTGTATTATAGTCCTGGATTTCTCCTTTAATGTGTGCTTTAGTTTCTCTGCTTCTAAAATGCTTCTTCATATTTTACATATTCACCATCTGTAAATATTTGTGCACCTATTTTATGTGTGGGACTACGGCCAACTGCCAGATTGGAGTATATATCATAATCTGTGTTATTAAGGAATATGGCTAATGGGGGAAATCAACACATATAGAAGAAAATATGTTGGTAAAAGCAACAAGGCTCTAAAATAATGAAGCAAGACTAGTTCTGGCAGTAAGTAACGAAGGATTATAAGAAGTGTTGAAGAATTCAGAGAATAACACCTTCCTGGATTCTTTGGCCAAAAGTTGTATATTGTTTAACAACTAGCTTTTTTTTTTTTTTAAGATTTTATTTATTTTTTCATAGAGATGCAGAGAGAGAGGCAGAGACACAGGCAGAGGGAGAAGCAGGCTCCATGCAGAGAGCCTGACGTGGGACTCGATCCCGGGTCTCCAGGATCACGCCCTGGGCTGCAGGCGGCGCTAAACCACTGCGCCACCCGGGCTGCCCCACAACTAGCTTTTTCCCTTAAGAATATGTCTCAGAGATCTTTCTGGTTTCTCCACACATCTGGTTTCTTCATTCTATCTTAAACTTTTTAATAGCTGCCTAGTATCCTAAAGGGTGATCTTTTACTATAATTTATTGAGCTATACTGTTACCTATTGATATTTAGGATGTTCAATGATTAATTATAATAGTTCTTATGCCACATAGCTACATTTTAAGATTATTGGTTACCTTAATTTGATTATATTTTCTATAAATACTGTCTTTTTTAGTGACACACCCTTTGGTATCTTGATGTGATTTAGTATTTTATCCTTATCACAGTGGTAGCCTTAAAATCATTTTGTAGGTAACTTAATCCCCAGTAAAGATGGATTGATTGGTTTTGGTAGCATTTGCTTCTGAAAGAGATGTTTTTCTTTTTTTTTAAGATTTATTTGAGAGAGTGAGAGCGAGCAAGAGAGTGCACAAGTGGGAAGGGCAGAGGAAGAGGGAGCAGTAGGGGAGAGCCCTATGTTAGGGTCGATCCCTGGACCCTGGGGATCATGACCTGGGGATCATGACCTGAGTTGAAGGCAAACGCTTAACCGACTGAGCCATCCAAGTGCCCCTGAAAGAGATTTTCTTGATCTTGTTTGGGATAATGCCATGGTTAATTCCTATGATTTCAAATTATATGTTCCTTCTAGAGAGATTTTTTTTTTTTTTTGAGAGATATTTTTTTAAAAAATATTTATTTATTTATTATTTATGATAGACATAGAGATAGAGAGGCAGAGACACAGGAGGAGGGAGAAGCAGGCTCCATGCCAGGAACCCGACGCGGGACTCGATCACGGGACTCCAGGATCACGCCCTGGGCCAAAGGCAGGCGCTAAACCACTGAGCCACCCAGGGATCCCCTAGAGAGATATTTTTTATTTTTCTTTCTCTTTTGATGGTTTTAGGAACTAAAGTACTACTTTTCTTTTTTTTGGAACTAAAGTATTACTAATAAATTTGATTGTTAGTATTGATTTTCCTAGGCTTATTCTTTCTAGATAGTTGATATTGTGTATTAAATAGAATATCTTTCTTGACTGTTATAGAAATGTATTAATTTCTGATATTTTTCTATAAGGTAAGTTATCTAAAATTAGTAGTCCTTATATAAATATAGCAGAGTTACTCATAAAATGACATGGGAAATTTTTTAGTGTTAATATTGTGTTGATGATATAGTTTTCAATAGGAAGGTGTCTTTTTTTTGAAGTGGTTATTGGTATATTTACATTAATGGCAGTACTGACCACTGCCATACCACTGTTAGAGTTCGTGTTCACTTTGTTACTTTTATAAATTTCATGTAACCTGGATTTTTTTTTTTTTAAGATTTAAAAGAACATCTATCTTTATCTGTTAAAAACAAAACAAAACATGGAATTGATAAGACTTCTGCTAACCATGCTAGAATATTTTGATGATAGTCAATGAGCAAGCATGTATTGGTTAGGTTCTCTGTCAAGTAAAATTAAATAATAAAGGTAGAAGAGCTTGGAAAATGTGTATATGAAATTTATGTATTCATGGTCTCATTATTAACAGAAATTTATATTATTTGCTTTTAGGTTCTTCATTTGAGCCAGTTCTTTCACATTTCTCCATAATATATCAAACCTTACTTACCCATCCTTATTTCCCATATCCTTTTAGAATACACTCTCTCTAGGTCAGGTATGTATATGAAGAAGCTACATAATCTTGTTTACACTAGTGTATTAATAAGGCTCTCTTTATTGAAAAAGGAAGATGCATAAGTTCAGTTGATCCAATAACTGAACGTTACTCAAGTGAGTAAATGGAATTGAAATAATCTGGATATATAAAGTAAAACTGGTACTTGAGTGGTAGTATGTTTTATAGAGATTCTTCACTATACTAAATATTGGTTGGACACTTAAGCCACCTACATGTTTAGGTCTTTTTCCATATAAATAGACACAATGGAAAAAGTTAGAAGGGATTTATGGTTTGCCATCTGGAGGAAGTATAGAGGAAGTCTAAGATTCAGCTTTGATAATAGTGATTGTTATTTTTTTTCCCCTGATTGTTAAAGCATCTTTATATTAGAGGTTATTTGGAAAATACAAAAGTAGTATATAAAAACAGTAGTATGTTAAAAATAAAGTTACCTGTAATCCCACTACCCAGAGATTTCTTTTCCAGTCTAATATTACAGTTAATCTAACCTAATCCCATTTGGGTGTCTGTATAAATTATATGGAGTGTTGTGTCTTGCTTTCTTTTCTAACATTGTCTTAAAAAAGAAAAACCTCTCAAATATTCAAGATACAGTCTTTAATTAAGACTATAAAATTCCATCTTAGGAATCTAAAGGGATATTTTGTTTAGCAGAGTCTAACAAATCTGAGTTCAATCCAGTTTTGCTACTTAAGACCTTTAAGGTTTTTAAAAAATATTTTATTTATTTATTCATGAGAGACACACAGAGAGAGAGAGAGAGGCAGAGACATAGGCAGAAGCTGAGGGAGAAGAAGGCTCCATGCAGGAAGCCTGATGCGGGACTTGATTCCAGGTCTCTAGGATCACGCCCTGGGCTGAAGGCAGACATTAACTGCTGAACCACCCAGGCGTCCCAAGAGCTTTAAGTTTGATACTTCCCTTTTCTGGTCTCTAGTTTTCTTATTTGCAAAATAGGTATAATATTACTTACTTGATCTTAACATTCTAGCTGGCATATGTTAAGTATTTAATAAATAATACTTACTATGATCAGAAATTATTTTATCATTCCTTTCTTATACTACTTATTTTTAAATTTTTCTTTGTAAAAAATTACTATATTTTGAACATTTCTATATATTTATTTATATATGTAAATCTGATTATTTTTTATGATAAATTCCTAAAAGTGGAATTGTTGGATGAAAGAATATAAGTACAGTTGACCCTTGAACAACACAGGTTTAAACTACCTGAGATCCACTCACATGCAGATTCCTTCCTTCCTGCCTTCCTGCCTTCCTGCCTTCCTGCCTTCCTGCCTTCGCTCCTTCCTTCCTAAAGGAAATAAATAAAATCAAAGAAAGGAAAGAAAGGATTTTATTTATTTATTCATGAGAGACACAGAAAAAGAGGCAGAGACACAGGCGGAGGGAGAAGCAGACTCCCTCTGGGGAACCTGATGTGGGACTCAATCCCAAGATTTTGGGATTGTGACTTGAGCCGAAGGCAGGCACTCAACCACTGAACCACCCAGATGCCCCTCACATACAGATTTCTTACAGTACAGTACTGTAAATGTATTTTCTCCTCTTTATATTTTTCTTAACATTTTCTTTTCTCTAGCTTACTTTATTGTAACAGAACAGTGTCTAATACATTTATAAAATTTGTATTAATTGACTTTATATTCTAGCTTCCAGTCAACAATAGGCTATTAGTAGTTAAGTTAAAAACTGTCTGTGGATTTTTGATTCTATGGATGATCGGTGCTCTTAATACCTCCTTCACCATTGTTCAGAGGTCAGCTGTAATTTAAGGTTTCTTGATACATAGTGTCACTATGCTTTCTAGAAAGATTATACTAGTTTATTGTCATTATAATGTTTGAGAATTCCTATTTCACTATAGCCTTGCCAACAATGGCTATTCTTATTTTAAAAATTATTTTTTATCTATTAGGCAACTTAATTATTTTTGACATAACAGTAAAAAAGAAAAAGAAAAAGAATGGGCGTGGAGCCTAATGGGCTTGAACTCAGGATCCTGTGATCAAGACCTGAACTGAGATTGAGTCAGACTTTTTTTTTTTTTTTCCAAGATTTTCATTCATCCATTCATGAGAGACACAGAGAGGCAGAGACATGGGGAGAGGAAGAAGCAGGCTCCTTGTAGGGAGCCCGATGTGGGACTTGATCCGGGGACTCCAGGATCACGCCCTGAGTCAAAGGCAGATGCTCAATCGCCCAGCCACCGAGGTGTCCCAAAAGTCAGACATTTAACTGACTGAGCCACTCAGGCACCCCAGTAATATTCTTTTAATTCCATTTTATTAATGGGGTTAAACTTAAAATTTTTTTTAGTATCACTATTTTGTTTTAGAATTCTGTACCTATTGCTTTCCTGTTTTTATTTCTTTTTTCTTACCTTAATCCTTCATTTATCTAGCAGAAATTTATTTAGTGCTACTATGTGCTAGACATTGTTTTGGTATTAGTATATAATTTTGGTACTTATTATTTAATTTAGTGAGGGCAATGCAGGAGTGAACAGAATTGCCAAAAACCTTTGTCTTCTTTTTGTTTTTATTTTTTTATTTTTAAAAATATTTATTTATTCATGAGACACAGAGAGGCAGAGACACAGGCAGAGGGAGAAGCAAGATCCATGCAGGGAGCCTGATGTGGGACTCGATCCTGGGACTCCAGTATCACGCCCTGGGCCAAAGGCAGACGCTAAACCACTGAGCCACCCAGGGATCCCACCAAACCTTTGTCTTCAAAGAGTTTACTTTCTAGTGTCAGGGTAAACAGATTTTAAACAAAATAAACATCAAAATTATAGAATGATAATTTCTTTGGAGAAAAAAAATAATGAAAGGGAGATGGAGAGAACGTATATGTGCAGTTTTACATTAGATGGTTAGGGGAAACCTCTCTGCAAAGGTGCCATAAGTAAAGTCTTGTAAGGAGTGAGTCATTAAGGTATCTGTGGAGAGTACATTTTAGGCTATGAATTAAATATAAGGACAGTGAAGCAGGAGAATACTGGGTGAATTTAAGAAAGAACAAGAGGGAGAGTAGCAAGAAAGGATTTGAAAGAGTTATTAGGGAACCAGACTGTTTACTATCTTAACTAGGCCATTTTAAGAACTTTGATTTTTACTCTATATGAAATGCAGAGGTTCTGGAGGCTTTAAAGCAAACCTTTGACTTAGGTTTGAGATGTCTATTTAGATACACAAAGTGGAGATATTTAGTGGGTAGTTTGATGTGTGTCTGAGGTCAGGGAAGAGGTGCAGCTTGGGGATGTAAATTATTAGCATTTTGTTAATGTTTAAAACCATAAGACTAGGTGAGGTCACCAAAGAAGTGGGAAAAGGAGAACCTAGGGCTAAGCCCTGGAACACAACATTTTCCCAAGTTGAATAGTAAGAAAATTCTGATAGTGGCCCTGTTCTTAGAAGGTAATGTCCTTAGGGTGTTCTTTGAGGGAGGGATTTACGAGCTGTGTAAATACTGCTGATAGGTCTAGACCTTTAGATTTAATTTTTAAATTTCTAACTGCTAGTGGAGAGAAAAGCAGTCCAGCACTCTTACTAAATTACCTGGGTAATCTAAAGGATAATCTGTAGATTCTTTTGGATTTTATATGCACTCAGTTGTATTGCCTGTGAATAATGATAGTTCTATTTCTTTTTTTCCAATCCTTAACTTTTATTTCCGTTGCAAGTCTTAACATGCTGGCTGTGATCTCTGGTACAATGTAGTACTGTAGAATAGAAATGGTGATGGCAGTCATTTTGTCTTATTTCTGATTACAGAGAGTAAACTTAGCATTTCATAATTACGTATGATGGGTTTGTATGTGTGTGTGTGTGTGTGTGTGTTTTGTAAATGCCTTTCTTTATTCCCTTCTGTTTCTAGTGTGTGTAGAGTTTTTATCATGAGTGGATGTTGACTTTTTTCAAATAGTTTTTCTGCATATATTGAATTGATTATATGATTTTTCTTTATTTTGGTAATGTCAGGTACTGCATTGGTTAATTTTCAAATATTATTTTAATATTTTATTTATTTATTCATGAGAGACAGAGAGAGAGAGAGAGAGGCAGAGACATAGGTGGAGGGATAAGCAGGCTCCATGCAGGAAGCCCGATGTGGGACTCGATCCTGGGACTCCAGGATCACGCCCTGAGTCAAAGGCAGGTACTCAACTGCTGAGCCACCCAGGTGTCCCAATTTTCAAATATTAAAACAACTTTATAATCAAAAAATAAATTCAAGTTATGATATATTATTTTTATAAGTAACCAATACAATTTTTGGATTTTTTAATAACATATCATAATTTATATATTCCTGCTCTAATATTTTGCTTGGGAGTTTTACATCTATTTTCATGAGTGAAATAAGCCTGTAATTTTTTTCTTTTAAT
This sequence comes from Vulpes vulpes, assembly GCF_048418805.1. NCBI lineage: Eukaryota > Metazoa > Chordata > Mammalia > Carnivora > Canidae > Vulpes > Vulpes vulpes. Next base: position 120,533,235 of record NC_132793.1, on the reverse strand, counting down.
ATCCTTGTAAGGTTTTGGTATCTGGGTTGGGTTGACCTCATAAAATGAGTTGTGAAATGTTTTTTCTTTTAACTAGTCTCTGAAAGAGTTTATGTAAGGTTGGTATTAGAGATTACTTAGTGGAATTTACTTATGAAGCCACCTAGACCCTAGGGTTTTCTTTATGGGAAGGCTTTAAATTATAGATTCTATTTCTTTAATAGATAAAGGACTAACATCTTATTATTTCAGATGTGGTATGATGTGCATTTTTAAAAAATGTGTATTCCATTTAAAGTTTAAAATTTATTGGCATAAAATTTTTCATTTTATCTCTTTTAAATGTGTGGATTTCATAATGATGTTCCCTTTTTATTTGTGATTGGTAATTTGTGTCTTCTCTCACATTTTTTAGTCACTCTTGCCAAGGATTTGTTATTTTTAATAGTTTTTTTTTTTTAAACTACTTTAAGTTTCAAAGAACCATCTTTTGATGTTGTTGATACCCTTTACTATGTATTTGTTTTCTATTTTGTATTTGCTGTTTGTTATTTCCTTTCTAATTTCTTTGGGGTGATTCACTGTTTTTTTTTTTCCCCTAACTGCTTATTGAATGCTTAGATAGTTGATTTTTCAGCCTTTCTTTTTTTCTAATATATGTTTTTGTATGCATCTTTTTCTGTGCATGACTTTAGTTGTATCTCACAGTTTGGATATATTTATTTGGTTAAAATATTTTCTATTACTATTAATTACTTTATTTTAAAATTTTTCATTATTTTTAATAAAAGATTTTATTTATCTGGAGAGCACTTGTGGAGGAGGGAAGGGCAAAGGGAGAGGGAGGGACAAGCAGACTCAGAACTGAGTGCAGAGCCGGACCTGAGGTTCGACCACACAAACCCTGAAATCACCATCTGACCCGAAATCAAGAGTTAGATGCCTAACTGACTGAGCCACTCAGGCTCCCCTTAATTATATATTAAATTGATGTTAGCATTTCACTAATATAGTAGAATTCTTCTTTGACTCAAGTATAGAAGTATATTTCTTAATTTTCAGACAATTGTGTTTTCTACTTATAGTTTAGATACTATTTCTTAGTAGAATTCCATGTGTACTTGAAAATAAAGTGTATTCTGTGGTTATTGGGTCCAGTGTTATATAGATACTAAGCTAAGTTATTTATGACATGGCTCAGGTCTTTGTGTCCTTATTGTTCGCCCTTCTTTTTTTCTCTGTTTTGTTGGGGGTGACCCTTTTTCTAATAGTTAATGGAGAGAGCAGTTTTACAAATTGAATACAAACTTAGAATTGTAGAATTACTACATCTTCCTGGTGAATTTTTTTTTTTTTTTCTTTTTTTTCTTTTTCTTTTTTTTCTCCTGGTGAATTTTATCATTGCCTTTTATCATTTACATGTACATCAATGGTGATTTAGGTAAGAGCAGTTTTTACTTTTTTTGGGAAAACTGTTGATTTATTTTTAAAGATTTTATTAACTTATTGAGGCAGAAAGAGCACGAGCAATAGGGAGGGGCAGAGGGAGAGGGAGAAGCAGGCTCCCTGCTGAGCAAGGAGCCTGTCCTGGGGCTCGATCCCTGGGGATCTTGACCTGAGCCACCCAAGCTCCCTTTTGGAAAATAATTTAATATCTAACATAAAAAGAACAACATAAATCATAACCAGGGAAAAATCAGAGCCTTTCTGGGCTTCTTTTTCACTTATTTTAATTTAGAATGGCTTGTACTTAGAAATGAATATGAGAGAAGGTACCAGAAATTTTTGATTGCTTAAGATCTCTAAAACTATATTTTTCCCTTAAAAGATGTTTTTAAAATTCAAGTATAATTAACATACAGTATTATATTAGTTTCAGGTATATAATATAATGATTCAATAATTCTTTTTTTTAAAAAAGATTTTATTTATTTATTCATGAGAGACACAGAGAGAGAGGCAGAGACATAGGCAGAGGGAGAAGCAGGCTCCATGCAGGGAGCCCAGTGTGGGACTCAATCCCGGGGACTCCAGGACCACACTCTGAGCTGAAGGCAGACGCTCAACCGCTGAGCCACACAGGCGTCCCAGTTTGTTCCTTTTTATTGCTAACTAGTAGTTCATGGAATGGAAATATCATAATTTGTTTAACCCATTCACCCATTGAAGGACAGTTGAATTGTTCTCTAATTTTTAACTATAATGAATAAAGCTGGTATAAACTTAGTGTATAGGTTTTTGGGTGAACATATTTTTCATTTCTCTTAGGTAAATAATATCTAGACATGCAATTGCTGAATTGTTGTATGATGTTGCTTGTTTAGTTTTTAAAAGAAACTGCCAAACTTTTTCCAAAGTGGCTGTACTATTTTATGTTCCCAGCAGAGCATATGAATCATCTAGTTTCTCGTTATCCTTGCCAGCATTTTGTGTGGTCGTTAGTTTTTATGATAGCTACTTTGATAGATGTGGAAGTAATATCATATTGTACATAGTTTTTTTTTTTAAATTTTATTTATTTATGATAGTCACACAGAGAGAGAGAGAGGCAGAGAAAGAGGCAGAGGGAGAAGCAGGCTCCCTGCACCGGGACCCCGATGTGGGATTCGATCCCAGGTCTCCAGGAGCGCGCCCCGGGCCAAAGGCAGGCGCCAAACTGCTGCGCCACCCAGGGATCCCATATTGTACATAGTTTTAATTTGTATTTAATACCTAATGATTTTGAACATCTTTTATGTACCTGTTTGTCATTTGTATATCCTTTTGGAGTTTCGCTTTTTGCGCATATTCTTATTGAATTGTTTGGTTCTTACTGTGGAGTTTTGATAAGTTCTTTATATATTGCAGATATTAGTCCTTTGTTGGATATATGGTATGCAGATATTTTCTTTAGTCTGTAACTTGTCTTTTCATGTTCTTAACAAGATCTTTCACAAAGCAAAATGTTTAATTTTGATGAAGTACAGTTTATCTGTTTTTCCTTTTATGGATCATACTTGTAGTATTTTTGTTTAGCTCTAGGTCCTGGAGATTTTCTCCTGTTTTTTTTTTTTTTTCTAAGATGTTTATAGTTTTATGGACTTAATACGTTCTTGATCCATTTTGAGTTAATTTTTCTACAAAGTACAAGACTGAGGTCAAGGTTTATTTTTTTTAAGCTGTGGATGTTCACTGCTGCAGTTTCATTTGTTGAAAAGACTATCTTTTCTCCGTTAAATTGCTTTTGCAATTTTGGCAAAAGTCAGTTGGGCATATTTATGTTGGTTTATTTCTGGTATATTCTGTTCTGTTTCCAGATCTATAATCTGTTTCCAGATCTATATGTCTGTTCCTCTACTGATACCATACAGTCTTGTTTAGTATAGTGACATAACAAATCTTGAAATTGAAGTTGACGATTCCTCTCTTTCAAAATCGTTTTAGTTATTCTAGTTCCCTTGTCTTTCCATTTAATTTTAGAATAATCTTGTCCATATCCAGAGAAAATCTTGCTGGGGTTTTGATAGGAGTACTGTTTGTCAATTTGGGGAAAACTATGTTTACTATGTTCAGTCTTCTAGTCCACGAACATGCTGTGCCTTTTCATTTATTTAGATCTTTGATTTCTTTCATCAGTGTTGTATAGTTTTCAGCATACAAGGTTCTGTAGTGATAACCCTTTATTCATTCCTGATACTGGTAATATGTGTCTTCTCTCTTTTGTCAGTTGTGTTAGATGTTTGTCATTTTTATTTTTAAAGAACTATTAGTTTGTTTCACTGATTCTTCTTTTTTGCTTTTCTGTTTTCAGTTTCATTTGGTCCTGCTCTTGTCTTTGTTATTCCCTTCCTTTTGTTAGCTTTGGATTGGTTTTGCTTTTCTTTTTCTTGGTAATTGTGGTGAGGGCTTAGATTATTGATTTGAGACTTTTTCTCTTGTTGTATGCATTTGGGTATAAATTTGCTATAAATTTCCACCATTGCTGCTTTAGCTGTGTCCTGTAAATTGTGATATGGTATATTTTCATTCATTTCAATGTATTTTTAAATTTTTCTTGAGACTTTCTTTTTGACTCATGGATTATTTAGTATATTGCATAAGTTTCAATGTTTGGAGCTTTATCGGTTATCTTTCTGTTAATTGATTTCTAGTTTGATTCCATTCTGGTCAGAGAATACATTATATGATTTCGCTTCTTTTAAGTTTGTTGGGATTTGTTTTAAAGCCTAGGATATGGTCTTTTTCTGGTACCTATTTGGTGGGCACTTGAAAATAATGTATTCTGCTGCTGTTGGGTAGAGTGTTCTATAAAGGTTGATTATTCTTAATTGATGGTATTACTGTGTTTTATATTCTTGTTTATCTTCTTTGTTTATCAATTCTATCAATTGTTGAGAACGGGGGTTTGAAATTTCTAGAATTGTCAATTTGTTTCTCATTTCAATTCTGTCAGCTTCTGCTTCACTTATTTAGTAGCTCTTTTGTTTGGTACACACACACACACATTTAGGGTTGCTGTGTCCTCTTGGTGCTCTGTCCCTTATGATTACATAATGTCCTTCTCTGTCTCTGGCATTTTTTTTTCCTCCTCCAAATTCTACTTTACGTGCTATTAATAGAGAAAGGTATAATTTAATTTAAATTAATTTAAATTTAAATAGGCACATGTGGCTGGTGGCTGCCATATTGACAGTGCAGTTCTGGAAGATGGAGAGAGCTATGACACAGTAAATTTAATTAAAAGGTAAATTTTATAGTATGGGTGTTAAGGGCAATGGGTGGTTAGAGGAAAAGGAGATTGGGGCAGAGGGAGTGGGGGACATGATTTTAAATTGGATAATCAAGGAAGAAATCATTGATTGTGACACTTGAATAAAGGTTTGAAGGATTCTGGGGGAGAGTATATCAAAGGCCAGCAGGGAGGTGGGCCACTGTAAGAATTTGAGCTTTCACTGAGTGACATAGAGAAGACTTTGATTCTTTCTGACTTGTGTGTTGTTGTATGTATGTATGTTGTATGTTGTTGTACATAGATCATTCTGGCTCATGTGTTGAAAATAGACTGCAGGAGACAAGAGTTGGAAGCAGAAAAAGCATTTAGGCCCCTGGAATATGAGTGAATGAGAACAGTTGCCAGACCAAATGGTTAGAGCAGATTTTGGGGAGATTATCAGACATTTCTTTTGGGATATGTTAAATTTGAAATGTTTATTAGATACATCTAAGTGGAGAAAAGCAAGTAGACTATCTGAGGTTCTCTAGATCAATGAGTCCCTGCCCTTGTGGAGCTTACTTATACTGTACTTGAATATGGGTAGTAAATACAATAAAAACAAATAAAACATATACCGTGTTAGAAGATAAGACTTCTGAGAAAATTCAAGTAAGGGAAGAAGGATAAGTGGTGTTGGAGACTGGCTTCTGGAGTGGGTGACATTTGAGTAATGATAGCAAGGTGTTGAGGAAATAGACTTTATACCTGAGAGAGCAGTAGTTTAGGAAGAGGGAGCCAAATGTAAAGTTTCCCATGGGGGAGTGTGGCTGGTGTGTTTGAAGAACAAGGAGGTAAGGTGTGGCTAGAATGACACTGAGCAAGGGAAAGAGGTTTAGGGATGACAGTACAGAAGTAACACATGTCTGGGTTATAGGCCATTTTAAGGGTTCTGCGTGAGATGGGAAGTCAGTAGATAGTTAAACAGAAGATACATGTGATCTGACCTATAGTTTATAACTGAGTCACTCTGATCGCTGTGCCTACATATAGAGAGAGACTGAAGGGAGATTGATTTGGGAACTTAATTCAGGCGACAGGCTGTGGTAGCAGTGAGATAGTGAGGTAAGGTCATATTCTGGATACATTTTGAGGGTTGCATTGACAAAATTTGTTTAGTGGTTGGATGTGGGATGAGAGGAGTTAGGAATTATTCTGAGATTTTTGAGTTGAGCATTTGGAAGAACAGAGCTGCATTAATTGAGATGGGAAAGACTGGGAAGAGCGGATGTGGAGGAGGTGATCAGGAGCTCAGTTTTGGACATGTTAAGTTTATGATGCCTATTAGACATCCAAATGTATGTGCTCAGTAGGCATTGTCATTTATGAATACTGTTTTTAAAAATGAAATAATGACATTGAAACAGTGTGCTCACTGTTGTGAAAATTCATTTTATTTGTTAATATCTTAATCTTTTAACATGTTCAATCCTGGCAAAACTTGAATATTTTGGAGAAAGTGTAAGAGGTTGTCTTACTGCTTTTTGGCTTTGCTATCAGAGTTGATGGTACTTCCGTAGTGTTAAATAAAGATGTCATTCCGATCTTAGAAATGGAAATACAACTATATAGTCTGAGTGTTTTTACTTGCTTTCTATTTTAGGTCCTATTACTGCTGGATTGTACAAGATATTTAACCGTGTTTTCTTTGAGGTATGACTTAAATATCAAACATCTTAAATAAGAAAAGGGGAACATTTTAGTTTTGGAAGTCAGAATGCCAAGGAGAAAGAAAAATCTTGGGGGAAATCCTTTTCGGAAGACTGCAAGCTCTCAGGAAGTTGTATCCAGTGTGGCTAGTCGTGAGGAGCCACCCACTACTCTTCCTTCCATGTGTGAGACAAAAGTTGATCGGGAGGAACTCTTCACCAGTATCTCAGAGATGTTTTCTGATCTGGACCCCGATGTAGTGTATTTGATGCTTTCTGAATGTGATTTCAAAGGTGAGAAAAAGTTTAGTTTGAACCCTTTGCATAGTATAAGAAGCCTTCATGTACTTTACTGCCAGTAGTAATATAGAAAAACAACTGCCATATTTCTCTTTTGTTAATTTATCGAGCACCTGCTATGGGCAAGGTACTAAGTTGGTATTGTGTTATGAGAAGAAAGCAGTTTTTTCTGCTCTCAAGAAATACACAGTTCTAGGTGTAAGATATATGTATAGATACTACATTATGTGTTTTATTTCTTTTTATCTTCCCTCTAGAACAGGTTGGCACTATTAACATTTTGGACCAGATGATTCCTTGTTGTGAGTGGCTTTCCTGTGAATCATAGGATGTTTAGCAGCATCCCTGGCCTATACTCTCTAGTTGACAGTAGCAACCTTCAGTAGCCTGTTGTGGCAATTAAAAATGTGTCCACCTATTGTCATATGTCCCTGGGGGACCAGAATCATCCCCAATTGAGGACTGCTGTCTTAAGATGTAAGCTCCATAAAAACAGATTTTATAAAGTTTTTACTGCTGTATCCCCAGTCCCTAAAATAACAAATGATTCATACAGGACCTCAGTAAATATTTATTGAGTGAAAAGATCATTGTAATTGTGGGAATGAGAGCTGATTAGAAGTTGATATTATAGAGTAGTGTTTCACAATACTGGCTTTGGAGTCAGGAAACTTGGGTTAGATTTCCAGTTCCGCTACTTAACCTCTCTGGGTCTGTTTTCTTATCTTTAATGAGAAAAATAGTAGTATGTACCTCATAGGACTTTTTTTGGTAAGAACTGAGGGATTTTTTTGTTTTTTTTTGGTTAAGTTTTCAATTTAGTATTATTAATAACATAATAAATTGATTAGAAGTATGTTGACAGACAAACTTTCAAAGTTGACTGAGTAAATTAAATATTGATGCTTAGTGTTACTATTGGCCATGATTAGTATAAGATAAAATTTTTCTAGATTGGAGAAGTTTTGCTAATGCATGAAAATTCATTTTTATTCATTACATGGACTGTGAGGAGAATATATTAACTATCCTGTTATGTGTGCAAAAAAACAGTTTTCAGCAGTCCACATTATGCTCAAAAATGATACTGTATAGTTTTATGTATGACTTTTTTTTATGTACTACTTTTTTATTTCCTGTTGTTGAGGTGTTTAAAATTTGTTTCACATATACTAACCTAGTAATGAGGAACGACAAGAAAAATATATTACCCTTACATCCTAACAGAAAACATTTTTCTTTTCCAGGATCTTCTCTACACCTTATTTATAAATACTGATATTTTGAGTAGTCTGAATAAATAGTGTTAATGAAACTACATATTCTGCTTTTTAAACCTAACATAAGCATTTTTTTCAGTGTTGCTGTGATCTTTGTATTTATTTTTAATAGCTTTCTAATATCCCACTTAATTGTGCTCTGATTTTTAAATTATATATAAGTTTTTCATGAATAATTAATACAGCAGAGGACATCTTGGTACAAATCATCTTTCCCTTCTTTTGGCTTTTTTTCTTAGTTCCAACGTTTTATTTTCGTATGTCACAAGGTAAGAACAGTTTTCAGTTCTTGGAAACATACCCGTAAATTGCCTACCAGAGAGGTGTGCCCTTTCAGCATTTAGTATTAAAGATTTTAATAGGAATAAAATTTTGCTTTTTCCTTTTTTTTTCCTTTAAATAAACAAGGTTATTGAGCATTTTTGTAGATGGTTGTTTATTGATTTTTATGTTCTTGTGTGAATTGTTTATTCATGTATTTTTTGTTTTATATCATTGGTTTAATTTTTTCCAACACTCTGTGTAAAGACTTTTCTTTTGTGATATATATATATATACATACATATATATATATATATATATATATATATACATATCATGATCTTTTGCTTATTTTTACTTAATACTGTTTTTTATTATATACATGTTAATTTTTTTGGGTTGATCTTGGGGTTTTTCTATTATATAAATTTTCTTCATAGAAATACTTATGTTTGCTTGTGTGCTTGCTTCCTCCCCGCCCCCCCCCCCCCCCCCCCCCCAAGTATAGGGCTTCTAACCTTTGTACTATTGCTATAATCTCCTAACTGGTATCTTTGCCAGGCTTGTCCCTCCAATCCTTCTTTGTTTTTCTTCTTAAGGGAACATTAATTGGGTGCTTACTAGGTGCCAGTCCTTGTGCACAGCACATTTTCATGGATTATCTCATTTAATCCTCACAACAACCCTATGAGGTAGGTACTTTTATTATCCCCATATTGCACATGAGAAAATCAAGGCTTTGGAAAGTTCAGTAATTTGTTCAAAGGGTCATAGCCAGCAAGTAGGGATTGAAGTTTGGTTTTCTGAGTCCAGACCAGAGCTGTTACTCCTGTGCTGTGCTTCCTTTCCCTATTTATTTTCCTTAAAACAAAACAAAGCACAGAAATAAGCAAAACTCCAAACTTCAAATGCCTAACAATTCTAATTCTGTATTTGTGTTAGGACAGAAAGAGCTCAGCATTGGAGTCAGACATACCAGTCCTGGCTCTGTCACTTAATATATGTGTGACTTGGGTTAAGTTAATGTACTTTTCGAACTTCATTTTCTTCATCTATTTGCTAGAAATACTATACCTCACAGTATTATTTGAGGGCTCTTTGAGGTGATACATACAAAGTGCCTAGCTCAAATTTGGTGACAGGTAGTTTCCCTAGAAGGTAAAATTGGTATGTCCTACCATGACATATAGCACTCTTGCCAGTTCCACTTGCTCTTTTTTCCAGTTTTGTCTCCTTTTATTACCATACTACTGTGTACACACATTCCAACCAACTTCTCTTAATACCTTAAACATGCTTTGTGTTTTCAAGATTGGCTTTCCCTTTCCCTTCTTTGTCTGACAAGTTTCTTCTTAATCTTCAAGTCCCAGATCACATATTACCCTATGTGGAATCTTCCTTATTCTCTTATAAGGCTGCTATGGCATTTGTGTATTACTAAAAGTATGCATTATTTAATCTATATTATATTATAATGTAATTGTCTTCTAATTTAATTATCTTTAATTGCCTCTGTTAGACTGCAAAAAATCCCGTAAGTGTAGTAAAAACTATGTCTTATTTACTTTGAACAAAGTATGTCTGAACGTAATACATGCTAATAGCTTTTTTTGGTATTAAATGAAATTCATTGCATAAACTATATAAACAAATCAGATTTACAGGAGAGTACTTAAAAATGCTTAATTTTTAAAAAGATGGGCAATAGCTAAATTTTGAATAAATTAACGGATTTTTGGGTCTTTTAAAAGATTTTTAATTTTTATTTTTTGGTGTTTGGGTCTTTATAAGTAACCATAATATATGCAATTATAGATACTTATAGTTTATAGATATTATTCTGTTTTACTTACATTTATCAGGAATTGTCTACTTGGTGGCAGTTTATTATCCTAGTTTATTTATTTATTTCTTTTTAAATTTTATTTATTTATTTATTTATGATAGTCACAGAGAGAGAGAGAGGCAGAGACATAGAGGGAGAAGCAGGCTCCATGCACCGGGAGCCCGATGTGGGATTCGATCCCAGGTCTCCAGGATCGTGGCCTGGGCCAAAGGCAGGCGCCAAACTGCTGCGCCACCCAGGGATCCCTATTATCCTAGTTTATTATAGTTTGTCTGATAGTAACATCATTGCATGACTCCATCATTCAAACTTTACATTGATACAGACTTGTGTATTAGTAAAATGTTAATTAAAAAATGAGTTGAATATTTATAAATTTCTGTATTCCATTCAGTACAAAAAGTATAATTTTTCATGGATTTTATTTACTGTTTTCAATACAACTATTGAATACTATTGAATATTGAATACAAATATTGCTCTTCTTGTACAGTTGAAAATGCAATGGATTGTCTATTAGAATTATCTGCCACTGATGCCAAGGTAGAAGAATCATCTTCAAAAAGCTTTGTTGCCTCCGAGAACCAAGTAAGTGCTGTGGGACGTGAAATAATGGAAAAATATACTCCTGAAGAAGAGAGGGAAGATTCAAAAATGGATTCATTTTTGGACATGCAGCTAACTGAAGACTTGGATTCCTTAATACAGAATGCTTTTGAGAAATTGAACTCTTCTCCTGATGACCAAGTATACTCATTTTTGCCTTTGCAAGGTGTTAATAGTTTTAGTGACCCGAGTGCATTTATAAATTCAGATTCAAGTAATATGACTCCCATTCTTTCTACACAGAATATGGATTTGGACAGTGAAAATTTAGAGAATTCTGCCTCTGCATTAAGTTCAAACACCTTAATTTCACATTCTGTTTCTGATGAGTCCAAAAATTTTATAAAGGATGACGTATTGGCATTGGAAGATCCTCTTCTCAGTAGTTCTTTAAATGTAGCAAATGACACTATGGTGAGTAGTAACAATCTCAGTCAAAGGCAGAAAGAGCTTTTAGAATCTGAGTGTGTTGAGACTCCGTTCTCTCAAGCCCCTGTAGATTTGGATGCCAGTGAACCTCAGGCTCCTTTAAGCCTTACTGCGCAAAATTTGGGGCTTGATTTACTAGGTACAAGTGAGGATCAGAAATCTGCCTCTGTCCCCGATGCATTTGTACCTTCTGAAGAATTCAGTTTCAAACCACATAAACATGCTGAACTTCCGTCAAAGGGGAAAGATGTGAATTACTGTCCTGTACTTACCCCTCTCCCTCTGCTGCTGCCTCCTCCTCCACCTCCACCAATGTGGAATCCAATGATTCCTGCTTTTGACCTCTTTCAAGGAAATCATGGCTTTGTAGCTCCTGTTGTAACCACCGCTACGCACTGGAGACCGGTCAGCTACACGTTTCCCCCTCCAGTTATTTCTCACACTTCCCCAACAAAGGTATGGAGAAATAAAGAGGGAACAAGTGCTTATCAAGTACAAGAAACCCCAGTTTCTCAGGTCGTAAGAAAGAAGACATCATCTTATGTTGGACTAGTTCTTGTTCTCCTCAGAGGGCTTCCAGGATCAGGAAAATCTTTTTTGGCAAGGTATGAGGTTTAATTGAGTTTTTAAAAAGTATAATACTTGAACCTGAACATTTATGATGGAGAATATGAACATGTGAAATCCTTTTGTTTAATAGAGATGTTAGTAACCGCTAAGATCTTTTCTTTTTACTATTTTTTTCTTTGTAGCTAATATCAGCATTCTTTTCTCCAGAAATTTTTATTGAATTCTTTTATCTTAGAATATCATTTTGGGAGATAAGAAAAATTTAAAGATAATTCCAAGATTACGAGCTTCTGAAATCAGTAGAAATAGCTTTATGTGAAAGAGAACTAGTTTGGGAAGAAAAGAAGTTCAACTTTGATTATAGAGTTAAAAAGCCATGACTGATTTTGAATTCAAGGAATAAAATAGACTTGTTTTAGTTCAGTTTTCTTGGGTATCAGACTTCTGCCTAGAGGTTTTCCAGTATGATTTGTCTGGATATTCTTATATTCTTACTTTTAAGTAACAGTACAAGTTCTTTATTTGAATTACGGCTTTGTAAAAATTAGGAGAGGGAATTTAGAAGAAAAATTAATAAAAATAATTCCATTTGTCATTCACAGGACTTTGCAAGAGGATAATCCAAGTGGAATTATTCTTAGTACTGATGATTATTTTTACATAAATGGGCAGTATCAGTTTGATGTAAAGTACCTAGGAGAAGCACACGAGTGGAACCAGAATCGTGGTAAGAATAGACAATAGATTTTGGGTAATACTAAGAGCAATATAAAATATTTGTATTTTGAGAGATACACAGTTTTTAGAAAGTTACAATCCCCTTCATTTTGTTTTAAAAATTTTATTTTTTTAAATTATTTATTCATGAGAGACAGAGACAGAGACAGGCAGAGGGAGAAGCAGGCTCCATGCAGGGAGTCTGATGTGGGACTCAATCCCGGTCTCCAGGATCACGCCCTGGGCCAAAGGCAAGACGCTAAACTGCTGAGCTACCCAGGGATCCCTCCCCTTCATTTTTTTAAAGATTTCATTTACTTGAGAGAGAGAGAGAAATCATGAATGGGTGAGGGGCAGAGGGAGGGAGAAACAGACTTCCCGCTGAGCAGGGGCCCACTCTGGGCTCCATCCCAGGACCCCAGAGGTAGATGCTTAACCAGCTGAGCCAACTAGGTGCCCCCTCATTTAATTGTTAAACTGAATTATTTATTCAACTATATATAACATAAAAAATTATAACAAGTTACATAGCAAGAGGTGAAAGAGGTAGTCTTATTTTTTTTAAAGATTTAATTTTATTTATTTGTTCATGAGATACACACAGAGAGAGGCAGAGACATAGGCAGATAGAGAAGCAGGCTCCCCTTGGAGAGAAGCAGGCTTCTCACAGGGAGCTTGATGGAGGACTCGATCCCAGAACCCCGGGATCATGACCTGAGCCAAAGGCAGACATTCTACCACTGAGCCACCACCCATGTGTCCCAGAGGTAGTCTTATCTCACAGAATTGTTATGAGGATTAAACAAGTTAATTTTTGTAAAATGCTTAGAACATGGCATGGCATGTTTTGGTTTTATTCTTTATTTTTTTAGTTTAATCAATGGAGATGTTGTCAAAAGTGTATCAGATTTTCTATATGGGTCTCAGAATAGTTCAAGATGTCTCCAGTTCTCTGGTGTGCTTTGGTTCCTATTTCCTATAGGAAATATTTCCTGTGTTGCTAATCGCTACTCTTTCCTAGATTGATTTTATTGTTATGGGGGGGGACAGTGGGAGAGTAAAAATAAAAACAGCTCTCCTCAAACTGAAGAGTAGGGAGCTTAACTTAATTAGATTATTTGTTTTTGGAGTGTTGAGTTGTATAAATTCTTTATATGTGTTTGGATACTAACCCTTTATCAGATATGTCCTTTGCAAATACATTCTCTCATTCGGTAGGTTGCCTTTTAATTGTGTAGATTGTTTTCTTTTTCTTTGTTTCTTTCTTTTCTTTCTTTTCTCTCTCCCTCTCTCCCTCTCTCCCCCACCCCCCCTTCCCTCCCTCCCTCCCTTCCTTCCTTCCTTCCTTCCTTCCTTCCTTCCTTCCTTCCTTCCTTCCTTTTGTAGATTGTTTTCTTTGGTGAGCAGACACCTTTTATTTTGATGTAATCCCAATAGTTCATTTTTGCTTTCATTTTTCTTGCCTCAGGAGACCTATCTAGAAAAATGTTGCTACGGTGGATATCAGAGAAATTATTGCTTGTGCTCTTTATGGTTTCAGGTCTCACATAAAGGTTTCTAATCCATTTTGAGGGTTTTTTTGTGTGTGTGTGTATGGTGAAAGAAAGTGGTTTAGTTTCATTCTTTTGCATGTCATCCAGTATTTCCAGCACCATTTGAAGAGATTTTTTTTCTTACTGTATATTCATTTCTTCTTCATTGAAGATTAATTGGCCATATAATTATGAGTTTTATTTACTTATTTATTTTCTGTTCCATTGACCTGTGTTTTTCTTTTTATGCTAGGTCCAGACTATTTTAATTACTATCACTTTGTATTGTAGTTTGAAATTGGAATTGCGATACCTCTAGTTATGTTTCTGTTTTTCAAGATTGCTTGGCTTATTTGAGGTCTTTTATGGTTCCATACAAATTTTAGGATTTTTTGTTTTAGTTCTGTGAAAAATGCTCTTGGTATTTTGATAGGGATTGCATTAAATCTGTAGATTGCTTTGGGTAGTATAGACATTTTAACACTATTTTTCTTCTAGCCCGTGAGCATGGAATACCTTTCCACATTTCTTTGTATCATCTTGAATTTCTTTCATCAGTGTTTTACAGTTTTCAGAGTATAGGTCTTTCACTTCTTTGGCTGAGTTTATTCCTAGATACTGTATTGTTTTTGGTGCAATTATAGATGGGATTGTTTTCTTAATTTTACTTTCTGCTTCATTATTATAGAGTGCAGCATGTTTCTGTACAGTGAATTTGTATTTTGTGACTTTGCTGAATTCAGTTATCAGTTCTGGTAGTTTTTTGGTTTTCTATATATAGTATCTCATGTCATCTGTAGATACTGTGATTTTTACTTCTTCCTTATAATTTGGGTGCCTTTTATTTTTTTTTTATTTCTTGTCTGATTGCTGTGGCCAGGACTTCCAGTAATATGTTGAATAAAAGTGGTGAGAGTGGATATCCTTGTCTTGTTCCTGATCTTAGAGCAAAAGCTCTCAGTTTTTTAGCATTGGATATGATGATGGCTGTGGATTTTTCAAATAAGGCCTTTATTATGTTGAGGTATATTCCATTTAGACCTACTTTGCAGATGACTTTCCTTGTGAATGGTTGTTGTACTTTGTCAAATGCTTCTGCATCTATTGAAATGATCTATGATTTTTATCCTTTCTCTTATTGATGTGATGTTGATTGTTTTGCAAATATTGAACTACTCTGGCAACCCAGGAATGGATTCCACTTTATCGTGGTGTATGATTTTTTAAAAATGTATTGTTGGCCCCCCCCTTTTTTTTAATGTATTGTTGGATTTTGTTGAGGGTTTTTGCATTTATATCCATGAGTGATATTGACTTGTATTTCTCTTTTTTTGTGGTGCTTATCTTATTTCAATATCAGGGTAATGCTTGCCTCATAGAATGAATTAGGAAGTTTTCCTTCCTCTTCTATTTTTTGGAATAGTTTGAGCAGAATGGGTTTTAACTATTCTTTAAATGTGAAGCCATCTGGTCCTTGACTTTTGTTTTTTGGGAATTTTTTGATTAGTGATTCAATTTCATTGCTGATAATTAGTATGTTCAAAATTTCTATTTCTTCTTGCTTTAGTTTTTGTTAGGTAATATGTCTCGAAGAATTTATTCATTTTTTCTAAGTTGTGCAGTTTGTTGACCTGTAGGTTTTCTTTTTTTTTTTTTTAATTAATTTTTATTGGTGTTCAATTTACCAACATACAGAAAAACACCCAGTGCTCATCCCGTCAAGTGTCCACCTCAGTGCCCGTCACCCATTCCCCTCCAATACACCCGCCCTCCTCCCCTTCCACCACCCCTAGTTCGTTTCCCCGAGTTAGGAGTCTTTATGTTCTGTCTCCCTTCCTGATATTTCCCAACATTTCTTTTCCCTTCCTTTATATTCCCTTTCACTATTATTCATATTCCCCAAATGAATGAGAACATACACTGTTTGTCCTTCTCCGATTGACTTATTTCACTCAGCATAATACCCTCCAGTTTCATCCACGTTGAAGCAAATGGTGGGTATTTGTGACCTGTAGGTTTTCATAATCTGAAACAGTTGTTTATATTCTTGTGGTGTTGATTGTTATTTATTTCTCCTCTTCCTTACATGATTTTGTATATTTGGATCCTCTCTTTTTCGATGAGTCTGGCTGGAGGTTTATTAATTTTGTTGATCTTTTCGAAGAACCAGCTCGGGGTTCATTGATCTGTTCTATTATTTTTTTAGTTTCTGTATCATTTATTTCTGTTCTGAACTTGTCATTTCCTCCCTTTTGCTAGGTTTGAGTTTTGTCTCCTTTTTCTAGCTTCTTAGTCTTTGTTATTTTTATTTTTTTTATTTTTATTTATTTTATTTTTTAAATTCTACCATTTTTTTTTAAAGATTCTATTTATTTATTCATGAGAGACAGAGGCAGAGGGAGAAGCAAGCAGGCTCCATGCAGGGAGCTCCATGTGGGACTGGATCCTGGGACTTCAGGGTCAACGCCCTGGGCCAAAGGCAGGTACTAAACCACTGAGCCACCCAGGGATCCCAGTCTTTGTTATTTTTATTTTTATTTTTATTTTTTTTTAAGATTTTTTTTTTATTTATTCATGATAGTCACACAGAGAGAGACAGAGAGGCAGAGACACAGGCAGAGGGAGAGGCAGGCTCCATGTAGGGAGCCCGACGTGGGATTCGATCCCGGGTCTCCAGGATCACGCCCCGGGCCAAAGGCAGGCGCCAAACCGCTGCACCACCCAGGGATCCCTCTTTGTTATTTTTAAATTAGGTTTTTTGCTTTCTTATTATTGAGTTGTAAGAGAGTACAGGGAACTTTTAAAACCCACATAATTTCCTTGTAAGGCTTATTTATTGTGCTTCATTGTTAATTTTGTGAATGGCCTAATTCCTTGGGAAGAAAGGTAGTTTTTTGAGAAAAATCTCTTGTACAACACTATAGTGTTTTCTTTATTTCAGATTAATATGTCTTTTTGCATGTGTTTGTTTATATTTTGTGCTTGTTTGTTTTAAAACTTTATTTTGGAATAATTTTTGATATATGGGTAGGTTGCAAAGGCAATATGGAGTTACTGTATACCTGTCACCCATTTCCCTCTAATGTTAACATCTTATTTAACCATGGTACATTTGTCAAGACTAAGAGATTAACAATGGTGTACTACTGTTAACTAATATTAAACTCCAGACTTTATTTGAATATTAGTTTTTATTTAAAAATTTTTTTTAAATTAATTAATTTTTAAAATAATTTTTGTTTTTAATTGGGCTCCATACCCAACATGGGGCTTGAACTTACAACTCTGGGATTAAGAATTGCATGCTCTACTGACTGAGGCAGCCAGGCACACATGGATATTAGTTTTTCTTTTTTTCTTCCTTCCTTTTTCTTTTTTTAAATATTTTATTTATTTGAGAGAGTGAGTAAGAAAGCACAAACAGGACGAGTGGCAGGCAAAGGGAGAGGGAGGAGCAGGTTCCTTGCTTAGCAGGGGTGTGGGACTCTATCCCAGGAACCTGGGAACCTGACCTGAGCTGAAGGTAGATGTTTAACTGACTGAGCCACCCAGGTGCCCCTGGATATTAGTTTTTCTACTAAGGTTCTTTTCCCATGTGGAATCTTATAGAGGATACCACATTGCTTTTAGCATAGTTGTTTTTTTTTTTTTTTTTTTAATTAATTTTTATTGGTGTTCAATTTACCAACATACAGAAAAACACCCAGTGCTCATCCCGTCAAGTGTCCACCTCCGTGCCCGTCACCCATTCCCCTCCAACACCCGCCCTCCTCCCCTTCCACCACCCCTAGTTCGTTTCCCCGAGTTAGGAGTCTTTATGTTCTGTCTCCCTTCCTGATATTTCCCAACATCTCTTTTCCCTTCCTTTATATTCCCTTTCACTATTATTCATATTCCCCAAATGAATGAGAACATACACTGTTTGTCCTTCTCCGATTGACTTATTTCACTCAGCATAATACCCTCCAGTTCCATCCACGTTGAAGCAAATGGTGGGTATTTGTCGTTTCTAATTGCTGAGTAATATTCCATTGTATACATAAACCACATCTTCTTTATCCATTCATCTTTCGATGGACACCGAGGCTCCTTCCACAGTTTGGCTATCGTGGCCATTGCTGATAGAAACATCGGGGTGCAGGTGTCCCGACGTTTCATTGCATCTGAATCTTTGGGGTAAATCCCCAACAGTGCAATTGCTGGGTCGTAGGGCAGGTCTATTTTTAACTCTTTGAGGAACCTCCACACAGTTTTCCAGAGTGGCTGCACCAGTTCACATTCCCACCAACAGTGCAAGAGGGTTCCCTTTTCTCCGCATCCTCTCCAACATTTGTTGTTTCCTGCCTTGTTAATTTTCCCCATTCTCACTGGTGTGAGGTGGTATCTCATTGTGGTTTTGATTTGTATTTCCCTGATGGCAAGTGATGCAGAGCATTTTCTCATGTGCATGTTGGCCATGTCCATGTCTTCCTCTGTGAGATTTCTCTTCATGTCTTTTGCCCATTTCATGATTGGATTGTTTGTTTCTTTGGTGTTGAGTTTAATAAGTTCTTGATAGATTTTGGAAACTAGCCCTTTATCTGATATGTCATTTGCAAATATCTTCTCCCATTCTGTAGGTTGTCTTTTAGTTTTGTTGACTGTATCCCTTGCTGTGCAAAAGCTTCTTATCTTGATGAAGTCCCAATAGTTCATTTTTGCTTTTGTTTCTTTTGCCTTTGTGGATATATCTTGCAAGAAGTTACTGTGGCCGAGTTCATAAAGGGTGTTGCCTGTGTTCTCTTCTATGATTTTGATGGACTCTTGTCTCACATTTAGATCTCTCATCCATTTTGAGTTTATCTTTGTGTATGGTGAAAGAGAGTGGTCCAGTTTCATTCTTCTGCATGTGGATGTCCAATTTTCCCAGCACCATTTATTGAAGAGACTGTCTTTCTTCCAATGGATAGTCTTTCCTCCTTTATCGAATATTAGATGACCATACATTTCAGGATCCACTTCTGGGTTCTCTATTCTGTTCCATTGATCTATGTGTCTGTTTTTGTGCCAGTACCACACTGTCTTGATGACCACAGCTTTGTAGTACAACCTGAAATCTGGCATTGTGATGCCCCCAGCTATGGTTTTCTTTTTTAAAATTCCCCTGGCTATTCGGGGTCTTTTCTGATTCCACACAAATCTTAAAATAATTTGTTCTAACTCTCTGAAGAAAGTCCATGGTATTTTGATAGGGATTGCATTAAACGTATAAATTGCCCTGGGTAACATTGACATTTTTACAATATTAATTCTGCCAATCCATGAGCATGGAATATTTTTCCATCTCTTTGTGTCTTCCTCAATTTCTTTCAGAAGTGTTCTATAGTTTTTAGGATATAGATCTTTTACCTCTTTGGTTAGGTTTATTCCTAGGTATCTTATGCTTTTGGGTGCAATTGTAAATGGGATTGACTCCTTAATTTCTCTTTCTTCAGTCTCATTGTTAGTGTATAGAAATGCCATTGATTTCTGGGCATTGATTTTGTATCCTGCCACACTACCAAATTGCTGTATGAGTTCTAGCAATCTTGGGGTGGAGGCTTTTGGGTTTTCTATGTAGAGTATCATGTCATTGGCGAAGAGGGAGAGTTTGACTTCTCTTTGCCAATTTGAATGCCTTTAATGTCTTTTTGTTGTCTGATTGCTGAGGCGAGGACTTCCAGAACTATGTTGAACAGCAGTGGTGAGAGTGGACATCCCTGTCTTGTTCCTGATCTTAGGGGAAAGGCTCCCAGTGCTTCCCCATTGAGAATGATATTTGCTGTGGGCTTTTCATAAATGGCCTTTAAGATGTCGAGGAAAGTTCCCTCTATCCCAACACTCTGAAGGGTTTTGATCAGAAATGGATGCTGTATTTTGTCAAATGCTTTCTCTGCATCTAATGAGAGTATCATATGGTTCTTGGTTTTTCGCTTGCTGATATGATGAATCACATTGATTGTTTTACGAGTGTTGAACCAGCCTTGTGTCCCAGGGATAAATCCTACTTGGTCATGGTGAATAATTTTCTTAATGTGTTGTTGGATCCTATTGGCTAGTGTCTTGTTGAGAATTTTTGCATCCATGTTCATCAGGGATATTGGTCTGTAATTCTCCTTTTTGGTGGGGTCTTTATCTGGTTTTGGAATTAAGGTGATGCTGGCCTCGTAGAATGAATTTGGAAGTACTCCATCTCTTTCTATCTTTCCAAACAGCTTTAGTAGAATAGGTATGATTTCTTCTTTAAACGTTTGATAGAATTCCCCTGGGAAGCCATCTGGCCCTGGACTCTTGTGTCTTGGGAGGTTTTTGATGACTGCTTCAATTTCCTCCCTGGTTATTGGCCAGTTCAGGTTTTCTATTTGTTCCTGCTCCAGTTTTGGTAGTTTGTGGCTTTCCAGGAATGCGTCCATTTCTTCTAGATTTCCTAATTTATTGGCGTACAGCTGTTCATAATATGTTTTTAAAATCGTTTGTCTTTCCTTGGTGTTGGTAGTGATCTCTCCTTTCTCATTCATGATTTTATTAATTTGAGTCTTCTCTCTCTTCCTTTTAATAAGGTTGGCTAATGGTTTATCTATCTTATTAATTCTTTCAAAGAACCAACTCCTGGTTCTGTTGATCTGTTCCACAGTTCTTTTGGTCTCGATATCATTGAGTTCTGCTCGAATTTTAATTAACTGTCTTCTTCTGCTGGGGGTGGGGTCTATTTGTTGCTTTTTCTCTAGTTCCTTTATGTGTAAGGTGAGCTTTTGAATTTGAGATCTTTCCAGTTTTTGAATGGATGCTTGTATTGCGATGTATTTCCCCCTCAGGACTGCTTTTGCTACATCCCAAAGATTTTGAACGGTTGTATCTTCATTCTCATTAGTTTCCATGAATCTTTTTAATTCTTCCTTAATTTCCTGGTTGACCTTTTCATCTTTTAGCAGGATGGTCCTTAACCTCCACGTGTTTGTGGTCCTTCCAAACTTCTTGTTGTGATTAAGTTCTAATTTCAAGGCATTATGGTCTGAGAATATACAGGGGACTATCCCGATCTTTTGGTATCGGTTCAGACCCGATTTGTGACCCAGTATGTGGTCTATTCTGGAGAAAGTTCCATGTGCACTTGAGAAGAATGTGTATTCAGTTGAGTTTGGATGTAAAGTTCTGTAGATATCTGTGAAATCCATCTGGTCCAGTGTATCATTTAAAGCTCTCGTTTCTTTGGAGATGTTGTGCTTAGAAGACCTATCGAGGGTAGAAAGAGCTAGATTGAAGTCACCAAGTATAAGTGTATTATTATCAAAGTATTTCTTCAGTTTGGTTATTAATTGGTTTAAATATTTGGCAGCTCCCACATTCGGGGCATATATATTGAGGATTGTTAAGTCCTCTTGTTGGATAGATCCTTTGAGTATGAGGTAGTGTCCCTCTTCATCTCTCACTATAGTCTTTGGGGTAAATTTTAATTTATCTGATATAAGGATGGCAACCCCTGCTTTCTTTTGAGGACCATTTGAATGGTAAATGGTTCTCCAACCTTTTATTTTCAGGTTGTAGGTGTCCTTCTGTCTAAAATGAGTCTCTTGTAGACAGCAAATAGATGGGTCCTGCTTTTTTATCCAGTCTGAAACCCTGCGCCTTTTGATGGGGTCATTAAGCCCGTTCACGTTCAGAGTTACTATTGATAGATATGAGTTTAGTGTCATCATATCTATTCAGTCCTTGTTTTTGTGGATTGTTCCACTGAACTTCTTCTTAAAGGGGAATTTTAAGAGTCCCCCTTAAAATTTCTTGCAGAGCTGGTTTGGAGGTTACATATTCTTTCAGTTCCTGCCTGTCTTGGAAGCTCTTTATCTCTCCTTCCATTTTGAATGAAAGCCTTGCTGGGTAAAGTATTCTTGGTTGCATGTTCTTTTCATTTAGGACCCTGAATATATCCTGCCAGCCCTTTCTGGCCTGCAGGTCTCTGTGGAGAGGTCTGCTGTTACCCTAATATTCCTCCCCATAAAAGTCAGGGACTTTTTTTCTCTTGCTGCTTTAAGGATCTTCTCCTTATCTTTGGAATTTGCAAGCTTCACTATTAAATGTCGAGGTGTTGAACGGTTTTTGTTGATTTTAGGGGGGGATCTCTCTATTTCCTGGATCTGAATGCCTGTTTCCCTTCCCAGATTAGGAAAGTTTTCAGCTAGGATTTGTTCAAATACATATTCTGGCCCTCTGTCCCTTTCGGCGCCCTCAGGAACCCCAATTAAACGTAGGTTTTTCTTCCTCAGGCTGTTATTTATTTCCCTTAATCTATCCTCATGATCTTTTAATTGCTTGTCTCTTTTTTCCTCAGTTTCCCTCTTTGCCATCAACTTGTCTTCTGTGTCACTCACTCGTTCTTCCACCTCGTTAACCCTCGTCGTTAGGACTTCTAGCTTGGATTGCATCTCATTTAATTGATTTTTAATTTCTGCCTGATTGGATCTAAATTCTGCAGTCATGAAATCTCTTGAGTCCTTTATGGTTTTTTCTAGAGCCACCAGTAGCTGTAAAATAGTGCTTCTGAATTGGCTCTCTGACATTGAATTGTAATCCATATTTTGTAACTCTGTTGGAGAGAGGGCTGTTTCTGATTCTTTTTTTTGAGGTGAGGTTTTCCTTCTAGTCATTTTGCTCAGTGCAGAGTGGCCAAAAACAAGTTGTATTGGGAAAAGGA
Source organism: Vulpes vulpes (assembly GCF_048418805.1). Taxonomy (NCBI): domain Eukaryota; kingdom Metazoa; phylum Chordata; class Mammalia; order Carnivora; family Canidae; genus Vulpes; species Vulpes vulpes. The sequence goes on along the minus strand of NC_132793.1, from coordinate 120,510,609 downwards.
GAAAAAGAGAGAGAAGGAAAGAAAAGAGAAAAAGAAAAAAGAGAAGAAGAAAAAAAGGGGAAAAAGAGAAGAAAAAGAAAAAGAAAGATAGGAGAAAAAAGAAAAAAAAGGGTGGGGGTGGGGGAAGCAATCAGAAATCAAGAAGAAAGAAAAAAAAGCACAAAACAAAACAAAAAAAACAAAAACAAAACAAAACAAAAAAAAACACGGGGGAGTATCTTCCGATTCTGTACACTTTAAGTCCCTTGACTTCCCTTGGAACTGGTCCGTCTCCTTGGTCTTCTGGGGGAGGGACCTGCTGTGCTGATTCTCAGGTGTTAGCACTTGGGGGAGCTGCTCTGCCCCTGCCTGGTGCAGGGCTCGGTGGGGGTTGTTCGCCCCGTGAGGCCCCGGGAGGAAGCCACAGTGGCGGGGGCAGCTCTGGGACCCTGGAGTCAGCTGCCGCAGTAGCTCCGGGGCTCTCCGTCTGCAGGGCCTGGGGGCTCCCGGGTGGGGCCGCTGATCTGCTCAGCTCCAGGCAGGAGCGTCCTTGCTGTCCTGGACCCTCCCAGCCTCTGCCTGTCCCTGGGGGAGGCCGGATCCTGGGCTGTGTCCCGGCGCCCTGTGCTCCGGGGCCTGTGCTGTTGGATTCGCGCTCCCGCCCCGCAGCCCCCTCCGCGGAGCCGCTGCCCGAGCCCCTCCGAGCTGCTCCGGGTCCCGCCGAGCGCTGCAGCCCTTAGGGAGCTCGGCGCATCTCCCGGGGCGCAGTTCCTCTGTTACTGTCCCCGGGAGCCCGAGGGCATCCCCGCCTTTCTGGGGATCCTGCTCCAATTCCCCGGGAGGCCTTTCCCCCGGCAAGGTCGGTGCAGCTCCTGCTCCTCCGGGACGGGGCTCTCCTGTCCTGGGGACACTCGCCCCGGCCTCAGCCCGGCTCCTCGCGGGGCCCCTCCCCCTTGGAGGCCTTTTGTTTATTTCTTTTTCCCCGTCTTCCTACCTTGAGAGAAGCGCGAACTCTTCTCACTGTAGCGTTCCAGCTGGTCTCTCTTTAAATCTCAGGCCGAATTCGTAGATTTTCAGGATGATTGGATGGTTTTCTAGGTAATTTGTTGAGGACAGGTGACTTGGAGACCCTGCTCTGCCGCCATCTTGCCCCTCCCCCCCTAGTTGTTTTTATGATATGATTTTTTTCCCGCATTTATGCTGTTTATATATGTAACACATAAAACTTAGTTTTATAAAAAAAAAAAAAACAAAAAAAAACAAAAAAAAACTTAGTTTTATAATTTTCTCTGATTATAACTTTTTTTTTCTTTTTAAGATTTTATTTATTCATGAGAGACATACGGAGAGAGAGAGGCAGAGACATAGAGGGAGAAGCAGGCTCCATGCAGGAAGCCCGATGCAGGACTTGATCCCAGGACTCTGGGATACACCCTGAGCCAAAGGCAGAGGCTCAACTGCTGAGCCACCCAGATGTCCCTGATTATAACTTTAGTATTTATTACTTATAATCCAATATTTACTGGTACTTTAATTTTTTATATGCTCAAAAGTGATTTTTAGAAGGAGAGTTTGGGGTGCCTGGGTGGCTCAGTTGTTTACACATTTAACTCTTGATTTTGGCTTGGGTTGTGATTTCATGATCGTGGGATCAAGCCTGGCTGGCTTTGGACTCTGAGCTGGGTGTGGAGCCTACTTGGGATTCTCTCTTTCTTTCTCCTATTGTTCCTTCCTCTCTCTTAATAGAAAAAAAGAAGAAGTAGGGTTTTGAGTAAAGTTAGTACATATCTGTGATTTTCAAATTATGGAGACAAGATCAGATTTTTTTTTTAATATTTTATTTATTTATTCATGAGAGACACACAGAGAGAGAGGCAGAGACACAGGCAGAGGGAGAAGCAGGCTCCATGCAGAGAGCCCGATGTGGGACTTGATCCCAGGACTCCAGGATCATGCCCTGGGCCAAAGGCAGGTGCCAAACCGCTGAGCCACCCAGGGATCCCCAAGATCAGATTTTTAAAATTTCAACAGAATATACTTAATACTGTTATAAAGAGTGATTTGTCATTTTCTGTTTGTGTTTTTCAGCAAAAGAAGCATTTGAGAAGAAGGTGTCTCCTATAATAATAGATAATACAAACCTACAGGCATGGGAAATGAAGCCATATGTTTCTTTGGTTTGTACCATAACTTGTCATAAGTCTATAGAAATAAGTTTGAAATTGTTGGGAGATGTTAATTATACAAGTGAATCTCTAGCAAACAATCTTTGGATGGTCTGTAACTGATCTTTCTCTAGTCTTAAGCAAAATAAGAAAAATAGAAATAGTTTTTGCATAAAGCTAAATTTATTCAGTTTTCAAATTAGGAGATTTAGTTTTTAAATCCTGTGATTTCATTTTTGATGTCTTTTATGAAAAAGTAATGGTATTATGATTTTATGTTTGTGTGTATATACATAATAAATTATAATTTTATGTTCGTATGAGTATATATATATGTGTGTGTGTGTGTGTGTGCGCATGTATATGTATGTATATACACAGAAAATATTTTTCCTTATTGCTGTTACTTGGCAGAATCAATATTGGTGGATCTTTGTAGTGACCAAATTTCTTTTGATTTTGCTCTTCTGATAAGTTCAGACTTTTTTCAGCTCTCCAAATTTGCCAAGATTTTTTTTTTTTTTTTTTGCCTTGCTTTGATGTCACCTTTTTCAGGAAGTTAGTATTTTTTAACTTACTAAAAAGCTCTTTCTGTTTTAATGGCACTCTGGTTTACTTCTGTGATACCATTAAATATGCTGCTTTTATCAGTAGGCCATGGGTTGGCTGACTTTTTTCTATAGTGTCAGATAGTAAGTATTTTAGGTTTTTGTGGGCCACATACAGTCTTTGTTGTAGTATCTCCTTTTTCTTATTTTTCTTTTTAAATAATCCTTTAAAGACATAAAAACTATCCTTAGTGCCTAGGCCGTAGAAATACTGGCTGATGGGCTAAATTTGGCTGTAAGCCATCTGTATATTTTTGAGGATAGGTCTGTTGTTTTATTCATCATTGAATCTCCGTGGTATAGCACTGTGCTTTGGCATATAGTAAATATATATTTGTTGAGTTAAAATGGTGAATGAATGAACCTTTTGTGATTATGGGGAATTGTTTATTCCTCCAATATTAGCACATGTCTGGCACATTAAAGCTCAGTTTATGTTTTTTCAGTTAATGAATGTCCTTCTTTTATGTCCTCAGCATATCCAGTCTGTACCTTCTTTGCTGTCTAGTGCACTTGTACTGTTTTGAAGGTGTGACTCTTCATTTTTTGAATAAAATTAATGTCCTTTGAGAGCAAATGAGATTTTACTTCTGTGCGGGGGCAGTAGAGGGAACAAAGACTCAATTTTAGTACATCGGGAATTGAAATTCAGTTTGCTTTCTGGCCTCAGGAGTTCCTGATTTCTAGCCTAACGTATTTATCATGGGTAATATTTTCTCCCTTAACCTTACTTGACTTTTCTGTAAGTTTCCCTTAGCTTCCTGCTGTCATCTTAGAAAGTTCTTTAATATTCATTTTTCTATATAGAAAATAAAGAAGGCTTTGCATTACTGTGTTACTGATTTTTATTTAGCCTTCAGGCTTCCATAATATTTTTCTTATATAATAATTGAAATTATGAAGCTATTTTCCAATATTGATTCCCTTTCTCTCCCCAACTCTATTTAGAAGTATGAAGAACTGCTGCTTATCATAGAATATCAAATTCATTTTTTTCTTCAAAAGGAAGTAGCTATAACAGTTACTGTAGAGAAGAGGATCGCTTTTTGCTCCTTTTGGTAGCAAGATAATGAGAGCTGTGGGGGAGTGGAATAGATTGGCGATAACAGTCTATTACTATCATGACTATCATTTACAAAAGTAGTTAAGTAGTGAGTTGGGGTTAAGTAGCAAGCATTCAGATCTGCTTAGTGGCACCTGGCAAAACTTACTACTTTGCTTTAAATATATATATATAGTTTCCCTTGTGAGCTATTATATAGTTTAACATAAATCACAGTCCTCCCAAGTAATATAACATTATTAAGATTTGCCTATTGATATGGGAGTTGAAAAAGTCTTTATATTCATAGCCCCCCCCCCATGTATGTGTATTCATTTAAAATTAATTTGATCCTAAGAGCTGTAGGGCACTCCTTTAGGTAATTAGAGACCTGGGGTTTTGCCAGCCCCTGAATAAAGTATATAAAATTTGGTACTGAGGTAAGGAGATGAAAGTGAGTAGAGTCATTACCGGATGTTATGTCACTTACCTAGGTTGATTGGGGGCTTTTCTGTCAGAATGACAAAATAGCAATGAATTCTTTGCATCTTGTCGGAAAACTGAGGGGATCAGTAGTGGGAGATGAGGTCAGAGGTGTAATGGTAGTTGGGAGAGATGGTAGGGCACATTATAGGGTTCATTGGCTCATGTAAGAATTTTAGATTTTTACCTTAAATGACATGGAAGTTGTATTCATCTGCTCAGGCTGCCATAGTAAGATACCACAGACTGTGTGTCTTAAACAACAGAAATTTGTTTTCTCGCGGTTCTGGATGCTTGAAGTCCTGGGTCAAGGTCTGACAGGGTTGGTTTCTGGGTGAGAATTGTTTTCCTGGCTTATAGATGGTTGCCTTCTTGCCGTTTTCTCTTATGGTGAATAATGAATTTTGATGTCTCTTTTTATTAGCATACAAATCTTGTCAGATCAGAGTTTTAACCTTATATTCTCATTTAACCTTAATTATCTCCGTAAAGGCCTTATCTCCAAACACAGTCACGTGAGGGGAGTGGGGTTTCAACATACGGGGTTTGAAGGGACATGGCCATTTAGTCCATAACAGGGTTTTGAGCAGAGTAATGACATGACCCAGCTATTAACAGGATTGCTCTAGTGCAGTGTTCAGAATAGACTTGGGGTTTGGGCAGTAGCGAGGACGGAAGCAGGGAGACTAATTAGAAGACTGTAGTGGTAATTAAAGTAAGAAATCCTATGGCTTAGACCAACATGGTGGCAGTGTAGATGACAGTGAATAGTGGTTAGATTCTGGATATATTTTGAAAGTAGAGCCAACTGAATTTCTTACTAGATTGATATGGATGTGAAAGAGAGGAGTTCATTGTGACATACAGGTTGGTTTTTGGCCTGTGTAATTAGAGGTTGTCATGAGCTGAGAATGATAGAGAAGGGTTCAGATGAGATAGTTTTGTGGTGGGTATGGGGTAATGGATTTCCCAAGTTTAGGTTTGAATATGTTAAATTTGTTGAATAGGTCTTTGAATCTTTGAACTTGGAGTTCAGGAGTGAATTCTGAGCTAAAGATACGCATCTCAGAGTTATTACTATATGGGTGATACTCAAAGCCAAGGAATGGGATAATACTACCCAAAGTAGTGAGTATAGATTCGAGTAGAGGATGAAGGATTAAGTCAAGGACTAAGTGGGAAGAGGTCTGGACATAAAAGAAGGACTAGCAAAAAAGAGTGAGAACACCCTTCCAGTGGGACAGGAGATAAAACCAAGAGTGTAGGAAGAAAGTGTCAGGAGAGGGAGTGATGAACTGTGACAAATGCTGCTGAGAGTCAAGTTAGGACTGAGAATTAACCATAGCATTTTTCAGTGTGGAAGTAATTTGTGATCTTGATGGGCAGTTTGAGAGGGATAGCCAATTGGAGTGGGTTGGTTTTTTTTAAAGATTTTTATTTATTTATTAGGGAGAGAGAGAGAGAGAGAGAGAGAGAGAGAGAGAGAGAAGCAGGTTCCTTGCAGGGAGCCTGACGTGGGACTCGATCCTGGGTCTCTAGGATCACGCCCTGAGCTGAAGCTAAACTGCTAAGCCACCGGGGCTGCCCTGGAGTGGGTTTAAGAGAGGTGAGAGGAATTGGAGACAGTGTAGTAATTATTTTGAGACATTTTCCTACAAAAGAGAACAGGAAAATGGGGAGATCACTGGCCAGGGGAAGGAGATTAAGAATAAGGTGGGAGAAATAACTGAATGTGATGAGACTGATTCAAGGAGGGGGTGTGTGGAATTAATGCCACCTCAGAAAGAGGAGCCAGTTGCTAAGCTCAGTTACCCTTGAGGTAGAGAGGAGATGGATCTAGTATACAAGCGTAGGGCATGGCTCTTAGATTATAGCCATATTAGAGGTTTGAAAAATAGAATAAGCTATTATTTAAAATAGGTATTTTTTTTTTTTTTAAGATTTAGTTTATTTATTCATGAGAGACCTGGAGTGAGTGGCAGAGACAGAGGCAGAGGGAGAAGCAGGCTCATGCAGGGAGCCTGATGTGGGACTCAATCCCAGGACCTGGGATCATGCCCTGAGCCAAAGGTAGATGCTAAACCACAGAGTTTCCTAGGTGTCCCTAAAATAGTTTTAAAATTATAAAAGTAGTACATGTATGGTATCCAAATTATAAAAAAGAATGCTAAAAAGTCCTACGGCCTCAAGGTAGATGCTTTTAACAATATTTTTGAGAATCTTTCTAGAAGTTTTCGATACATGTAAAAATGTGTGAATAATTCTTTTTTACCCAAGTGGAAATTCTGTATCCTACTTTCTTAACAGTTTTTATTGGGACCTTTTCTCATTAACACATACAGCATTTTTTAAATTGCTGTATTTGCATTGTATGGTTGTACCTTCATTTATTTAGCCGGTTGCATATTTATAGTCACTGTGTTATCTTCTTTTGCTATAAAGAATAATGGTGAACTAGATATCCTGTGTGTGTGTGAATATGTGTGTGTATTTACACTCTTAAATAATTATTTTAGTAGCCTAGCTTTCTGGAAATTAATTGCTGGGTCAAAGAGATTGTACCTTTTGCCAGTTTAACAAACTCATGACAATTAGATAATCTTTTAGATTCTTTCAGTTTTACGTGCTGTGTGTTTGGAAACAATGCATTTAATTTCATGAAAGTATTATTTTTAAGTACATTTGTCTTTTTTGTATGTAGTCTCAAAAACATAAATATAAAGTCCTTTTCCGGGAACCAGACACGTGGTGGAAATTCAAACCAAAGGAACTTGCGAGGTAAAATTTAAAGACTATCTAACATGTTTTTAATTTTATGGCAGTGATAGAAAGTTCATCTAGATTTTTTCTCCCTATAAATAATGAAACAAAATGGATTAGATTGCAATGTTGTTAACAAATTTTGTATTTCTTGTAGACCTTTTTTTCAATTTATGAAGAGTTTTTGTATCTTTTTGTTCTTAATACTGAGTTAATAGAAAAATTCCAATTGTCTTATATACTCAGTACTTTATTACTAACTAATAGTATAATGTCAATATCTGAAATTAGAACAGACTCTGGGGTTTGGCATACCTGAACCGTGTATTACTGGGAGGAACAAAATCATTGTAGTTGCCTAGTGACTGAGAATACTGAAAGGAAGTGAGAAAACTGTAGGTGGAAAAGGTAACAAATGTCCAGCTGTGCGGGTATTGTACAACCCTCCCCCTTCCTTGCCCTTCTCCCAAAGGTTATACTTTTTAATATGATTGTTTGACTTACATGAAAGTGTTACTTAGCACATGGACACACAATGTATTTTGCTTTGTGCTTTGTATTCCCTTAGGGATAATCCTAACTTGATTTTTTTTTTTCCTAACTTGATTTTGGTTGGTATTTTCTTCTTGGTCATTTTAGCTAATTTCTTTTTTTTTTTTTTTGAAGGTTCTAGTGTAGTTTTATTTATTTAGAACTGTGTAGAGTTGTCATCTTTCTATCATATGTATATTATACAGTAATATTCAAATACCTACACTAACATAACTTACTGACCCATTCTAATACTAAACACAGACTAATTCTATAATAACAATAAAAACAAAGCCAGCGAGTTTATTTTAGAAAGTTTAAATTCAGGACATTATTTCACAATTTGGAAATCTGAGTAATCCAACTTTAAGATGACCTTCTCATTCCTGAAGTTTGCTCTGTCGATGTGTGATTTGGGACTTCCTTTTGTCTCAAGCCATTCCTGCATAAGACGCACTTTGGAGATGGGACCTTGCAATTGTCCTTGCACTGTGCCCTGGTCAGTGTTCTGGACCCAGCCAACCAATCCCAGCTTTTTACCCTCAGTCTGAGTGTACTTGCGGAAAAACACCCCTTGGACCTTCCCAAAAATTTCATAATCCACTGCTATCAGGGTGTCCCCTTCTGCCATGTTCATGCCCACACCCTCCTTGTCCTCCTCTCAGGCATTCGGGACAGCAGGGCCGACCAGCACGCCAACGGTTCCCACTGCAGGGTAGCCTCGGCCCATTTTAGCTAATTTCAATGCTAATGAAAGGACAACCTAACTTTAGTATATTCATTATATTGTGCAACCATCACCCCTATCTTATTAGTGTATATTTCCATCAGCTCAGAAAGAAACCCCATACCAGTTTTTGGTTACTCCCAATTCTCCCTTTCCTTTGGCAACCGCTAGTTTGCTTTTCTGTCTCTACGGATTTGTCTCTTCTGGACATTGCATATAAATGGAGTCATATAATTTGTGGCCTTTTGTGTCTGGATTCTTTCACTTAGCATCATGTTTCAAGGTTCATCCATGTTGGAGCATTTATCAGCACCTCATTCCATTTTATATGTTTTTGATACATTACTAGATTTTTTCCCCCAATATTTTGCTTAGGATTTTTGCCTCTGTATAATTGAGTGAGGTTGACCAGTAGTTTTTTTTTCTTTCTTGCCCTTTCTTGCCTGGCTTTGGTATCATAGTTTTAGGTTGGTAAAAGTAATTGGGAAGTATTTCTTCTTTTTCTCTTTTCTGAGTTTATGTAGGTTTGGATATTTGATAGAACTTACTTAGGAAACCTTGGACCTGGTGTTTTCTTTGTGAGAAGTTTCAGTTGGAGTTTGTCCATTACACCTAAGTTTCCAAATTTATTAAGACTTTATTAAAACAATTATAGTATTCACTTAACCATTTACATCTCTGTTGCATCCATACTTAAGTTCCCCTTTTTAATCTGAATATGTTTATGTGTATCTTCCTTCTTTTTTTCTTGATTATTCTCACCAAAGATCAGATTTTTTTATTAGCTTTTTCAAATAAACATTCCTTTGCTCCTTTGATCTTTCTATTATAAGTTTGTTTTATATTCAGTTCATTTTTGCTTCTTTTTTATTCTACTTTCTTTGCCTTTAAAAAAAAATCTATTTTGCTTTGTTTATTGTTTTTTTTTTTAAAGGTTTTATTTATTTATTCATGAGAGACACAGAGAGAGGTAGAGACATAGCAGAGGGAGAAACAGGCTCCCTGTGAAGAGCCTGATATGGGACTTGATCCCAGGGATCATGCCCCATGCCGACAGACGCTCAACTGCTGAGCCACCCAGGCGTCCCCATTCTGTTATTTTTTATAAGGTTTCACCTGAAGGTTTAGGCTATTTTCTTCTTTTTTTTTTTTTTAAGGTTTTATTTATTTATTCATGAGAGACTCATACAGAGAGAGAGAGAGAGAGAGAGGCAGAGACACAGGCAGAGGGAGAAAAGCAGGCTCCACGCAGGGAGCCTGATGTGGGACTCGATCCTGGGACTCCAGAATCATGCCTTGAGCAGAAGGCAGGCTCTAAACCGCTGTGCCACCCAGGGATCCCCTAGGCTATTTTCTTACTTGAGCATTTGATGCTATAAATTAGATGCTCCTAGAATTTTAATATATAATATTAATATATCATACTTTCTTTTTATCATTTATCCTCTAATTTGCATTATGGTTGATTTTACTTTTTAACCCTTGGGTTATTTAAAACTATGTTTTTAAATTTGTGAACAGATGGTGTTTGAATTTTATTTTTTAAGAGATTCATTTTCAACCTAACTGTAGTAGTTAAGATTTTGCCATTTGTGTGATTCTAATTCTCTGATATTTTAAAAGATATATTTTATGGCCTAGTTCATTGTCATTTTTTATAAATGTTTCATGTTTGCTTGATAAAGATGTATAGTAGTTATATATAAATCATGTTTATTCTGTTGGTTACATCTTCTATAGCTTTACTTTTTAAAAAATTTGCTTGATTAGATTAGTGCTTAAGACAGGAATGAGGAAATCTGTATGAGAAGCATGTGTTGAAACCTCCTTCTATTATGTTGAGTATGTCAGTTTCTTACAAATCTGCCTATTTTCACTTTATGTATCCTGAGGATATTTTTTGATGTGCTTATAAGCTTAAAGTTTTTGTATCTATTTGAACCTTTTATCTTTGGCAAGTGACTTTCTTTTATCCTTAATATTAACTTTTAATATAAAGTAATTTGTCTAATATTAATAGAACTATACCAGTTTCCTTTTAGGATTTGAGTGTTACTTCTTTTTTTCATACTTTTACTTTTCACTTTTCTGTGTCTTTACATTTAGGTGTATCTCTCTTTTTTATTTTTTAATGATTTTATCTATTTATTCATGAGAGACACAGAGAGAGAGAGAGAGGCAGAGACACAGGCAGAGGGAGAAGCAGGCTCCACACAGGGACCCTGATGTGGGACTCGATCCCGGGTCTCCAGGATCATGCCCTGGGCTGCAGGCGGTGCTAAACCACTGAGCCACTGGGCTGCCTTAGGTGTATCTCTTATAACCAATATGACTGGGTTTTGAAAAATCCTCTCTGTCCATCTTTGCCTTTTCATTCCTAAGCTTAATTGTTTTTTGGTTATTCATATAATTGGTCTTGCTTCTTACTGTCTTGCTCTACTTTCTCTTTATCTCACCTTTCCTGTGATTACTTTTCTCCTATCACAGATAACTATATTTGATTTTTCCCCTTTTTATCATGCCTTATTTTGGATTTTTTTCACTGAATGCAGACTTTCTCATTTTTTTCTTTTCTTTTAATTTGGAAATGGTATATGCTATTTTTATCCTTTTAGTGATTACATTAAAACTTTGATCATGCGAACTTTAAAGTCAAACCATTTTCTTAGCCTTCCTTCAAACATTTTAACTCTGATACTTAACCTCCTTTCCAACTTACATGCTATAATTATGATTGTCCAGGATATACAGTGTGTGTTTTCACTCATATAGAGATTGCTTTGTGCTTAACTTTTCTTTTATCATAGATATTTCATCTGGAAATTTCCTTCTGTCTGACATTCATCTTTTAGGATTTTCTTTACAGTGTAGTTCTGATTCATGTCAAACTCCTTTTTTTTTTTTTTTTTTTAAAATCTTAAAATTCTTTTATTGCTTTCCTTCTTGTAAGATACTTTCACTGGGTGTATATATTCTAGATTGACAGTTTCTGTTATTGAAGATAACATTTAATTCTCTTTTGACTTCCATTATTGTTAAGTCAGCTGTAATTCTAATACTTCATTTCTTTGTAGATAACTAGGTATTTTTTCCCTTTAATTTTTGGCTGCTTTTAATATCCTCTCTTCATCTTTCGTGTATGACTACTATTTCAGTACCATGTTTCTAGTGGATTTCTTGTTATGTATCTTGTTTGGAATTTGTTGGGCTTCTGAGATCAGGGGATTGATATCTTCGATCAGTTCTGGAAAATCTGAGCCATTTTTCTTTAAATTGCTTCTGTCTCATGAACTGTCTTTCTGGGACTTGGATTAGATGTATACTACCTTTTTGCTCTGTCCTCTATGTCTATGTCTCTTAACTTCTCTTTCATATTTTCTATCTCTTTGCTTCTCTGTGATCTGAAACCAGACAAGATTGAGGTAGGTAAATATGAAAGCCAGATTTGCCCAGGTGGCAAATACTAATATTAGCCCTGGGATCCAGACATTAAGCCTTGGATCCAACCCAAGGAAAGAATGTTGCAACTGAGATGTTTTCATTAAGACAAGATCCTTGAGGGACTGAAGCATACCATCTGGCCTCTTGGCAGATGCAAATCCACATGAGGTATGAAGGAAAGCACCCCTAGTTTAAGGCCTAAGGATTCTTACATATTAGGTTCAACTAAATATGAGTTCATAAACAAAACCCACAAAGAAGCTACCATGAGTGAGAGCACAAATGTAATAAATTTCATATTAAGACATCCAGAGACTTCAAATACCAGCAATTTTTTTCCTTTGCTTCAACTTAAACTGTATTAAAACATAAGTTTGCTATAATTGACTTGGAATCCAGTTTTATTTTAACAGGAGGGCCCTTTGGAACTCTAGGCTGCCATAGTGGCATAAGTAGAAGACTGTAGCGGGATTTTTTTTACTTACTAGTTAATAATTAGTCTTAAAGTGATGGTCATATTCTTATGAAATGTTTTTTGCAGAGTTTGGGAATAACTTCTTTTAAAGTTATTTGGATCTGCTGGTTTTTTCCAAGTTGATAAATGATTGGAAAAGATTGTGTGGAATTATTAAAGAAATGGTAATTTAAGACCTCTTGAATAAGATGAAATTAGCATCAATAGTATCTATTGTGTTGTAATAAACCAGCTTAGATATTTTTACGTATTAGAAATAATATCATTTTTTTTTTGACATTTCATGTTCCAGTCTTAAAAAAAACTTAATTACCGATATTTCTTCTATTTTTTTCTTTCCCGGAACTTTTAGGCGTAATATTCATGGGGTAAGCAAAGAAAAAATAACAAGAATGTTGGAACATTATCAGCGTTTTGTTTCAGTGCCAATAATTATGAGTTCTTCAGTTCCAGAGAAAATTGAACGTGTTGCGTTGTGTGCATATTCTTGTGAGGACAGAAATACTAGGTAGGTTAAAGTTCCTGTGTACAAAAATTTAGTTTGAAATATAATTTAAAAGAATTAAAAAAAAAGAATAATTTTGGAGCTTGTGAAATCACTGCCAAATAACTTTAAAAATAAAAGTAGATGTATATTATTTATAGAGCTTAGATATAGTTTTACCTACAGCAAGGTGTATATGGTTAGCAAGAGAACTGAAGGTATATATGCAATGACATGGGAGTTTTTACATTGTCCTCAGGGTTTTGTGAGTCCATATTTATACTGTGAATACTCCTGTCTTCTTTATGTAACTGCCTGCTATTCCAGTATATATCTGTTATTGCCTATTGTTATTTTATATATAGTTACATCACTTCTTAATTTCTATAGGTATTTGTAAAAATACTCTTTCAAATTAGTATTATAAAAATTAATTATTAATGGTATACCCTAAGTAATACAAGTCATAGCCTTTTGAAAGTTTGCAGTCCAGCATAGTACTGGTTCTATTAAACATTTGGGATATATGAACAATTAAATAGATAGGTGAGTTAAGGAATAGCCTTAAATATAAGGTAGAAGTCTAAATTGCCCACACTTTTTGTTGATAAGGAATGGTGGTTGAGGCTCCGTTAAAAAGGAGTTGGGAAGAGAAAATTCATAAATGCTCTTTTATTGAAGAGCAGTGTTGCAAAGTGGTTTAGATAGAGCATGCGCTCCTGAGCTATGAGTTTCTGGCTTTGTAATCTTTGACAAATTAGAGAGTGTCTCTATACTCAGCTCTTCATTTCTAAAATGGCAGTAACACTTTGCTCTTAAGAATCCCATAAGGATCATGAATTAATACTCTAACGAGACAGAATAGCATCTGGCATATAGAAAACTCAGTGTTATATGTGATTTCATTGAAGAAGGCTTCATGGGAGAGTTGGGACTTCGAGAACTCCTGGAATAAAGAAAGAAAGGGGCTCAGTTGGTTAAGTGTCTGACTCTTGATTTCTATTCAGGTCCTGATCCCAGGGTTGTGAGATTGAGCCCTGCCTCTGGCTCTGAGCTTAGCTGACTGCTTGAGAATTCTCTCTCCCTTTCCCTTAGTCCCTCCCCCCCCTCTAAAAAGAGAGAAAGGAAGATGAGCTGATAAATTGACTAAGGAAAAAGCACTGAAATTAAAAGTGTAATGATTAGGCAAAAGTGCTTTAAGTCTGAGGTTAACATTGAGGATGGTTTTAAAAAATTTAACAGTTGACATTTCAAAAGACAGCTCTCCTCCCTTTGTCTCATTTCTTTTAGTTGTGCACATCATGTTGACTCTTTGTCACTTTGTAAATGAAGCTTAAGCATTTTCCTCTGTAGCAAATGACAAGTGTTATAAAGACATATATATTAAATACTTTTGAAAGAAATCATGGAGCTGGTGTTCCCTCTAGGAACAAATTTAGATTCTTAACTTTAATATTTAATGCACATGAACACCTTAACTGAAAATCTCATGCTTATTATTTAATTTGAAAAAAGTTTGAGTGCTTCCTACATGCCAAGCATTGTGTTAGGTGTTGGGGTTACAATAAAGTGTTCTAATGTACTAGGTAAAGATCAGATGAGCTTTTGTAATTTAATGTAGTTTATTTATAGAAGTTTTAGAATAAATGTTAAGTGCCTTGTCTTTCAGTTGAATGCTTCTTTAAATCATAATGTTAATGACCACATTAAGAGACTTCCTTATAATACTTTAAAAAAAATCTTACAGCCCAAGAGACAATGAAGATGTTACCTCTGAAAAAGAAGAAAATATTTTATCCTCATCTTTGAAGCATCTAGAGTTAACCGAAGAGAAGAAACTTGAAGTGGCCAAAGAAACTATATTACCTGAGAATGTTACATATCTCTCTAATGGAGATTTAAACAAAGGAAGAACAGAAATAAGTGTTACGAATTCTCAGAATCAGAGTGCTTTTATTCAGGAAGTTTCAGACGTGTATTTTTCTGATTCTGAAAGCAAAGTACAAGCAACAGAAAGTAAAAGAGAAGAGCAAGTAGAACTGGCTTCTGAAAAAGATTATAGTAAAACTGATGCAGATAGTTTTGTAGAGAGAATGTCACCGAGTACTTGCTGTGGTGAAAATAATCAAGAAGACTATGATCTTTCAGATACTGTGCCATTTCAAAATGAAAAATCTTCACCTGGTGAAACATTAGAAGAAAGAGCCACAGTAAGGAAAAAAGCCTTTGGAAAACAAAAAAGCAAGTCAACTTTGGAAAAGTTCCCAAGACATGAGCTATCAAATTTTGTCGGTGACTGGCCAGTTGATAAGACTATTGGTCAGAGGGCCAAAAGGAACCGAAAAACTGAAAAAGCTTCATCTATACAAAGTGACAAAAAATATAATCGCCCTCAGTCACGCAAAGTATTAGATAATACTCTATCTGCAAATATAGATCATATCCAGCAACGAGAATCTCCAAATGAAAGTACAGAGGATGACAAGAAGTCACAGTATGATGATGCTTCAGAATCTTTCAATTCCTGTCAATATGATACGTATAAAGATACTGAAAAACAGTCATTTAACATTGTGGGTGACTGGCCTTCATCTGATTCCTTAGCTCAGAGAGAGCACAGGTCAAGAATGCCAAAGGATGGTTTAAAGGAACCCAACCTAGAATTTGGAACTAATGACAGTATGAATGAAATAGCCTTCTACATAGCACATGAGACCTGTTGTTGGGGCACAAGCCCTGAAGAATTAAAAACCCTGGGTAGCTCCACTCTAGGGAGTTCTGAAACACTACCCAATAAAGTGACCTGTGAGAATAAGACCTGTCCAAGTAAAAAGATTCATAGACAGCACACATCGTCTCTCACTAGTACCAACAGTGGGCCAACTTTTCCTGGAGTAGTAGGACCACAAACTTCAGTTGAATTTCCAGAAGGAAAACCTAATATAGTCCCTGGAATAGAAGAAGGCATGTGTACCCAGACTGAACCACAGGATTTTGCTCTCTTATGGAAAATAGAAAAGAATAAAATTAATGTTTCAGATTCTGTGAGAGTGTTAACAGGACAATTAGATGGATTTAAACCAAAAGCTTTCAATATTAACACAAAGTTAGATGTTCAAGAAACAATTCCATATAGGGTAATGTATGATAAGAGCACGTATGTTGAAGAAAGTGAGCTTACCAGTGCTGATGAATCTGAAAATCTTAATATTCTTTGTAAACTCTTTGGGTCCTTTTCATTAGAAGCCCTAAAGGACTTATATGAGAGGTGTAACAAAGATATTATTTGGGCCACAAGTCTCTTGTTGGATTCTGAAACAAAATTATGTGAGGATACTGAATTTGAGAATATCCAAAAATCATACGATGAAGCACAAATTGGGCCATTTTCTCTGGGATTAAATTTGAAGGAAATTATTAGTCAAAGAGGAACTTTGGAAAATTCTAGTTCTGTGCCAGAATTTAGCCATGGCACTGCTGTTAATAACCCTGATGTACAATCTACCTGTGATTCAGAAGAGGGAAACTCAGAGCAGGCAGAAATAAGAGCTATACCTACTGAAAAACCTGTGTTAATAACAGGTTTATTTCCTAATGCCACTCTAGATCTAAAGAATAATAATGAAGTACTTCCCAGTAGTCAGGTAGAACTTCCAGGTCTATATAACATTAAGCAGTCTTTCCCAGGTACTCTAAAACCAACTCTTGCTAAAGATATGAGTGAAATGGAGAAGAATCTAGAAGCCACGGAGATTGGAAACAGTATACATTCTTCTTTGAATTTGTCTGATATTTTAAACTCTGTATCAAGCACTTCAAATCTTGAATTAAATGAAGAAGTTGACTTTACTGACTCTCTTGAAATAAAGAAAAATGAAAATCTTCCAAAGGATTATATGAGATTTCCAAACACTGAAGAATTTATGAATGAAGATGAACAGGAAATGGAAAAAATTCTAATGGCTGAGAGTACTTTCTCAGCTGAAGTTAGTGAAGAAGATAAAACTGAGATGTTGAATCCCATGCCAGTGATGGCCAAATCACTGACCATAGACTGTCTGGAATTGGCATTACCCCCTGAGCTGGCTTTTCAGCTCAATGAATTATTTGGCCCTGTTGGTATTGATTCAGGTAAAGAAAAAACAGATTACCTATATATATGTGTCTTTGTGTGAATAGGCTACAGATTTAGGGTTCTGACATAATTTTAAAATAATGTCATATGTTAAATGAAAAGGAATTTGTGTTGCCTACCTTATTTTTGACACATTTTTTTTTGTAGAGGATTTTTAAAAATGTAATTTAAAGAAATAGTATTTATATGGAGTTTGTGTTCATCCCATGCATATGTTGAAAGTTTCCTGTGGTATTTACCTCATACTTATTTGCACAGATGAACCTTTTTGAATCTGTGGTGCTCCTCCAGATATGCTTAAGGCAAGATTAATTTCTTAGAACACACTTCTTAAAAAGTCTTGACTAATGGAAATGAATATATACATTTAGACTAATGGACATAAATAACTTAAATATATGAAGAACTGTATATAATTACACATGCCAAGAAGTGTGAAAAAAGTGACATACTACATAAACAAAAATATTCCAAGATATTTAGAACTAGAAACATAGTTAGTAATTAATAATACAAATGGTTATAAGGTGGTTCAGTATGTTTTCTGAAAATGTATAATGAGTAATGATTATATTTTCTTTTTTCTTTTCCCCTCACAAGGGTCTCTAACAGTTGAGGATTGTGTGGTTCATATAGATCTGAATCTGGCTAAAGTGATTCATGAGAAATGGAAAGAATCTATAATGGTTGGTAGGCTTTTTTTTTTTTTTTTTTTGAAGAGCTCCTTTTGTGTTCACCTTTGCTCTTAATAAAATCTGTTGTATGAAAGAAGTTTATTGAATTTTGACTTTGAGAATGAACTTTTACTAGTAAGCAGGTTACTGATATTTTTTTCTCTTTCCAGTATTTTAGATTATTTCCAAACTGGCCAAATTATATAACTAATGATGGAGCTCCATATATTGATTGCCTTTTTTTTAAGAGAAAAATCATAAGTAGTTTTTTTATTCTCTAAAGACTTGTAGTGCTAATTGATTAAATTTCAAAAACATTCTAAAATTACAGCCTAAGAGCTCTATAAGTAGAAAAAATATATTGATGTAGTCATATTTCATACTCTTATCTGATTTTATTGTTTTACTTAGATTTACAAGAATGATAGTTTTACAACGAAAACTTATTTCTAGAGAAAAATAGTATAATCTTGTTTTTTAATATACCCTCCTTTGCCAATCCCCTGTCCTATATTTGTGTTTAGGAGCGACAAAGACAAGAAGAGGTATCCTGTGGCAAGTTTATGCAAGGTAAAGCATATATTTTTTACTTCTGATGTTCTTGTCATGATATTTAAATTTGGTGTATGTGTATGAATTTTAACTCATCATTAAATGTACTTCCAATAAGTATGTTACCCAGGAATTCTGATTTCCAATAAAAATTCTTTTAAAATATTTAACATTTAATATTGACATAAGATTAGAAGAACTGAAAAGCACCTATGATTAACTTTTATGAGTGCAGTGGAAGACCCTAGGTGTACTCTAATACATATAATCAAGGTGTTTCCTTTTTAAGATTTTGCTTTGAAGGAACGAAAACTTGTTCTGGTTTGAGAACAGTAAAATGTTCATTTGATTGTTTGAGAGCATCATTCAGCTGTTACTTGGTTATTCAAAAATTTTATTGATGTTAATTTTATTAGAGCACAAAAGTCAGTTTGCTTTTGGAACATCAGTCAAATTGAAATATTTGATTCCAAGACATCTTAGATAGCATTGTCCTCAGTGATTAGTGCAGGGTGGCAGAGCTGTTAACAGGGGCCTCCTTTTGTGCATGTTTCCTTCACGTGACTCTTTTGTCCACTCCACACCAGGACTCCAGGTTGAAGATTCTTTGGGTATACTTAAGTTGCAGCTTTAAGAGCTAAAGCAGTTTGAGAGCTAGAGGTGCTGAAAGGGTATCAGCGTTATGTGGATGGCAGTATCTGCTGTGTTTCTTCACTCTCTGGGAAAGCAAAGGAATATATCAGAATGTGCGATAGCCCTTAGAGATGCTGAAATACTATACATTAAATCTTGTGTTTATGAATTTATTAGAATGTCCAGTTTTTTCCTTATGTTGAATATCATTTGTTCAATATTTGTTGTGTGCCTCTAATGGGTTATGGATTTGCCAAAATATTGATCCTCTCAGTCCTTGCAGTGGCTGAGCAAGGCTGAGCAGAACTGCTCTAGCTGGTTGCTTCCACCTGGCTGCAGTTCCCTTTGTTTACCAGTGTATGCATGTGTTGTTCTTTCTGTGTCAATCAATGTGGTTTAAAAAAGAGTGGGAAGCATTGAGTTGATTTACAATGATACCCTGCTCATTGTAATATTTCTACTTTTATACATATTTCTTGCTTATAATTATGTGAAGATATCTCTTGAAACATCAGAGTTATATTATAAGCAAGAAATAAAAAAATCATGTTTCTTTGGTCTTTCTGACATAGTTGTAACAGAATGAGTAATGTTTAATTTATATGTTTATGTTGAGGGCCTGATACTATTTGTGCTGCTTTTGTAGATCCTTCCCTGGTTGGGCATATTGGTCTTGATAATCCAGAACAAAAATCATCTCAGAGAACAGGCAAAAAATTACTGAAGACTTTAGCAGCACCTGAAATGCTACCCTTATTGGATCATTGGAACGCTCAAACTAAAAAAGTCTCACTCAGAGAAATAATGTCAGAAGAAATTGCCTTACAGGAAAAACATGATTTGGTATGAGTTAGTATAACTATTAAGCCTTTGTCTCTGACTCTAGGTTGATTGTATGTTTACTTTGTGATTTTCATTTGATTCTGTATTTCAGGAGATTGGGCTGTATATGTTTTTTAACTTTTAGCATTTATCTTTGTAAATTTTTTAATTCTTGAAAAACATGAATGAAATCTTTCATTTAAAGATAACTTTATTAATAAATTAGTAAAAAGAAATGTCTGTCTTGCTATTAAATATCCAACCTCAAAACAATTTTTTTTTTAAGTAGGCTGCGTGGAACCCAATTCAGGGCTTGAACTCATGAGCCTGAGATCAAGACCTGAGTTGGAGACCAAGAGTCGGTTGCTTAACTGACTGAGCCACCCAGGCACCCCAAAACAAAATTTTTAGAGAAAAATTTAAAAACTTATGAATTTGAATTAAAAAATTAAATACTCTTCTTTTTCTAACTTTTCAGTCAAACAGTTCAAACAGAAATTTTATTTTGAACTTTATTTTTGTTCCTTATCCACCATAACAAATTTTGTGAAGGTGTAAGTCAATTTGGTTTCTTTTGCATTACTTCTTAGCCTTTTTTGGAGTTCTGAATGTTAGTATCAGAATTTCAGAATCAAAAAGGAAAAGACCCGGAGGTTATTTAGTCCAATTCTCAAAGAGAAGAAATTATTTGTAGATGGTGATCTTAAACATTTTACTTTCTTACTCATTTGACTACTCAAAGGAGCACCTGTATATTTGGCTGAAATACATAGAATTGGGCCATAGGAAGAATGATGAGATTCCTCCATGTTCATACTTATTTTCCCCAGTTATCTTATTAATTAAATTGGAAATAATGCTACCATTTTACCATTGGAAATAATGCTACTAATGGTAATGCTACTATTACCATGTTTACATAATCCAAGAATAGTCTCTTTGGGTAGGGTCTTACAATGTAGTGTTGTTTCAAATATCCTCTTCATTTATATGCGTAATAAATCAGAGAAATGCATTTTCTTAAAAAAATAAGGAAACTTAGTACTTATGTCCAAATGATGTGACACCTTTTGTTGAAATGCCATTTTTTACTACTGAAACTCTGAAACTTATCTTTGTGGTTTTAATCTGCCTTTTAATCTCTCAGTGTAATAGTGAAGAGATGAGTATCTTTGACTTCCCAACTTAATTCATTTTTTTTCTATCAGTGATTTTTGCTTATTTTTCTATGGGTTAGGTAATAGAAGTTATACTTATTTGGTCCTAAGGATACTTCTCCCTAGGTAGAACTTCAGTAAGAAAATTTCTTGATGCTTTCTTTTCACTCTTTGTCTCCAGAGGAGAAATACACTTTGTATTTTTTTAAGCAAAGGATATAAAATAAACATTAGGCATAATATATGAGTAGAATAATTATAAGATGGTTAAGATTGTAAGTTTTCAGTTTATTGATGAGACCTTAAAATTTGTGGTTTAGAAACTCTTTGACCTTGTAGAGTGCTAGTAAATCTGATCACTGAAGTTTTAGTAAGTTCAGATTATAATGCTTATCATGAAATATCTTTAATTCTTGAGGTGGCTTGTTTCTATTATTTACTCTTGTGACATGTTCAGCTTTACCAGGCTCTTCTACTGGTCAGATTGTCACCTATTGTGGATCCTCTTTTATTGTTTGGTGTTACAAATGATCTAAATATGTTAGGCTTCAAAAGCAACAATTGTTTTATGGTTGTTCTAGATTATTATGATTTTTATATTATTGAGTCACCTTTGAGATTTTATAGGAAGTTATTCTTCAAATATTAGCATCTTTGTAGCAACAAAAATATTATGTACTTATATCACAATGTCAACAAATTGTCTTAGAGTTAGCAATCACTTTAGAAATGTTTACCATAATCCTAGGTTAGAATTCAAAAAGCACATTTTAGGAAAGTTCTTTAGTTTGGCAATTTAAACAGATCCAATCATGACTTGTGAAAAAATAACAATCAGTGACAGTTCTCATGCAATTATTTTGGAGTAAATGTTTGTGAAAATTTTTTAAATTGTGAATTTTAAGATTTTCTGTCAACCTGAATTTGCAACTTATTTGTACGTTGTAGTTTCTGCCCATTGAGGAGAATATGTTTTTGAGGACGTTGTTCACAGCATCACACAGTGTCCATTT